>NC_073692.1:80289210-80889210 GCF_029784155.1 Uranotaenia lowii
TTTGAAATACATATAACTACATTATTGGTTATTTAGTCCAAACAGCTTTGTTAAGCCAACTCCCTAATAAATTTACTCATTCGTGGGTTGCGGGTTACTGATTTGGCTACCCAACCGAAAAAGAAGTGTGAATTGAGAAATTTTTGCATTATGAATTCTCTCAGTGTACTGTTGACGTTTATTCTTCCATGCTGAAATACACCACTTGGGCCCACGAAAAGGGAAGGCAAAACGCTTTTTCATTCATAAAATCCTCAAACATTAAACTTTGCCCTCAGAACGAGTTGAGTTTTCTCAGCCAGCGCGTCGTGTATCGCGAATTTGTTCTCAAATTCTTTAGAATTACAAAATACATCTTCGTCCCGTGGAAAAATGTTTGTTATTCGCTGAGAAAACAAACGTTGTGCAAGTGATTGTTTCCGGAATTCCCCAGGCGAAAACCCGATATTGATAAACGGGCATCGATTTTTCCCAGGAAAGTTTTTCCGATACTCGAAAGAAAGGAATTTTCATTCCACTTCTGCTGCTGCTGTAGACTAACAGCAGTTTTCCGCCCACTTTTCTCGAAACAAGCGAAATACTTGTGGGCAAATAATTATTCGTCCTTTATTGAAGTTCGGGAAAGTGAGTCGGTGTGTTACACAAAAGTAAATTTTTTACTAGCGAGTGCAGGATAGCGTTCCTGAAATTAACCAGAAAAAAGTGAAAACTGTCCTACTTCAGTAGCCCACCCAAGGTCTGGGACAACGAGCAGCACCCATTTTTCAAGTCCGTCCGACTCTTCCCCCCTTATCGACCTTCACGGTTGTATTGTTGCTTGGAAGAAGCCCAAAAAAAATATTGAAACGGTTTATCGCGGAAACATACTAGCAGCAGCAATATGGTGCAGAAGTACGAATCTCCTGTTCGGATTTACAAATACCCCTTCGAGCTGGTGATGGCGGTGAGTGCTTATTTTTATTCTATCATTTTGAGCATTGTTAATAATTTTTGAACCCTTATGATTGGATTAGTGATATTTCATGAAATGAAAAGGCTATGTGTAGGCATACTTAATTCAGAATTCATCCATGTTCGAAGAAACTGGAAACAAAATGCGAATTTCATTGCTCTGGTTCAAGGCCAACACGGGCCAGATAAGTAGTGTGCCGGAGATATTCATCTCAATGCAAGCTACATTTGGGCCCGAGTTTACTATGTGCACTTGTGTAAAGAAAAACCTTAAACAAACCGACCGTTGTTGTTGAATTTATTCTCACATTCCAGCAAACAAAACAACTATCAGCGCAAACAATTCATTTTAAGAGGGTGTCCATGTGAAATATTTGTTACCCACACTGATGAAACGATTGCCAGTAATATCAAAATATTTGCTAGTTTTCAAATATCAATAATGTTTTAATTTTTCACTTCGGGCTACCAACGGGCGTTTAAAGTCCGAAAATGGTGAAAAAAATGCACATGAGAGTCCACCTTTCAAGATCACACTTAACTTTTGCGGATTTCTCGGTTGAAACCTTACCTTTTTTATTTCTTTCTTAACAAATAAAGAAAATGAATGTAAAATTTCGTCCAATGTTTAAAAGGTTTAATATAAAAGGAACAAGACGAGCGGGGGCGCAACGAGCGAGGTGGTTAGACCAAGTGGAGCGTGATCTGGCGAACGTGGGGTGCCCGAGAAATTGGAGAACGGTTGCTATGAACCGAGTGAATTTTAGGAATTATGTTCGTCAAGTTATGTCGTGAGACGGAATACTATGTAAATAAAAATAAAATAAAAGGGTTGATATGGACGACCCCTGACCCTGAATCGAAAACCTGGAATCGATTGCTCGTCCCTCAAAACTCCTTTGCGGAAATTTTCATCTCAATACAATGTATAATAACGCCAATATCGCAAAAACATCAAACAATTGATATGGACGACCCCTGTTCCTAATTTTGTTACCTAGAATCCATTCCTCCACAAAACACTCACGTGCTTTTCAATTTAATAGTTATTAATGATGTGTTTTACTCAAAACTTAGTAATTTAAAACCCAATATCACAAGAACTAGATTTGACATAATCTGATAAATGATTCGAATTCAGGACGGCACCACCAATTTGTGAAACAAAGGCTTTACAGGTTTGAAAATATGTACATATCATGTTTGTACTGTAATCTGTATTTTATAACTTAGCTCATAGTTTGTGGAATTTCATGTACACTGTTGAGTTTTTTTGATTGTTAAAATTTTATTTGTACACTTTTCAACTTGTTTTTTGCATAAATCCTTAAAGTCAGTTTTAGCTAAGCATGTGTCTGAAGAAATCTATAAGATTTGTTTTCCTGATACAAGGGTTGTTTTCAAGCCGACATTCCAAAAAACGTTATAACTCTATTATTAACTGGAACAGTTATCTAATTTTCATAGTTCTGCATAATAAAGTTTATCCACTACTGAATGAAAAATGAAAACGTTGAGATTTTTTTTAAAAGGAAATACTTTTATTGCCAGAAAAAAGATCTGTTTTTCAATAATTTTAATTGTTAAAAAAATGTACGAGATCAGTATTTTTTAAATTATAAATATAGTTTGCAATGTTTGACAGTACTGAAGCATGCTAAAAATATTTAAAAAAAAGTTCAGAACCAAATATGGAGTCGTATGCAAGAGCGGCTTTATAAATGTTTTTTTTTTTTATTTTTTACGGCTACTACAAAAAATTACATTGTTCTTTTTTAAATTTCTTTCGAAATTTGCAATTTCAATGTATTAAAATGTTATTTTGAACTCAAAATCCATGAGTGCTGAAGTTCAGATTTTTTTTTAATAGTTTAGGTGGTTTAATGTGAGTATCAATAAATTTAAATTGCAAAATTTAATTTCACTACGTTTTGAAAATCAAAAATAATTGGTTCTTATTTTTATTGATTTATGATACTTTTGATTTTATTATAATAAATTTAGAAATCATCTTTAAAATTCCTTTTGCAATTTTTTTCTATATTCATTCTGAAACTTAAATTTCTTAGTTTAAAACAGAAAAAAACAAAGGGTGAATTTGAATGGAATAAATGTTTGAATTTTGGCTATATCTCAAACTTTGATATGCTGTTGAATAATCCCCAAAACTGTTTAATAACTGTTTAACTCTGTAACTTGTTGCCCATATTTTTTAACTTTTTAAGTCAGAATTCAAGATGCAAAAACAATGTTTGGTGAATGGTTTCTTATTAGTTATTCATTACAACGAGTTGCAAAATGTTTATTTTTTAGCACGAGTCGTAAATTAAATCAACGGGCTTGCCAAATTGGATAATAACGTCGAGTGCTGAAAAAAAATCGAGTTTTGCAACGAGTGGCATACACAATTTTATGAAAATTTTGAAAATCCTTCGAAAATCCATTAATTGACCTACAAAAAGTGCGTCTTGCAAATAACCAATGACTGAAAATTTGTGATGAAGTAGATCTTGGACTGTACTTTTGCAGACAAGAAATAGTTTGGGATTGAAAATTATCGCTTTTCGATTACTTTTTCAGTGTCCCAAAGTTAACTTTTTAGCACTGAATTATTTAAAATACAATTGTAATAACTATTCAAAAATAGAATTTGATTTTTTCTTGCAAATATTTAATTTTCAATGTATTAAAAAATCTGTACTGAATTCTAAAGAATATATTTTTGGAACTTAGCTTAAACAGAAGACAAGTTCTTCGGAAAATGGTAGGATCAACTAAAGTTATCATGAATAAAAATAATTCCTTAATTATATTTGTTCATAATTACCCAGGTTTATATGGGGTAATCCGTACCCTAGGCTGTAATGGGTCACGGCGACGGCGTGCATTACTGTGTTTATGGAAGTTGAAGGTTTGGAAACAGACTCTAAACTAACATAAACCTGAGAGGGCGGTTGCACGTAGCCTTATTCGATATGAGATCATAGAAAATAAATTAAAAGGTGATTCAATATCGTATACTTTTTCTTTGATGATCCATGTTGATAAGGTGAATGGGAGTTGAAACACTTGCCCTCCCTTCCGTTGGACAACAACAGCATTGCGCAGTGGAAATATCACAATTTGTTGTTTTAATGTTGATATTTCCACTTTTCCATTATGCGCAAGTTAGATTAGAATAGACAGTATTGTAAATGAATGATAACTGCCAAAATTAGATAGGCAATTTAATTGTACAAGAATTAGATGGATGAGGATGTTAACAATTGGCATGGTTAGGTATTCAATGTTCAATGTGCTTCTAGGCAAGGTAAAGTAACAGTTTCCTTCTCCCCAATGCTCTAGTAAGCGTGCATTTGCGGTTTATTAATTTCGAAGGCTTATTCTTAAATCAAGCATTTTACAAGAACTAGAGGCTTATTGGATTAAGGTGCTGTTTAGATAGTTTTCTGTCAAAAATATTTCCTTTGCGTTTCAAAACTTTTTGATAGAATTGTCTATTTTTTGGTTAGGTATGAAATTTAAATAATGAAGTAAAAGATAGATAATAGCACAGCAAAATAATATTGGAGATTTATAAATAGGAGTGAAATTTATTTCATCCGAAAAAGATTGAAGAAAGTTGTTCTGTGAAGTTGTAAATGTTCGAGATTTTAGAAGAACAGCATAGTTCTTTCTCGTTTTAATACTTTTTTATTGTAGTTCGATCTTATAGCTTGATTAGGTTTGAAATTCAAATAAGGAATGTAGAAGATAGAAGGTATGATTCTGATAAACAAGAACCTACTCGTCCAGGAAAATAATATCGGGGTTTTAAAAATTGACATTCATTTTAACCAAACCAAAGATTGAGGAAAGTTGTTTGAGAAGTTGTTCAAAATTAGCAATGAGGTTTTAGAACAACAGCATCGCCATTTGCATTATGGTTTAAATCCTGTTATTTTGATAAGTCAATGATAGTACAAAAGATATTGAACATGCAATTCATAATTGTATCTCTATATTATTTTTTAATTTCCAAAACATTTGGTACACTTATTATTTGTGTTTAGCGAAATTCTATTATTGGTGCATTGAGAGATAGCTTCTTATCTAGATGTTTTGTTCTGAATTCGAAAAATATGTTTTTTTAGTCAATCTAAAACGATAATAAATTCAAAGTTATTGCATCGAGTAAGGTTAGGTGGCAGGTAGGGATAACTCAACTACGGTAAGATAGTGAACCCTTCTGACAATGATATCGAGACGTAAGCATATGATAACTTTTGCTACCATACTGTTACTGCTCGGTTGAATTGGAGGTTGGGTTAACTCGAAGCTCATGTAGGGCCCAATTGTCCCAGTCCGTCGAGCACTATCTTAACGCTTCCCTAAACTGGTGCTTCAGAACCCTCGGGCTCTGTTGCCGCTATCCTACTCTAAGCTATTCTACTCTCATGTAAATTTTCCTCTTCTGTCCCCCGATCTGTTTTTCCTTTCCGGGTCAGCCAGGTAGCTCATAAACCCATACAAAAAAAAAAAAAAAAAATTATATTTGTTCATAATTACCCAGGTTTATATGGGGTAATAATAAACACTGTTAAGATTCTTGTTACGTAAAAATTTTTAGTGTTGGCGATATTTCTAGAGGAATCTTAACACTGCGTCTAGATACGATTAGTGGTCTTTAAATTTTTTCCCTTTATTGGTCATTGGGAATTTTTGTATTCACAAACGAACAAAAAAACTTGTTCATACATTCTAATTTTCACAGATTTTAGAAACTGATAAAGTTATGTACAGTAGTTTTTCGATTTTATCAATACTCGCCATATTCACGCTCGATTGTTATTGGTTACGGTGTCACGGTTATTGTTTCGATTTAACACGCTTTTTTAGAAATCATTCAGAAACCATTTCCAGGACCATAATTTTCTTTCAAAAGCGTAGATCGTCTTTGTTCATGATATTTTTTATGGTTTATGTTATGGTATACAGGTATTGAATAATATGAAAATACCATTGAACTGCTTACTTTAGCTGTATAGTGTAAAAATCGTCATTTGGATTTAAAAACACTTGTTATAATCAACATCAGTATTCTCAGTAGCCGCTCTAAAAAAGTCAACTTTTTTGGTTATGTGAATCATTTAAAGATGTGGGTGAATATAAGCGTTTTTGAAAATGACATGTGTCTCTAATTTCTTTATTTAATTTGTTTTTTTTTTGAAAGGTCTCGTGCGCAATCCTGATTGAACAGCCTTTAGTATTGTTTGAATAGATAATTTTAGAAGACCAAAATGAAATTGTGCTGGCTTTGCCTTAAAATGTGTAAAATGGACTAAGATTTCTGTTATTCTACATATGAAAAAAAGGATTATCTGTGCTCATAAAACAATTTCGAGAAACACACTTCAAAAGTCTAAGTTAAGAAAATTTCGAAATATTTTTCGAAAAGGTAAACTTTCTAGTTAATCAATGGTGTGAAGATTAAAATATTGGAATTTGAAATTGACAGAAGAAAATTTTTGTTGATGCATTTTTCTTTGAACTCTTTTTTAAAATCGACATTAGAGATAACCACTGTTAAACTTAATAATTCATTTTAATTAGATGTAGACTATCAAATTGATATTTTACATGTTTTTATTTCAAGAAAAAAATATAATAATAGCTAGGGTAGAATAATTTTAACTGAAATCAATACATTTTGTTTAGTAATTTTCGATATAATTACATCTTGTGATCAAAATTTATTGATACAGGGTTGCTAGCGAACCGGGAAAACCGGGAAAACCGGGAAAAACTTTGGAATTTCATCACGTCACCGGGAAACCGGGAAAAAACCGGGAATTTCGGCACCTCACCGGGAAAATTGACATTTTTGAAATTTTTTTACAAAGTTTCAAAAATATTTTTAGAATTATTTCAAAATTTAAGAGTATTTTTGAGAGTCTCGATATAGATTTATCTCACTATCGCTTATTTTCGTTCATTAATAAAATAAGCGTTTATGTTAACACTTATTGCGGAGAAAGATGAGTTATCTCGATTTTTCGCTCTCCGCTTACAAGCATAACTCAAATGATATTAATTTAATAATGAAATTATTATCGACAAATCTAAACACAAAACTGTACTTTTTTCCTCTCTTAAAGAGGTTTCTAACTTAACCAGGTTCTCTTTTATAGATGGTCAGCAACATACAAACGAATTAAAGTGATCTAGGAATTCAACTATTCAATATGTATTTGATAAAAATCCACCTCACACCAGTTGATGCATCAGTTCGAAGTTTTCTGAGTAAGTTTCAATAAAGAGGAGAGAAAATAACACAAAAGTGTTATTTTCTCTAACTTCCTTGATCTAGTCAGGTAAACGACTCTAGCTTATAGAGGTATTACACTCTCACTTGAAGAGGTTTAGTAAAATTATTTTATGCAAAAAGCAAATAATTTGGCAGCGTGAGACGTTTTTAAGCAGAGTTACACCTCTTTTCCATCAGAAAAAAAAATTGGTTTTTCAATTTTGTATTTCGTTTTAATTGGTCTGAGGAAGGAAGCATTACATCGCAAGTGTTAAGTTTTTAATTCATTCTACGTTAAGCTGTTGCTTATAGTTTCCGAAATGTAAGGTCTTAACGCTGATAAAAATTAATATCTTACACTCAAACAATCAAACCTCAGCCCTGTTTTATACATGGTTTCTATATTTTCACGAATCTTTAGTTCAAATGACTATTACTACAGTTATTCATTGTTTTGTTTAAAAGAAATTTTTTTTTGAAAATCATGTCTTTGGATTTGTACAAACAAAATTTAACTGAATTTAGAAAATAACTAATTATTTTTCGGCAATCTGATCATTTTAAGTTTTGTAAGACAAATCCCCATTCAAGTTGATTTTATAGTATGTTTCGATGTATTGTTAACATACTTCTATAAAAATTATACTTTTTTTCTAGAACTCAATAGAAGTTCTAGAAAATTTATATTGGCTGAAAAGTACTAACATTACAGTTTCAAAATCAATTTAACCGGACTTTTTTTTGCAAAATTTTTGAAATTGTGGAGAAAAACAACGATTAGATGCCCAGTTCGTTAGATTTGTTTTAAAATAAATCATGAAAGCCTGTAAATTTGAATCGAAAAGACTACGTGTTACAAGACGCCGGAATGTTTGCCATGATTTCTAATCGGTTAACAAGTTTTGGGATACAATTATTAGAAATTTGAAGCCTTTTATATTGATTTTTTTTAATTCGCCATGATTTTAAATCAAAAAACGAGTATAAAAAATATCGGAAAAATCATCATTTATAACCGGGAAAAAACCTGGGAAAAACCGGGAAAAACTTTGGAATTTAAAAACGAAAAATCGCTAGCAACCCTGTTGATACAAAACATTTCCACCACTGAAAAAATTATAAGTTATTGATTAAAGACAATAAAAATACTTTTTTCCACTTAAATGTTTAGTTTTGCCAAATTCACGGTTTCGCCATATTCACGGTGAAATCCTTTTCGACCGTGATAAAATCGAAAAAGTACTGTATAACGGTTTATTTCCAAGATCTTGACGGTTATTAGTATTTTAAAAACTAAAGATAAGTCTAGATCAGTGGTTTTCAAAGTGGTTCCTACCGCCCCCTTGAGGGCGTTGAGGACTTTTAGGGGGGGGCGCTGAGCTCAACTTTGAAATTTGAAGAGCGTTAGAAGAGCTCAGGGGGCGGTGGGTTCATTTTTATTCTCCTATTTTCACAAATTACGAAACAGCTTAGAATTGGAATGACGACGAGAACTTTCAATGCCCAACGATGAAACGACTTTGAAGAACTCTGAAAACCAAATAATAGCCAGGTTAAGGAGAAATATCTGTAAACTCACAGAGTTGTTAGGCAAGTTTTTGTCTCTGTAAGTCACAATCTTAGACAGATTATTTTTAAATTGTTACAGATTTCGCATACGATTTGAATAAGTATTGATCTGGTTCTGTAAGTTTACTTTGGGTAATACAAAGCAAAACAAAACTTTTGGATAGCAATGCATGATAATCTTAAAAATGAATTGTTTTAAAAAAATTGGCAAAAATTATTCTATATAGAATCTGTGCAAGAAGTCGTCACAGATTTAATCATTGACTTTGGAAATGAAAAAGAAGGATGCTAACAAGCCAAAAAAACTTTTGTTTTTTCATGATTAAACATCAAAAATTATTCGATTTTCACTAAATTGTCGGAATTAGTTCTTAGAACCCATGTAAAGTTTTTAGACTTGTTATAAAAACAGTACTCAAATTTAGTCTGTAATTGTGATAAATAAATGTTTAATAATTTATTTAATCAAGAAATAATACTATGTATTATACTTTTTATGCTATTTCACTGAATGAATAGTAAATATTTTGTGAATTATAAAAAGCAAATT
The DNA here is from genome assembly GCF_029784155.1 of Uranotaenia lowii. Taxonomy (NCBI): domain Eukaryota; kingdom Metazoa; phylum Arthropoda; class Insecta; order Diptera; family Culicidae; genus Uranotaenia; species Uranotaenia lowii. The sequence continues at coordinate 80,298,567 of NC_073692.1, forward strand.
AAATTAGTTATGAATTCTGATTGCCAGAATTAAGATAGGCGGCTTGCTATTAGTTTTTTTTTCAAGTTTAAGTTTTTGTCCTGGAATATTAACATTTTTCAATTTTAGTCTTGGGGTTTGAAGCCATTTGATTTTGAATGAATTTTGAGTTTTGTCTTGTTAGAATTTATGGTTATGCGTTGGATTTTCGATCTTCTCAAGTCAACCATAATTATTTTTAAATGTGCTTCATTGAACGTTTCAAATTATTCTGCAATAATATTTCAAAAGCTTATGGTTTTTCAACGATACCAATTCGCATTCTTCTAAATTTTTCTCATAAATTTGCTAAGGGGGCGTTGTGTTCAAAAATTTAGCAAAAGGGGGCGGTGAAGGAAAAAATTTTGAAAACCACTGGTCTAGATAATCAAACAATGCGTAAGAATAAGTGTTCATAATTGCCCCGTGATTTAAAAACATGAGAAATTATTAACAATCCTCTGTGAATCAGTATGATAAATATTTGGCAAAAATTTATATTACACTTGAAGATGCATTTATTACTGACTGTAAAACGTCTGAAAACAGCATTTTTACTGAATTTACTGTGACAAGGGAGTTACATGATTGAACGCCCTCAGAACAATTTTAAATTCTAGAGACGTGGATTTTGAGAGCTTTAGTAACACAATTTATATCTGGAACACATCAAAAAATTTGTAAACATGATTTAAATCCTCATAACGATTTTGTTTAGGATGTTTTTTCTATCATTTATATAAACGCGAACGAAACCTTAAAATAGAATCGAATTCCTCTAAGTGTTCAATTATTTGAGTGTTATGAAACAACCAAATCAATGAAATAAGTTGATAATTTTTCTATATACCGACGAAAATGGACAACCAATATCTGGAAAACATTGAATTTTCGTCCGGGAAAACCGGGAAAAACCGGGAAAAACCGAGAATTTGAAAATGAAAAGTTGTGCATATATATAGCATATATCGAGAAATTATTATGCAAAGGATGACTTATTTTATAAGAGAGGTTGTTTGCGTTCGAATATTTGACATGACTCGAAAACTCATCTAACAAATAGACCCAAATGTGGCACATGACTTTATTTAGATACTAATAATGTTCATATGATAGTTCGTGAATCCTTCCCACTTTGGAAAACCGTGGAGAATCCATACCTGTAAAACATACGTTTTAGCATAATGAAAGAACCCAAGGGCCAAGAAGCTTTAATAACAGCTTAAATAATATTAAAATTTTAGATTTAAAAAAAAACCAATTTAGAGATCAAGTTTCTGTAATCGAGCTGCAACCCTAATTTTAAAGTTGTTGCTTTGAATAATTTTAAAATTTGATTCAAAAAATGCCTACAAAAACAAATAAAAATTTGAACAGGGTCTAGCAAAGCACACCGGATCAGCTAAAAATACATAAAAATAACCATTTTGTTATTTTTGGCATTTTTTTGTCGTTTTGGTTATTAAAATTTTTCTCAAAAAAAAATCATTTTAACAATTTTCTCGGTTTTGTCGTCATTTTTTGTCATTTTTTAGGTTTTGGTAACATTTAATGTTATGGTCATTTTCGTCATTTTAGTAATTTTTTTTAATGTTTTGAAATTTTATCTTTTTCTGCAGCTTGTGTCAGTTTTGTTTTTTTTTTTTTTGTCGTTATTAAAAAACATACCAAGAAGAAAATTTAAAAAAAAAATGAAATTTTAATTTTCCATCGAATCACATCAGCAGCGTTCAAATCGTGTCGGAAAATTAAAATAAAATTATGTTAGTTTTTATTTTCCCTAAAAAATCATTTAAGGAAACAAAAACTAAAACTACTCAAAGAGGAATTTGAATTTTTATTTGAATAAGCAATTAATGCTAATAAATTCGGTTGAAATTTTTTAAACAATTCTGAGTAGATTTGACTTATCGTGACTTCTTCATTGAATTTACGGCAGGCTCGAATAAGTATATCCAAGAAAATTTGGAATAAACGATAATCCAAGTTGTTGTTGTTTCGATTATAGTCGTATTACCATCTTTATGGCATTCGCGACTTTATATCAACGTAGGTGTTGGCGGACACTTATTCGAAACAACTGTGTTCGATTACTCTTGGGCTCGAACTCGAGGACATCGGCTCAGAAAGCACCTGACTTACCAACTGAGCTATATCACTAGCCAATAATCCAAGTACAAAGCTATAATTGACAGCATTCTTCAGCAAGATTTACAATGAAAAATTCAAAGATACATTTAAGATGATTTAAATTTTTTTACATTAAGTTTTTGGTGATTGTGTAGCTTTTCCAACATAACTTTTGGATTTTTTTTTTATAAATTATCCAACATCATTTGAAAAATTTGACAAGTTTGTTATTGTATAAATTTAAAAATAACTATTCGGTAGAATACTTAGCTAAACTATTCGGCTTATCGGTTTTTCTTCAGACATCATATCGCTGACAGAATGGTTCCGAATCGATTAAAGCATAAAGTGGCTATGACCCTTTTTATTACCTCATATCTACGAAAATTCTTCTTTTAGCCACAAAGATAACATCATCGTTTGGGCTTCGTACTTACCTGCATGCATACATAGTGTAGATACATATAAATAATGCGCATGGAGAGGCCATTAAACCATTTGATAATTTTAAGTGCGGTTCCGAATAGACTTGAACTAGAGACCTGCGATTTAAAGGCCCTTGTGGCTGCTATTTTTTTGTAAAGGTATAGGTACAGCCGAGGAAAAGTTTAGCTCGCGTGCCGGCGGTTTGTAGTAATCGGTTGAATAAAACGTGGATAGAAAAAACATCAACTAACATGCACGAATGCCGCTAGTTGAGTTGACGTCTCCAAGCCACAGACTTGGGGAGGAACTGAAAAAGTGGGGCTGACGGGGACTGTAGCTACGGTAAGCTCTCAGCTGAGCTGTGTTGTCGCCGAACGGTCTCGTCGAATTGCATCACCGCAAATCTCAGAACAAGTTTACGCATTTCAAAGGAAAAACTACGATAAAATAGCTACAGAATGGCATCGAAGGACGTTAGGGCTAGTTCATGAATGAGGTTACGCCATTTTAACCTAAATTTTGATTATCAATGGCAATGAATTGAAATAGGTTATGGCACAGTTTGGTTATTATGAAGATATTAAAATTTGCTTCTTTTTTATACATAAAAATTACATCATTTTTTGCCTTCAACTTCGGCTTTTCGCTCAAATAATAATATCGATAATCATATCCACGATCGTATGACGTCGTCAATAGAAAATACCTTAAACTACTCGCAGCAGGTGCCGTCATTTTGCAAACAACTTCCTCAGCGCTAGTGTTCGACTAAGATATTATGTTTCGCAATTCCCACATTATACACGCGTCGGAACTTGTTCGAATGGCTTGCATAAAGTTTCAATCACCGACTCCCTGGCGAAATAGAGCTCGATACTTACTTTAGATCAGTTAATGTATTTACGTTCAACCGATTTACAAATCAAAAAAATTTAGTCTTAAAAAATCAATCTTTTTATAACATTGAATGCAATACATTGATATACAAACATACAAAAAGAGAACCAACGTTAAGCGTATTCTAGAAATCGGCAAATTCCTTCACAAATTGGCATTTGGATGCAACTTTCAAATTCCTTTCTTCGTAATAATCAAAACGAGATGTATCTCCTTGACCGCTGATTTTCGGTAGAAATGGAGCCGTTACTTCCCCATTCAGCATGGCGATCCAGTTCGTTCCTTTGAACCACGGGTGACCTTTAATATCGCTTGTTCCATCCTTCAAATTTCCAAACCTTCGGGACAAATCTACCTGAAGGATGTTTTTCACCAAATCTCTAAGATCGGCACTGAAATCGGCTGGAAATCGAAATTTTCCTTTACATATTTTCTCAAACATTTTCATTTGATCCACGGAATAAAAAGGGGTATATCCGGCAACCATTTCGTACACGACAACACCGTATGTCCACCAGTCGATGCTCTTGCCGTATCCTTTAGATTGGAGCAGTTCCGGTGCCAAATATTCGGGAGTGCCACAGAGCGTCCACGTCCGATCTCGAATCATCTTGCAAAATCCAAAGTCCGCTATCTTAACGTACCCTTTATGATCAATCAGAACATTTTCGGGCTTCAAATCTCGGTACACCAAATTTAAATAATGCAAGTATTCGAGTGCAAGCGCTATTTGTGCTGCATAAAATTTTGATTGATCCTCACTAAACCGCTTATTGGATCGTAATAACGAATACATTTCACCTCCGTTAATGAACGGCATCACCAGATAAACGAACGAATTATCCTTGGCACAGGTCTCCAAATGAACAAGAAATGGGAAATTCACGCTCTGAAGGATCCTTTTCTCGTTGATCGTGTGTTGTATCTGCTTATGCTGTACGATTTGGGCCTTAGATAAAATTTTCATCGCGTAGTATTGATCGGAATTTTTCTTGCGGATCAATTTTACAACACCGAAAGCGCCTGTTCCAATTATTTTCAGTATATCGTAATTGTTCAGTGATGAAAGAGTGGTCTCTTTGGATGCATTATAACGTTTCTCGAATTCAGTTTTCAATCTATTCAGAATCTGTTTGTAGTCGCTGCCACTCGAGAACAAGCCTGAACTTGTCATTTTTGTTTTACTTTACCGAGGCAAAACAGTAGCAATCTTCGCAGTTATCAACAATCCTTATAAACTTGGTTACTAGGATGTCAACATATTGTACTTCTGGATGCTGATTCAGACTAATCCAAAGATTTCCCAGTAGACGATGGAAGCGCTGCCCAATTTGGGTGATAATTTTGCATTAGCGCTAATGAGATGCAACTAAAATTTCACCCAACTTTTAACAGATCATATGGGTTTTTGATTGATTGATTGATTTATTTATAGAGGCATTAAATATTTAGCTCATTCGCCTCTTCTCATATGGGGTTTTCTTAAGGAAAGAAAGAATAACTTTTCGATTCCATCGCCCATTGGGTTTATAAAATCAGTTAAAATCTGGGTTAAATTTTGTCTACATTTCACTGGCACCCATGTAAAACCTAAGAGATTATCACAAACAATCGAATTCAAGATCCGCTACAGAAATAAGAACCATATTTTACTTCTATTTACTATCCTAGCCAGCTTTCAAATTCCAAAATGAGATCCAGTCATCCAGCCAGCAAGAAAACTCAAAAAAAAAAGAATGTGATTTAAATTCTTGACCGACCATCTTACCTAGTAAGGCTGGCATAAAAAAGACACACATTTTATTATAAGTAGGCATTTTTGGCAAACATGTATGAATCTTGCAGATTGGCTGTAATGTTCGTAGCCTTTCTTATTGAAAGCGGCTTTTAAAACCATAAGACTCATACCACCTTATATTAAGCTTGCCAGATTTCATCCGGACTAGCCGATATTTGATACAAAATTTGGGAAAAATCCGATATGTTCCGATTGCCCTGATTTTGCGCAAATTTATTCACATTATCTGCAAAATAAAAAATAAAAACAAATTGAGTTTTTATATTTTTTTTTTAATTTTTGAGTCTGAGAACGAATTTAATTAGCAAAAGTTAAAAAAAAAAAATAAAAGGATTTATGGAAGCCTAAAATACGATTTGAAATCTGCTGATGTTTTTCGCTGGGTTTTGACCAAATTAGCCCGGTCATTGCCCGATTTCAGGTTAAAAATTTTGAAATCCACTGCCCGTATTTTGCCAGGTTTTAGATATTTATTTATTTTTTTAACTTGACGAACATAATTCCTAAAATTCACTCGATTCATGGCAACCGTTCTCCAATTTCCTCGGACATCTCACATTCACCAGATCACACTCCACTTGGTCTGACCACCTCGCTCGTTAGCTCCTGCTCGTCTCGTTCCTACAAGGTTCGTAGCGAACACCTGTTTCGCAGGACAGTCGTCCGGCATTCTCGCAACATGTCCCGCCCAGCGTATCTGGCCAGCCTTCACCACCTTCTGAATACTGGGTTCGCCGTAGAGTAGGGTTACCATACGTACTCTTTTAAGAGTACATGTACTCTTTTTCGGTCGAGAAATGGGCGTACTCTTCTTTTTGTGAAATTTTACCAAATGTACTCTTTTTTTAAAAAAACATTTGATCTTAAAATCCTGCGTATTTTTTGATTATATGAGGTTATTTCACATGTTATGGTAAAACTACGAAAGGAATAAGACTTACAACAAATTACTTCAATATCTTGTTTTCATTAACATGCATTTTTAGTTGTAATTACGTCAGCGCGATAAGCGCCTGTGAGTATACAAACTATAATCAATATACAATACAGATAATATGCTTAAATGCGCACAAATCTCAAATATTTTTTTTAAAGTTTAGTTTTCGACATTTTACTAGCGTTATGGCATTCAAATAATGATTGTAATGGTTGTGCGCGTCAATAAAAAAAGGTCCTTCAAATGGATTGTTTTATAATGTATATTTTGGGGTTTGTCAGCATTACATCTTATTACTGCTATCTCTTCCAATAATCCAACTTTTGCATAACCTTGACAAATTGACAGAACATCCAGCCATCAACCTGACGTTATATAGTTTCTTCTCACTTTTTGCGTAAATGATCTCAATGTACTCTTTTTGGTGTTGCGGGATCTGGTAACCCTACCGTAGAGTCGCGCGAGCTCGTGGTTCATCCGTTGCCTCCACATTCCGTGCTCCTGCACGTTGCCAAAGATGGTTCTTAACACTCGTCGCTCGAATACTCTGAGTGTACGCAGGTCCTCCTCGAGCAATACCCATGTCTCGTGCCCGTAGAGAATAACCGGTCTAATGAGCGTCTTATACAGGTTGCACTTCGTGTGAGGGCTAAATCATCTCGACCGCAGTTGCTTGGAGAGTCCATAAGCAGACACGACTTCCGCAGATCATTAGCTGCCGGACCACACGGCTGGTGTCATTGTCTGCGGTCACCAGTGAGCCGAGAAAGACTAAGTCTTCGACTATCTCCAGCTCGTCGCCATCGATCGTGACCTTGTTATAACTAGAAAAGCGGGCTCGATCGGTCTCGGATCTGCAGGCCAGGGTATACTTATTCTTGGGCGTATTAATCATTAACCCAATCCTTCCTGCTTGGCTTTTCAGTTTGCGGTAGATCTTCTCCATCGTCCCTCCATGAAGCCGGCCTGATGCCTTCCCACGTATATGTTTGCTTGTGGCGTTAGGCGGCGGAGTTGGATTCGGGACAGCACTTTGTAGGCGGCATTTAGGTTAGTGATAGCTCGGTAGTTCTGACAGTCCAATTTGTCGCCCTTCGTGTGGACATATTACCCTCTCCTTCCATTTTGATAAGTTCAGCTGCGATGCTATCCTTCCCAGCCGACTTGTTGCTATTTTATTCAATTTAATTCATTATAAATCATATATAGATCCAAATGATATTTGAAAATTAAAAGACTAACTACAAATACAAATCTACACTGAACTTAGAACACTAAAAATTCATCTTCGGAATACATCCCTCGAAACGTCAAAATGAAAATGCTCTGAGAAGCGGTTGAAAGCCAATTATTGCAGAGTTGGCCCAATTCCTCAAACCTTGAGTCCGGATGCTAAGTGGAAGAACTTCCAAAAGTGCGGGAGAGTCGATTCTTGATGAAAGTAGATCAGCGACAAAAGACGCACGAGTAGCGGCCCTGCGGACTTGCAGCGAAAAGGGTCTTGCCAGTTTAAGTGTCAAAGAGCATACCATAAATAACGTCGTTGGATGGCTTCGATGCGATCAGAACCGTTTTGATAATATGGGCACCAAGTCGCAGAAGCATATTCAATGATCAATCGAACCAAACTACAGTAAAGATTCTGCAGGCAGTAGATGTTCTTAAAGTGTTTTCTTGCGGAAAAGAAGACCCAGGCTTATCGAGGCCTTGTCAACGATATAGTTCGTATGAGTCTTCAAATCCAGCCGCACGTCAAGAATCACACCAAGATCTTTCACGTGTTGAGCTCGAGAGATTGAATCGTTTCCAAGGACATATACGGCTGAGAACGGGCGTCGTTTGTGGGAAAATGATATTACTGCGCATTAACTATGGTTTAAAGGTAGACGATTGGCATCACACCAGGAGACAAAGAGTTTAAACTGGTTCTGCTGGAAGTTTACATCTTCGGGGCCATTGATAAAGTAGAACAGTTTCAAGTCGTCTGCATATGCTAATTTTGGTCCATCGAGAAGTTGTAGCACGTCATTGAAGTAGATCAGGAATGAATACTATTGGCCCTAGATGACTTCCCTGAGGCACGCACGATGAAGCTAAGAACGGCCTGGAAAAACAGTTACCCGTACGAACTGTCAAGTTACGTCCAGTTAAGTAACTGCGGAACCAGCCAAGAAGAGATCCACAAAATCCTAAACGTTCGAGCTATTCATCTGGTGAATGGCTTCTTTAACTTCACTCATCGTTGGGAGTGGCTCCACCTCGTCATTTACTACGCCGACGATGTATCTCTTCCCACCGTCTGGATCTCCTGCATGTGCGCCATTCATGTGTTCAGCGAAGTACTGCTTCCACCTTTTGATCACCTCACGATTGTCCGTCAGGCAGGTTGCCTCGGTCCTTATCCCGGCTCATTCTGGCTTGCGGCACGAAGCCTTTGCGGGGTGCGTTGAGTTTCTAATAGAACTTTTGTGTTTCTTGGGAACGATGCAGCTGCTCGGGCTCCTCATACTCCTCCTCCAGGAGGCCCTTTTTTGCTGGAAAATTCGGACTCGCTGCCTCTACCGCTGTCGGTGATTTTCCACGTTTTCGACGGGTGCTTCTTTGTACTGCTGCCGCCCGCGCGGCGTTCTCTTCGTCCATCACCCTCCTACACTCCTCGTCGAACCAGTCGTTCCGTTGAGTTCGTTCGTCATGCCCGATGACGTTCTCCGTCACGCGGTTGATGGTATCTCAACAGTCAATAGGGGCTTCGTCAAGCTCGCCCTCTGCCGGCAGCGCTGCTTCGAACGCTTGCGCGTAGTCTGTCGCGACCGCAGATTGCTTCAGTCGTGCGATATTTAACCGAGACGGGCGTCGGTTTCGTATGTTGTTCACTACGGAAAGTTTTGGGCGCATCTTCACCACCACCAGATAGTGGTCTGACTCAATGTTGGCGCCTTAACAGGATCTGACGTCGATGAAGTCCAAGAAGTGCTGACTGTCTATCAAAACGTGGTCGACCTGTGATTATGTTTGGTACGGTGATCTCCAGGTGTACTTGTGTGGGAGACGGCGCTGAAAAATGATGCTTCGTACGGCCATTCGTTTGGAGGTGGCAAAATCTATGAGTCTTAGGCCGTTTTCGTTTGTCAGCTAGAATTCGTCTTTGTCGTCACCGGTACTTCCGAGGTGTGGGCTGTGCACGTTGATGATGCTGGTGTTGAAGAACCGACCCTTGATTCTCAACCGGCAACCGGCGGGTTGATCGGCCACCACCCGATCACGTGCTTCGCCATTTTCCCGATCAAGCTTACAACCTCGTGTGTGTTGCCGCAGCTCCGGTAAATGGCATGACCATCGTTCGTACCCTGGAGCCCTTCCAGCATACCTCCTGTACCTATACGATATTAAATTTGCGGGTCTTCAATTCGTTGGAGAGCACGTGGGTACTGCCGATGAAATTTAGAGACCGGCAGTTCCATGTTCCAAGTTTCCAATCGCTAGTACCTTTTCGTCGCGTGGGTCTTTGCCGATTTCCGTCCGAAATTTCTTGTTCATTGTTCGTTGTTGTTTTATTTTTCTCAGTCACGGGCTCGCAAGGCCCGCAGCCAACCCCACTATCTCGCTGGAGGACCGTCGCGATGTCCGAACACCATTGTTGCACTCCGCACGCACCCCTGACATAGAGAACAGACGTGTACTGAGTCCCCTAACTTAGTTAGCATGCAACCAAAGCATCCACCGTGGTGGGTACCCGAACTCCGCTAAGGTTTACATTTTTGTAGGAAAAGGAATGTTGCTGTTTAGGAGCGGTTGCTCATACATACCTGGCTTTCCGAGGTGGTAACACGTAGTGCGTCTAGCAGGATCCGACTACGAGGTAGACTGGAACCGGAAGTGGTTTGGTAGTGGTTCGACCACCCGGCTGTCCTCGCTTCTGCTTCGCTGGGTCTTGTCGTCCTCAGGCCAAGGGTTGTAAGCTAACCCAACGATCGGTCGCCCCGGACGACTTTGGCGGCTGGTTCGAAGTTGATAGAAGGCCTGATGCTGCTAGTCGAAACCCGTAGGACGTGGGCGTACTCGATTTGATCCTTCGTGTTCTAATCACCCGTTGACACACAAGTCCAGATATGCCGGGTCCCACGCTTGCCCAAAACGGCAAAAAACCGGATATGGGGAGCAAGATGGAGACCGGACACTTCGGCGAACTCCTGGTATTCACGTGGAGTCCGTTAAGAAAGAAAGCATTAGGACCAGAACAATTGGCGTCCGTTCTGGTTCGCAGCCACACACTTTATGCCGCTGACAGCTTGAAACCGCTAGTTACTTTTCCTTTCGCCAGTGTTGCTAGTTGGGCTTTTGCAACCTCAGCCATCCCATGCAGCAACAATTAGGGAAAGTGTAAGTTTTAAACCTACCACCCCACCGGCGATACAGGGACTCCCTTTATAAGGCCTCAGGCTGGCTCGCTTACCAAAGGAAATCACAGGGAGTTCGAACTTTGACCTCAGGAAACCCCAAAATATGCACTTCTCAATCTTTATTTAACAATTGTCACCACAATTCTACTGTATATGCGCAAACTGGTAAATACCAAATGGTTACGCTACCTTTTAGGTCAAAGCCCTGGTTGCCGGGTTTTGGAATATGGCGGAGCTTCGACGAGGGCGACGCTGCTGCTGCTGACCAACTGCTTTGCCGGTCCAATTCCTACCGGAAACCGGTATGTTTTTTCGGGGATTTCGGCTACGAGAACGAAGGAGCTGGTTGGAGAGCTTGATTGGTCGATCCGAGTGTTGTTGTTCAGAATCGACCACAACCTTCAACCAATGATCACCCGGATGGTAACGGCTATCCCGGGCAATCGTGACCAAACCAAGGCTGATTCAGGGACAAAGGTTGGCTTCTGTCCCGCCAAATGGTTTCTTTTGGCCAAAACTTAGGGGTCCTGTTGAGGAATCAGGCGTTAGTGTTCCGTATTTCGGCGGGAACAAAATGGCGGTTCGGCGTCTCATGGCTTACCTGGACGCTTGAGCACTTAAAACTTATGTGTGTGCAGATAAGTCTTGCACTATGTATGTACTTCACAATGTCGTAGTACTAATTGAAGTGAGCCAGCTCCAGGAAACAGCCTTTGACCGGCCTTGAACCGCGAATATAGGTCGTTGCTCTCCCATAATGTCGGACACGATCGTTCGCCTTCGTGAACTCGTCGACCGTCGCTACCGATCGGGGTGGTTACCAAGCAGCGCGGGTTACCATGGATGGCCCTCTGGTTGTGAGGTGATCAAGCTTCCTGGCTACATACTGGTGGCTTGTGGCGCTGTCGTCGGCTTTGAAGGCTGCATTATTTGGGGAAAACCATCACCCATCATTTTCCCTCACTGCGATATTTAAAACTACATTTAATCGCGACCAATCACTACAACCTCGTTGAAAGTGTTATCTGACGCTTACAAAAGGAATATTAAAAGGGGAAAACTTTAAATCTACACGGGAAATATTCTAAAACTAAATACACACCAATATTTAAAAAAAAAAAACATCCTTTGTTACGATGTTTGGTAACAATTCATCAGTGTTGCAGCTTCCACAGATCGTCAGACACATATAAGACATATTTTCTCTTGATACCCCTGTGGAACTTTCAGGCGAGACTTGAGTACGAAACATTGAAAAAGTTTGTTCCGAAGTCCATTACAAGATATTTGAAAATTTAACTCCACAACTATTTTGAGCACGACTTGACTACCGTGTTTTGTTTATTTTATGGATGGACGGCTTTTTAACATTGTCCGGTTTATTCTGTATAAGCTCAACGACCCTACAGAAAAATTTACCTTCTTCATCACTTCTCCAATCGAAAAGTACTAGCTAAGTAGTTTCACTGAAAATTTCATTATTTCCATCCATCTATTCAAAGCTTTTCATAAAACAAACCTTTCAAACTCTAGCAAAAGAAGCATTGACGAAAAATTTCAATCGAATTCGGTGCATTTGCAGAGGTTAACAAAAAAGCTTACAAAACTGAAAGTATACTTACTAATTACAATATTAAAAAACGAGCGTGGGAAACGTGATGAAAAATAAAAACGCGATAATTTAATCTAATATTTATCTAAATCTAATGTTTTAAAATTTTAGTATTCATCCGAAGCTTGAACAATCATTAAAAGTAATAAAAAAAAAATTAGAAAACAATCAGTGTTTACTGTTTGTGATGAAAAGTGATGAAGTTCATTAGATTTTCACACTCTTTATCGAAATATTGAAGCTCTATTAATGAGTTTATTGTTCGAGTCTATAAGCAGCTAGGTAGCTAAATATGTATATATTGAACAATTTTTGTAGGTTTGTACACAAACCAGACTGCACTCGAGGTTTGATTGTGAATATATCGAAACGTGGCTTTAGTTGTTGTGTCAACATCGGATATCAAAAGCTATTTTCGCGCTCCTAGCCACCACAAGTGCTTACTTAATTTGCAATCGGTGTACCTAGTTGCAAAGAGAAGGTAGGTAGGTACATCTGTTGGTTGCGGCTGCGAAGAGGAAGCCAGCCGGAAAGAATCGTGGCGCCAAAATGGTTAAAAAAACACGAACCACGGAAAACCTCCCTCTTTAACCGGTTATTTCACTTTAAAAACAATAATCAAGTTTCCCCTTCCCCTTTCCGGTTCAAATATTTTCGATAAATTTAAACCAGCAAATCTCAATACTTTTCCGCTTGCAAAGAAGTGTCAAATTTTAAATAAGTTTGGCATAAATTTCCAAACGCTGCCTGCCTGCCTGCTTGAGCTTGCGGAACAAACTGTCGCGCATTCAACACCGATTGTTGGTTCAGAAGGTTATCCTTGATTTTTGGCGCTCTCACTCTTAAAGTAGCTGGCTACAGTTCGAAAATTGGCTCAAAGTAAGTGGAATGCAGTGATTATTAATTAACTTCGCAAGATGACCTTTCGCGTTCGCTTGGTTTGTTTTGATACGTTAGGGTGCGGTGCACCAGCCAAAATTTGGCGCAGAAATGAAAAAAAAAATGTAAACAATACCTATTCTCAAACCATGCCTTCGGAGGAGCGTGTTGTTTAATGATTAAGGTGAGTGTATATGAGAAAAACACCACAAAACATTGTAAGTTGGAAAAGTTGACGAAAAAAAATGATTTCTAAACTTATAATTGCAGATGGAAAAATTCTTTCATATCTCACTTATGCATTATTTGTGTTGTAATAGTCACTCGAACCACAGAATATTTGGAAAAATCCTGTCGCTTTAACGGTAGCGAAAATTGACATATTGAATTTCGATTGATTTATGGGTGCCTCATAGCTATTATTTGACAATAAAAATCAACCATACGACTTGGAAACTGGGTCCTTAAAAACCGAAAAATCCGTAAATCGAAAATATATTGATGCTGAATCTGGTGTTATTTCAACCCTCATCCGCCCAGAAATTCTTACTCGTTACAGTCCCTGGATGTCAATTTGACGCTCCTGACTAAAACCAATATATCTCTGTTGTTTTCCAACCGATTTTAAATTTACAGTTTTGGAAACCTCGTAATGTAACTCAATAATGTTTATCAGACATTATTCACATACAACCAGACTTGTAAACCATCGACATTTTCTCTGACAGTCGCACAGCCTGCTTTAATCAGTTTCATTGTTCGTGCCATCAAACGAATGCGACCGAAAACTTGCCGAACAGTCGACTACCATCAAACGAAACGACATTCATTCTTCTTTGTGTGATTGTCGAACGAAATTTCGTGTCTTGGTACACGAGAGGGATAATTTGATGTTCAAACGACCATAATTCCCGACAGTTTACGACATCGCCTATCTCTTTCACGCAGCAGAACTTACAGACTCAATCAGCAAATGCAATCTTTTCTATTCACTCCCTCCTGTTGAAAAAAAAATCGCCACTCTGCAGCGCCGGGTGATGTTTGGATGTGTTGGTCGAACAATGCGGAATGATTATCTCGATTATCTACGCAAGAGGGATGAGAGTCAAACGACTAACCACAACAAAGATCAAAATTTCATTTGACATTTTTTTGCTCTCCGATCAAACGATTGCGCTCTCCACGATTGTCGCGAACGATGTGTGGTGATCGTCTCCGGAAAAATTCAAACGATGGTGACCACTTACAAGCCTGCATACAACACTCTAGTTTTCCGTTATTCAAAGTCTAAGAAAAAATATCCGAAAAAACATTCTTCGGAAAAAAGACTGCAGTCTGAGAGTTTTTGGAGCCGAAGATGGTTTCTATAATAGTTACAAACCCCTCCGACTTAAGGGAGGGAGGGGGCATCATACAAAATTTACATAAAATATGACACAATCCAAACAATTGATTAGTAATTTTCTTCAAATTTCCCACACAAACGTATTTTGACTTAATCGAATGATTTATCATGGTGGTGGACAGGTTTTGATGTATTCTACCAATTATTGTATTGCCAAATATTTTTGTAGAAAAGGGGAGAGGGAAGGATCTTACATATTCATTGTAAATTATATCAGAACTTGCACAATTTTCAAACGATTTTGATTAAATTTGCTCATGTTAAAAATCTTGATGTAAATTTTCGGCACCTTTGTTGAGCAACACCAGTATTTGTGGTAAAGAAGTTAAAACTATATTTAACATTGGTTAGGATAATTATAAATTCATTGAATAAGGGTTCCACTTACAATTTTGATGACTTAACCTGACTTTTCCTAACCTCCAATAATTATTATAATAAATCTCCCGGAATCAACCTACGATCGTTACAACTCTAAATTGTTTATAATTATTCAGGGAATATTTATTTTAAATACCTTTCAGAGGTCTCGATAATCTACAACCCGGTTAATTACACTAGTTTACAGCATTTTTGAACTCAGTAAACTGAAGGTCATTTCCAATGTAAAATCGGGCGCTGACTCCGAAAATGCAATTCAAAAAAATCTTAGTAGAACCGTTTTTGAGTTATACTCCAAATATGAAATTTCGGAAAAATTAAAAAAGTTTTTGTACTTAGATTAAAATATCTCGGACGGCATAACAGTAATTTGAAATCTCTCTTTTGCATATTTAAGGTGAATAAATTTTCTATCGATCATCTGAACACTGTTTTTGCGTTTGACCAACAGTATTGTTGATATTAGTGATTTTATGAGAAAAAAAATTATAAAAAATGCATTTTTATAGAGAAAATTTTGTTTCAACGAAAGTTTTAGACTCGATGGTAGCATTTAAAAATCTGATTTTCTTTTGCGCTTTAATGTCAATTTAAAACAAAGATTTCAAGTGGTTATTTTTCAAAATCGGTTTAAAACTGAAGAAGTTATGGCTACTTTACCATAACTGAAATTTTTGGAGTTTTTAATAATTTAACGAACCGCAGTACACTTATCATAGTATAGGAAGAATGAAACATGATAAATCTCACTCGCTCCAAGTCAAAACTATTTATTAGCTTACCAAAAGGTCACATGCCAAGTTTCAGGAAGATCTGACCATAGGGAGGGGTTGCTTGAGTATAAAACGTGAATAAAATTTTGAGGTATTTTGTCCGGAAGGAACGAAAAATACTGGTTTTTCATCAATAATTTTTTTCATCACTAGCTGATTGTTTTTTATTGTTGATATTCTTGAAGCCTAAGTTGAGACAAATATTTCACCCGAAGACTGTAACTCGATTGGATTTGAAACAGAAAAGTTATAGCGGTTCAAAGATTGTATTTTGGTCGAAAATTGTCGTATAAAACGCAATGCGTGAAAAGTACTCATTGCGTGTTGGACAAAATTTGCGGTCTTTGAACAGCAATAACTTTTCTGTTTCAAATCCAATCGAGTTACAGTCTTCGGGTGAAATATTTGTCTCAACTTAGGCTTCAAGAAAATCAAGAATAAAAAACAATCAGCTAGTGATGAAAAAAATTATTGATGAAAAACCAGTATTTTTCGTTCCTTCCGGACAAAATACCTCAAAATTTTATTCACGTTTTATACTCAAGCAACCCCTCCCTATGGTCAGATCTTCCTGAAACTAGGCATGTGACCTTTTGGTTAGCTAATAAATAGTTTTGACTTGGAGCGAGTGAGATTTATCATGTTTCATTCTTCCTATACTATGATAAGTGTACTGCGGTTCGTTAAATTATTAAAAACTCCAAAAATTTCAGTTATGGTAAAGTAGCCATAACTTCTTCAGTTTTAAACCGATTTTGAAAAATAACCACTTGAAATCTTTGTTTTAAATTGACATTAAAGCGCAAAAGAAAATCAGATTTTTAAATGCTACCATCGAGTCTAAAACTTTCGTTAAAACAAAATTTTCTCTAAAAAAAATGCGTTTTTTATATATTTTTTCTCATAAATTCAATGATATCAACAATACTGTTGGTCAAACGCAAAAACAGTGTTCAGATGATCGATAGAAAATTTATTCACCTTAAATATGCAAAAGAGAGATTTCAAATTACTGTTATGCCGTCCGAGATATTTTAATCTAAGTATAAGAACTTTTTTAATTTTTCCGAAATTTCATATTTGGAGTATAACTCAAAAACGGTTCTACTGAGATTTTTTTGAATTTCATTTTCGGATTCAGCGCTCGATTTTACATTTAAAATGTTGGTCAGTTAATCAAGTTCACGATTTTTTTAAAATTTTGTAAACTAGTGTTATTAATTTCCATCAAATGCGCGTCTTCGCTCAAGTTCACGAGGATGGGGAAAACGTTGTCTCTCCGCTTTATCGTCTATCCGAGTGAACTGTCACTATTTCCAGTGCAGCTGTCAGTGACTCGTTCTAGGAAGGTGCGCGAGGGACAAATCAGGGACGCCGTAACATAAACGTTTACCGTTTTTGTAAATAGGGCTCCTATACAGAATTTTCAAAAAAAATGATTAAATTCGAACAATTTTCAAACAAATTTTGTCAATAGTTGATAAATATTAGCGTTTTAACATGATGAGATGATGTCTGGTTGTTTCGTCTGGATGGTTCGTCGTTTACTTGAGAGAAAATTGTAAAAGTTAGATTATATGTTTACAATATAGCAAAAAAGTGATGCCAAATCGACATTGGACTACTTTAGAGTGTGAAAAATTTCACGATGAAGAAGATTCACTTTCAAAGTTTTTCTGATAAAATATTTTGCCGCAGATTTCTTGAATCTATGAATCTTTAATAAACAGTTTCACCATGAAAAAGTACTTTCAATAGTTGCGCGTTGAGTAACGTTGAGTTTTGGGGCTTTGAATACTGAACTTTATGTTTGAATTTAATATTTTGAACCTTCAGTGAACTTTTTCTAGACATACTTGTCTCCAGAATATAATGTAAAAAGTAAGAAAACATTTTCAAAAGGCGTATTATGTGGAAAGCATGTTAAATTTGGATATCATTGTGTTTGTATGGAACGAATCAACGAGAAACAAATCCACTTATTTGCGATTATTTTGAATTGTTAATTGTACTTTATTCGAAATGTGTCATTTTAATAGAACCAATTTTACTACAATGCACCTTTTTTACTTTCCGCTTTGTTTGAATTATTTTTTGTTGAAAAACAATATGTTTCAGATGAGAAATTACTTATTCTTTCTAAGATTATCACTGCTTATAAACATTTCTGTAAATTACTCAAAACGGCCCCTATTATAATTGGTTACAAAATTTGTGCATTTTCTCATTTCGATTTGGCTTTTTGAAATGTTCTTATTGATTTCAAAACTGGTATTCTTGTGAAGATATGAATATGCGCAGAATTGGAGCCGGTCACAGTGGGGTTATCTACAAATATAAAAATGGATTTCCGTCTGTCTGTCTGTTCCCTTTAGACTCGGAAACTACTGAATCGATTTGCTTGAAACTTAGGGGTGCTTTTGAGGCTAGGGAGGTTCCTATTATAGTCTTCCAAGCAAAAGAGAAATCTTTGCCAAACTTGATAACCATTCAAGCAAACGGTACCAAATTTGGCATGGGAGAGTATTTTGTTGCGAGAAATATTTCTATGACTATTTGGCACCACTCCCTTTCTCCAATGAGGAGATAGAAATGGGGGAGGGAAGCTCTAACATTTTTTTTACGTAACTCGAGAATTATTCAAGCAAATGTAGCCAAATTTGGCATGGATATAAGAAATGTTTCAATGCATATTTAAGACCTCTCTTTTTTCCAGTGGGGAGGAAAAAAAGTGGGAGGGGAGCTTCCATACTATTTTTATTGCATTATACGATAACTATTCGAGCAAATGGAACAAAATTGGCATGGTGGAATATTTGAATATGGAAAAAGGTTCTATGATTGTTCGAGACCTCTCCGTACTCTGATTAGGAGGATAGAAAGAGGAGAAGGGACCCATACAGGACAGTCAAATTTTGAATGCGAGAGTATCAGGGTAAATGAAATGTTTCCAAGTTAGTTTGAAGCCCTTTCCACCTTGCATAAGGTAAATAGAAAAGGGGGAGCGGGGTTCCCATACATTTTTTTCTATACTGGAGAAATAATCGAGTAAATGGAACTCAATTTGGCATGGGAGAATATTTGGATGCGGAAGAAGACTCTATGGTTGTTTGAGACCGCTATTCAAATGATTTTTTGGAAAACTCGATAACGTTTTAAGCAACTGGCACCAAATTTGTCATAGCAAAGTATAAGGAAATGAGAATTTTAAAATCTTTCTTTCTTTTCAGGGGGAGATAGAAAAGGAAGAGGAGTGCATCCACGCTTTTTTTTAATCAACTCGAGAAATTATCTAGCAAATTTTGCGTAGAAGAGATTTGGGTACGAGAAATGTTTTCTTGATTATAAAATATGACGAATTTTATTTTTTTGTTATACCTCGGAAACTGATCAAGCAAATGGATCCAAATTTGGCATGGAAGAGGAATTTTATTCAAGTAAAACATTTATTTAAGCAGAAATTGAGAACTTATTAATACATTAATACAGAGGCCGAATTTCAGACACAAACCAATGATTGTAAAAGAAATTTAAGGTCAGATTTTGAGAACAGAAAAAATTATTTAAGAAAATTAGTAATGATCTCTTTTGTATTACACTTGAGTTTCGCTCAATTTTCAACTTTCGATTCAAATATATACCTAGTGATGTTGAAATTTAAATATAAAATAATGATTTAAATTATTATTAAAATTTCGATCCATCAAAGCACACCGGGTCAGCTAGTTGAAGTAAAAAATCTTTCATGACAATTTCTCAACTCTCTCTTACTTTTCGACAAAAAAAAACTTAGCACTTTTTGAAAAGAGTTCTAATCGTTTAAGAGAAAAACTCGTGCCGGAGCCAAACAAACTCATCAAAACTATTGTTTCATAGGCAAGGCGTGCTCAGTTTGGTGAAATTTGTAAACCTATTCAATGCAAAACTCTTCTAAAGCCTTGAAAAATAGTTTTGAAAATGATCATTCTATGTAATGAAACAAAATTTGTTACCTGCTCACTGGTCGGTGATTTAATCACACCAATTTGACATTCGGGTGCTTTTTTCTGTTTTCCAGCCCTGGACTGAAACTAGAAATCATAGCATATTTAAGAGGGCTTGTGACATAGCTCAGTTGGCAAGTCTGTTGTCTCCTGAGCAGATGTCCGCGAGTTCGAGCCCAAGAGTAAACATCGCACACAGTTGTACCGGATAAGTTTCTCAATAACGATCCGCCAACTGTAACGTTGATAAAGTCGCGAATGCATTAACGATGGCAAAACGACTATAATCGAAACAAAAAAAAAATCATATTTAAGAGTTCCTCAATGGGCTTTGACTTTTGGCCAAAGAGAATTGGAATTCAGTGGCCACCCTGAATTTGTTCTTGAACTCAAAATCTTTATCATGAAACATCTAGTGGTTCTCAATGTTTTGGTTTTTTTTATGTTGTTAAATAGTTTTAGGAAATCACGATTTATTGGGGACACTTATCCTAATTTTTTTTCCTTTTAATTCTACAAATTCGAATGAAGGTAAATGTTTGAACAGCTGTTTAGATCATTCGATCCAAAAACCAGACATTTTGAGTAATAAAAAGATGGTATGAAGACCATCTAAATAAATTTATATCGAATATTTGAAACAGTTAATCAAACTAAACAATTCGAAAATGGTTATTTTTGTATATGATTATTCCATTATTTTGTTTATGTTTTTTTTAATGTAAGAATTTTAGGCCTCTCGAACCTACATCGAACAAAGAAACGCTGAGATGTTTTGTCATTTTCAATCTAAAATTGAGGACAAAAAGCTCTAAGCATTATGTCAAATGACTACCTACACCGCGGAGATTTGAACAGTGATAATAAAAGCCCTCTGTTGTTCACTAGGAGCTGACTTTCTGAGGGCTTTCGATGAACACTAAACGTCTAAAACTGAGTGTTGCTAAAGATTATTGCATTATAGTTGATACCTTCTATAAATTTTGATTGTTGGAACCAAAAGCCTGATACCTGTTTCAAAACAGTTTTCTATTTTGATTAAAAAAAATCAAGAAACAAAAATTTACTACCTATTGTTATTTATTTATTTTTTCCTTGTTTTTTAATCCTTTGCGAAGAGTCATCCCTATATGAACAATTTACAAGTTACACAAATTCTTTTCATAACAAATATCGGTTTTCACAATTGCATATTCATTCTGTGACCATTCCAAACAATCACGAGCCTGCTATCAATCCATATGATCCATATAGGTACTACATGAAAACGAAGCGTGAAGTAAAACCTCAAACGAGTTGTGCGGTGATTAACTCGCAATACCCAGATGAAACGTTAGGTATAGGTATCATTCACTTTCTGCACGTGAATGGCAATCCGTCTGCATAGTCGTTACAAATGGTTGTAATTTGTTTACCATAAAGGAATAAAACTGTATGTGCAATGTCGTATATGTACGTGCAACCGGTTTGCGTTTGATCCAACGACGAGTAATATTTAGTTATAGTAACTTGCAAATGCGAGCAGCGACGGTGGCAAAAAGATTGAGCCACTTCTTTGACAAGTCAGGTCAGTTGGGTTCAAACCGTTAATTCTTCAATTCCTTAATTCCATTCCTTAATACATGATTTTCCATATCATACTTTCTTGATTTCCAGTCAGTTCGAATCAGAATTTGGCGATTAACATTGCCGATAAAGTTTATAAGATTCTGCGAACTATTGGATAGATGAGCTCACACGTGGGAAATAATACCTTTGACTCCTTCCAGAACTTAATTCTAGTTCCGATAAGACTAATCGTCACAACAAGTATATTATCTTGAAGAGATCTGTGATTATATATGTATCAATATCGTCACAAAAACAAGAACTGAATCAGTTCACTTGTAGGAAAAATAAGTTCGTGATTCAATGCCTCAGAAACAAACTTTTTGGTGTGAAGACATCCTTCCCAACTTTTTTTTAACGAATATTAGATTGAAGCATAAACATAGAGGCCAAGTACAGGTTTTTCAATCTAAATTTGATGTTGCATATTTGGAAACCAAATTTTGCTCGCAATATAACCTCACGCAAGTAGCTGATAGTGGCGAGTCAGTTTTTTTCTCTGTTCAAAAACCGGTTGTATGCGCAAAGCTTTGCGTAGAAAAAAAATTATCGGGTCTTCGAACGACTTACTATATACAGTACATATTATTGCTGATGGATTTAATGACTGTGCTTTATCGGTTATTTGCTCAAATATCAAAATACGTTAGACAGCAGATTTTTTAAACGTACTGCCCACAGGAAAAAAGATTTTTTTCATTATTGCTTTGGCGAGTGAAGGTATTGTTGAAGGCCTGAGTCTTGAATAAATTTGAATTATGAAGAAAACAAAACAATTGATATTTTGAAATATTAAACCAGGTTTGTGCTCCATAGCAGAGTTTCCTGAATCAATTCCTCTTTTAATGTTGTATAATTCATATAACAAGTTGGACGTTCATATTTCCTCTTTTAAAGTGGTTCCAATCGCAATTGAAAAAAATCTAAAAAGGGGATTTGCCCACTTTTATCGCAATCCCAACAGTTTACTTGCAGTTCAATTCCAAAACACCTGTTGTTGTCTTCCGGTCAAGTATTCTATGTTCACACGTTTATTCGCTATTTGCCTTTCGAATGTTTTTGCATACTATACACTTTTACCTATATAATGTTCCGCCACAAGCTCTAACTCTTGCCAGCTCCTAAGAAAAAGAAAGCCACATAACAGCGCGCCTACGAATCTGTAAATATTTGATAACAATTCCCGCAAGACTCACTAGGCCCGTCGTCGCGTGTGACGTCCATCATGAGCCCGAGGCACGATTGACCCAGTAAATAGGGCCAGCCCCAGCTCTCGGAAACAATCTATCTCTAACTAGTAGAATGAACTCCCAGTGAAGGGTGTTGGAAAATTCTACATCTGTTGACCTTTCGACAGGTTATTGAAGCTAAACAGTGTTCTTATTATCAAATACGGTATCAACATTATTTTTGTTTGAACATTTTGCATAACACACTGCTTTGAAGAACAGTAGCAGTTCTTGTTTTCTAACAACAAGATATAATAGATTTATGAATAGTTAAGATGAAAAGTATGATGAGAGCCCACTTTTTGTAACTATACCTACTTGCTTCAATATGCCACTTTAGTTTTCTCAATTTGACTTATTAATAATGAAGTCTCGAATTGGATTCCACAAAGTGAACTCCTCATCTGTTATTATCATTTAAAAAAATAAGTGCTAGTTTTCTCACATGATTAAAAAATCGAATCACTTTACACAACGGCTACGAGTTTTTCTATTATTTATGCAAACACTTTTCAACCAGTTGATGTTCGATATTGATTAGCACCGCATCCACATGTTCGTAATTGTACACTATGTCACTTCTATGATTTGAGATTAATTGACACCGAAAATGTAACGTAGAATGTGAAGATTGCTGGAATGGCATGAAAATCGATTTCAAATTGAATATTGTTCAATTTTTTTTAAATAATTTTTCTCTCTAAAGACATTAATTGTTTGCAACGTTGCTTATCAATAAAATGTGGGTTTCAACCATACTGCCCCTACTTTCATAACAGTCCCATATGCAAAAATAGGCTAGTGAGAAAATCAGCTTTTTCTGTTTTGGAATATATTTTTGAATTGTGACCACAACGTTCAGTATAAACGAAAATCGTTTGATGGAAGGTGTTCTAGGTTGTCATAATAAATCGTAAAACCTGAAATTTTCGAAATTGGGGCATTGATAAGGCCGGGAGCACCATTTTTATTCGTTATGGGACTGTTATGCTAGCATATTTGAAACCTTTTCCAAATCTACTCGCATAACAGTCCCATACAGAATATGTTTTGCTCACCAAGCTACTTCCTAAGACTTAAATTTGATCATTTTAGAACTTCTAAACGCAGTTATCAGAAAAACAAACATATTTTTGGAAAAAAATATCTTGAATTTCTTAATGTAAGTTCAATCTTTTCACGATTTTGATTGCATCTGATAGTTTTTTGCCGAGGAAGACATTCCTTCCTTCTTACTGGTCTGCTTTCGAAAACTAGTGTGCATAATTCGAGATCAAGTGAATTGAATCTTTATTAAATGATTCAAAGCAATAAATCAAAGACTTTATCGCCGAAAGAAACATTGAAAAGTAACCATATCTGTTCTGTAGTATTTCACATATGGGACTGTTATGCGGGTATATTTCATATGGGACAGCCACGAGTTGATATTTTTCTCGAAATTTCTAGAACAAAATCTCTTTTTTTATTGTTTTATATTGAAGCCCTATGTTCAAAATGACGAACTGTCAGGTTAGATGAAAAATGACAAAAATTCATATGGGACTGTTATGCGAGTAGGGGCAGCATAGTACTTTGAAATATACAAGGTAGATTATTTCGTTCTCTTTAAACGTAGGCATTGGTAAGAGGCCTCGAAAAATGAGGCTGGGTCATTCGGCCGAAAGTCATTCTGCCGATGGACGTAAGGCCAAAAGGGTCATCAGGCCGTATTGGTTATTCGGCTGACGGTTATCCAGCCAAGGACTGTTAGGCCGAAAGGACGCGAAGCCGAAAGTATGTTAGGTCGAATGATCATTAAGCCTGAACGATTGGTCGAATGGTCATAAATCGGAATGGATGCTAGGCCGAATGGTCACAAGGCCGAGTCGTTGGGCCAATAAGACATCTTTAACGCTTGCCGTATGTTAGGCCGAATGTTCATTAGGTCAAATAGTCGAAAGTGACCATTCACCCTAACATGCTGGCAACCTCTGAATATTTGACCTAACGACCATTCGACTTAACGACCGTTGAGCCAAATGACCATACAGCCTTATATCCATTCGGCCTAGCGACCATTTGGTCTTATGACCATTCGGCTTAGCATGCAAAGAAGCTTTCAAATGTTCTATCGGCCTAGCATCCAATCGAACTTATATCCATTCAACTTTGTATCGGCCTAATGATCATTCGGCCTAACGACCATTCGGCTTAACGAATATTCGGCCTACCAGCCATTAGGCCTAACGACATTACGAACATTCGATCTGATGACTATTCGAACTAACGACCATTCGGCCAAGTATCTAATCGGCCTAATGATCATTCATCCTAACAACCATTCGGCCTAACGACCATTCTGCCTAACAACAATTCGGCTAAACGTCTTTTCGTCCTCACATTCGGCCAAATAACCTTCGACCAAATGTCCCATTCGGTCAACTGTCCTATTCGGCCGCACATCCTTCGACCGAATGTCTGGCCCTCCCGAAAAACAGTTACGGAAAAACTAGCAAATGTATGGGTTTTTTTTCAAAAAATCACATTTTTCTACAAATTTTTAATCTACAAAATTATGTGAAATATATGAACTGATCATGATGAATTTAATGTAACTTACAATATTTGACTTTTCTCATAGCTAAAAGTAATATGAAATGGGCTTTTTTGACGATTTCAAAAAAAAAATTATGACATTTTTGTCTTGTGTGACCTTTTTTCTTGTGCGATTGGAATTAAAATTCATTCCTTTTGATTTTTCATAAAAAAAATTTGAACTCTGTCAGGTCGTTTATCAAATATTCAACTTAAGGGGGAGTAGGGTCTAACACTTTCAAAAAATCGATTTTTTTTATTTTTTTATTTTCTTATTGTAAAACCTTTCAAGAATGTTGTGTCAAATTTTCAAGTGAATCGAAGCAAAACTGTAGAAATTATAGGCCTTAATCTCCTCTTATCTAATACTGCAAGAGAGAGAGAGAGAGAGCAGAAACTTCAAACGCGTTTTCTCGAAAGCACATTTTTAAAGTCCGTGGACATCGTCATTTGAAAACTACTTCACCGATTCTTTTCAAATTTTGAACATATTTTCTACATATAAAATACCAAACCCCAACGATTTTCTTTTTTTTTACTTTGGGGAGATTTTACAGATGGCCTGATTTTGTGAAAAATCGTAGTTTTTACTTTAAACAGCCACAAAAATTTCATAAAATTTTTTTTAAAGTTAAATAAAATCGTTGGGGTCCAGAAAAACATCTATTAAAAATATTTTGCTCTGATTTTTTTTTACTTCAGATGATTCTGTGCTGAGATACAGTGTCCACCGCAAATCCTGTTTTCTAAAAGGCATCCTCGAAAGTGCTCCGTCACCGGCTCATTTTCAATATTTTTCTACGAAAAAATTATTAAATGTTCTTTTAACAATGCTTTGTATAATGCAAAAAAATTTAATACATTTGTTTGAACGATAGCCCTAAAAAAAAATCGTGAAAATGGTGTTTTTTTTACCCGTTAGACCCCCTTAACTAAAAGAAAACATCACATTGCTTGCTTCCAACAAATAAGGACGGCGATGAAAATTTATTTCTAATACTCATTAATACTAGTTCAGATCCAAAAGTTCAATTTAAAAAAAAAAACTTTTCCGATGAATCAAATGCGCTTTTCAAAAGAATCAAGTCGCAAACGTCTGAGAAAAAAAATACTTTGATTGCCATTCTATATAAAACTGCCAAATATCAATAACTATTTGTGTTGGTACCATCAATTCTGGCATCATGTAAAAGCGGGATTGGATGCAATATTTGTTTACCACAGAACTGATTAATTTTTTAATTTAATGCACTGCCGTTCCAAGCAAGATTGTTCCAGGTGAAAAAACGTGCAAACGAGAAAAACGCGATTGAAATTTCAGCTATATTTCCAATTTTTCTCACAAACTAAAAATTTACCGACAGATTTTTGATAGCGAACAGTTCAAGTTAATCATTTTACAATGTTGTCTGCCAAAAAAAATACATTTCCTACATAAAAACAGCAAATTAGAGCCAAAAATGCTCCGTGTGACACTTTTGCGTAGAATCAGTACGCATACCGATCTACGAAAAACTGTCACATGGTACAATTGTTAAAATGATAAAAAGCTCGTATAGTTTTTTTTTCCAAAAACTCAAGTTAAGCCGTAATTTGAGATTGTTTATAAAAATGTATAGTTGAGTATGGGTACCGTAAGTAGTGCCTAACGAAAAGTGTTTAGTGAACATTTCTCTGAATAAAACATTCAAGGCTTCTCATTCCCCCTCCGCCTTCTACTTTAGTGTTCGTTTCAGTGAATAACATTATGTTCCACGGTTTAAACTCATCTTAAGAATTTTTTTTGATAAAATTTGCATTTTTCATAGAATTGTCTCTAGTGTGACATTCTTGCATAGAAACATCAACATAGAGACAACCACCTAGATGAAAATTTCGTATAAGTTCAGAACAAAGTATACTTGTTTGTGTTTTTATTAGAAAGTTAACACTAAAAAAATTGTTTCCAGCAAAAAAGGGAAAATGGCCCAAAAGTCACATGGGACAGTCTTGCTTGGAACGGCAGTAAGTTTTGTGTGTATATACCAACACTATTTGTGTAAAAATATTTCTCGGACAGTCACCAATTTTTTTTAAATGAATATGTTTATAATTCGGTGACCTGTCCGGTGTAAAACGCAACAAAATGCAAAACAAAGTGACACCTTGTAAATCTCCTTCCATAAGCCGAATTATGATTGTTTTGCATCACACGCAGGGGTGTTATACTCCTCAAAACAGCACAATGTGTTCTAAAAGCACAATGTGAGCTCAAGCTTTCTAGAACTGCGCGCACGGCGATAGAATATCTACTGTTCGCTCTCTTACTGCGCGCCGATAGTCGAATTTTCTGATAGGTTTCTCACAATGATGAAAAACACAATGAGCTGACCCACCCTGCTCAATGTGCTGCTCAATGTGCTGCTCAATGTGAACTCTGGCTTTAGAAATTTGCCAAGCACTCTTCTTCGGTTTATTTTTTCTTCTCATCGAAAGAAAATAAAAACGATCATCGTTCGTCCAGTCCGGCACGAAGACACACCGGGCTGCTTGCAAGGAAGAAAATAACTCATAAACAAGCAACAGCAACAACACAAACGAAATTCGGTCGGGCTCGGCCTGCCGGCTGCCGAGCAGCGATGCCACGAAAATCTGTACCATCAGTGTATTTAATTCTGTTAAATTGGGACACGTATGGACGAAGATCAGACTCATTTATGATACAGATTTTTTTGTGGCAACGGTGTTCGGCAGCCGGCAGGCCGAGCCCGCCCAAATTTCAGCTGTGTTGTTGCTGTTGCTTGTTTATTGGGAAAGAATTGGCTTTCGTTTGTTAAATTCAGCGTTGTGGTGGTATACTGGTAAACATTGTGCAGCTCAATGAGCTGAAGGCTACCGCTGCGTAGCTCAGTGATTTGCTCCGATGTGGCACATTGATGGACAGCTAGCTCAGGCAGTGCTCGGTCTTGCTCTCTCAATGTGCTATGGAAAAAATGCACATTGTGCTCATTGTGTGAGCAAATGACACCCCTGATCACACGTTTGTCAACATTAAAATTTCGTTCACCAAACATTTATTTTTATGATTTTAGCTTGTAGAATTTTTTTGTAGTATTTTTACCCCTAAACGTATGCAGCATCCTTATGTTCAGAAAAAAAATGTTAAAATTAGTTTTAAGGAAACCAAAAATTACTGCAATTGTTGATTTTATGCGTAATGGCCTTTATGACATCACAAATATATCAAAAACTACAAATTTTCATACGTTCTTATAAGATTTTTCATTAAAAACAAATTTTGTTGCAAGTAACCCATTTTCTAAATTAAATATAGTTAAACTCGCATGTTTTTAGAAAATTAAAAATAATTTTAGAAACCAATAATTTTTCTGACTACGTCAATTTGATGTCCCATAAACCTTCAAACTTTTGATGCATGATCATCTGCGGACACAAGTGAAAAGTGTTACATGTTGCCCCAGTTGACGGTATGCAAGCATGCTTTGTACGTACATACACCGGGCTTTGAAGTGAGGTTAAGCGCTATGGCCTATCTGTTATTTTCCATGTTGGAACAATGGGTTTCAACTAGCTTTGTATTTCGTTTCGATAAACTTGTCTTAACAAAAAAGAATTTGAAATTTGTTGCGGCCTTTTTTCTTTATTATTTGAGTCAAAATGCTTCCCACGCACAATTTTTCAAGGTGGTTTGACCTAATTAAAACAATTTTGTTGTTCATCTGGGTGTTTTTCTCAATGTTTCGTTCCTGGTTTTACATGCAAATCAGGTAACAAATTTTCAATTAAAAGAACTGCAATTTCTTTTAAGTTTAGGGGAGATAAAATCATAATAGCCACCTTAAAGAGGACGCTTATTTAACAAAAAAAAAAGTTATAATATGTTAGTTCAGAGTTACATCATTGTTTCGAGTTCAGACACTAAAGCTGCCTTTTACTAACTGACTAAAACTTGAAAAAGTATATTAAAATGTTGGAAAATGCTTTTTTTTTGCCGAAAACTGAAAATCAGTCGTTGCAGGGGCATAATGAGAACCCCCACAGGGGCAGGATAAGCACCATTGATCGGGGCACGATGAGCATTTTCTGCCGTAGAATCTAGCAGTGAATTCAATTATAGAGCTACAGCTTAACTAGTTTCATCTGACGATTTGGCCTAGTGGTAAGGTGTCGAAGAGAAAATCAGAGGACTCGAATTCGATTCCTGGTCGAGGGTTTTTTTTTCTCATTTACCATTCATGATCGGTGCATTTAGCACTAAACGGTAAGCGTAGATCCATCAAACAAAGCAATAACAAAAAAGTCTGTTTGTAGAATACGAACAATTTACACACACTCATACACTTTGTTTCCGGTGCTTTGTTTGGCGGATGATGCTACTAAAGCCTAGTCCACACTAGGCAACTTGGACTGCGATTTCGGTTGCTGAGACTTGTTTTTGTTTACATTTGATGATGCCTCGTCTCAAGTCTCCCGAGAAGTATGGGAGACCTTCAGCAACCAAGATGTAAACATAAAAAAGTCTCAGCAACCGGAATCGCAGTTCAAGTTGCCGAGTGTAGACTAGGCTTAACCATATAATACAACAATCAAAACAATCGATCATGAATGGTAAATGAAAAAAAAATCGCCTCGATCAGGAATCGAACTAGAGTCTTTTGCTTACCTCTCCGACCCATAACCAATAGACTAAATCATCAGATGTAAACTAGTCAAGCTGTGGCTCTATAATAGATTAAGTTGAGACTTTATCGAGTTGAAAATGCTCATCGTGCCCCGATCAGTGGTGCTCTATACGCCCCGAGTCAGAAAGTTAAAGTAAAAACGCGTTTTAAAATTGATTATAGTGAAAAATCATGTGTACATCATGATACGCATTGCAACTTATAGATTAAGATGATTTAACAATCATAAGAGCTTATTTTCCGGTGCTCAGAAATTATAACATTTTCGTCACCTGAGAACCTACACAGTAAACGAAAATTACCGAGTTCGGTAATTTTTTTACCGAAATCCTAACATGTGTAAATCGTTAAACTGTTCGGTATTTTTTTCGGTAAAAAATAAACGAACATCGGTAAATGAAGAATCGATTTACCGATGTTCGTTTATTTTTTACCGAAAAAATTACCGAACAGTTTAACGATTTACACATGTTAGGATTTCGGTAAAAAAATTACCGAACTCGGTAATTTTCATTTACTGTGTAGGTTTTTTTTAAAATATTTCTGTAAATACTGTCTTTTTTGCCGAAAAATTAATACTATAAGATAGGAACTACAAAACTGTTCCTCATGAAAATTTATTTGAGAAAGTTCGTACTTTCGTGGAAAAGTGGAGTGCTTACTATGCCCCACGTGCTCGTTATGCTCTTAACTCCAATTTGGTCCTAATATTTTTAACAGTTGAAATCACAGGACGACTCAAGGCAGTTTGTTAAACAACAAAAATATATTCACAAAATCTCCTTCACAACATACAACATGACAATAGCAACAGATGAAATAAATATGATATTCGAATGACTTGGTGTTGATTATAAAAATAGTCGGTTATAAATTTTGAGTATAAATTTCGACTTATTCTGAATTATTCAAATTTGTTTCGGGACGAAATAGAGTATTTTTTGAATAACAAAAACTGTAACATAATTTTTACTTTCTACCGTCTTTGCAGGCATACGAAAAACGCTTCCCCACCTGCCCCCAGATGCCGATTGTGCTCGATTGTGAAGTGACGCAAGACTCTGTGAGTGATAATGGAGCCAAGCGGGAAACGCAGCGCCGATGCAAGCTGGCTGTGGACGCTCCGTACCTGTTCAAGAAAATCATCGGTATCGACGTCGCCTTCTTCATCCAAACCAACTTTCTGGACATGAAGGCCCGTACTCTCAACATCGAAGCCACCAACGAAACCTTCTCGTCAAGAATCGAAATTTTCGAAAAGTGTCGTTACTATGCGCATCCGGAAAATCCTGACTGGACCTGTTTCGACCAGACGGCTACCCTGGACATCAAGAACTTCTTCGGCTTCGAACACTCGATGGAGAAGATGGGAATGAAACAGTACTCGCAAACAACCCAGAAGGGGAAGGAGATTATTGAGTTTTTCATAACCGAGCTGAAGAAGGAAGGAATCACTCATGTCGACAAGTGCGTTTTTCTTTTAATTTTTACCACGAATAGATGATGAGCCTTTATTTTGTTTTTCAGATGGAAGGACGATGAACCAACCGTTCCAAGCGTAACCGTGTCGGTTTCCACGGAACGACCTCCGCTTACCCGAGATAACAGCATTCTTGACGCGGATTACATCGCTAAATTCATAGGGCAGCTTTCGCCACTGCAGGAATCCAAGCTGGTGCAATTCCGTAAACGCATCGAAGAATCCAATGGCGACGATGTGCCGGACTACCAAACGTTGCTACGGTTTTTGCGGGCACGTGATTTCAGCATCGACAAATCTACCAGCATGCTTCAGGAATCTCTTCAATGGCGCAAAGAGCACAGGATAGACGACATTCTGGGCGAGTACAAAATTCCTGCTGTCGTAGACAAATATTTCCCCGGCGGTTGGCACCATCACGACAAGGATGGACGGCCGCTCTACATTCTTCGGTTGGGAAATATGGACGTTAAAGGATTGCTCAAATGTGTGGGAGAAGACGAACTGCTAAAATTAGTAAGTAAACAATTGTTTAAACTCAAAAGTCATGTCATTGTTTTGCTCTGCTCAGTGTGATCTAGGTAAAAGTTGAGACTGAACATAGCACGAGGGGTTCAGCAGATAAACAACTTGAACCTTTAGATGCCTCATTTAATCAGCCTCAACACAAATGATATTGTATTTTAATTCCAGTCGTTTAGCTTATCTGACGACATCAATCTCACTTCACTAGGGAAACGGTGTCAATTGATTTGAATTGCACCTTCAAGCAATTTCTGCGTCATATCAATGGGAATATAATTATTTTTAAACTATCCCTCTCAATTCCCATTGCAATAATTATACCTACCGCAATCAGTTGCAGTAATACCGTTACAAGTGCTTATCATCTCTTTTTATTTTTACATCGGCGGCAGTTTTTTTCTGCTTGATATGCATTGTATGCAAACCTGCAACAAGCCGTGTGACACTCAATGTGTTAATTATGCAGAATACACCATTTATTGTGATTGCGTTGTGATGCACGTTTTCGTTCCTTCTCCCACAGACATTACACATTTGCGAGGAAGGACTGAAGCTGATGAAGGAAGCGACCAAGCTGTTTGAGAAACCGATTTGGAATTGGTGCTTGCTGGTTGATTTGGACGGTTTATCCATCCGTCATCTGTGGCGGCCAGGAGTGAAGGCTCTGCTCCGGATAATTGAGACTGTCGAGAAAAATTATCCGGAAACGATGGGCAGAGTGCTCATTGTACGTGCACCTCGCGTATTCCCAGTGCTATGGACGATCGTTAGCACCTTTATAGGTATGATATGAACGTTATTCTAATTGTATCGAGTGAATTGATCAATACATCATTATTCAACAGATGAAAATACGCGCTCAAAGTTCTTATTTTTCGGTGGTCCAGACTGCCTACACATTGAGGATGGTTTGGAACAGTACATCTCAACGGAACGGATTCCCAAATTCCTGGGCGGATCTTGCAATGTGAGTATTTGTTTTATTCATTTCAGAATCTAGTTTTAAAATTTGAAAATATATTTTTGTACAAAAACTTTCTCTTAACAGGTAGATTATTTTCCTTTTTTTTATTTGTTTTTTTTTCTTAAAATATAGGTAATAGATTCTTACTAATATCTCAAAAACCTTTTGTTCTTTTTTCGTGTATATTTGTGTGTGAAATTTTTCACACAACTTTCATACATACATGTACTTGTATACTCATACGAATCAAATGAATGCCATTATTGTATTACATCTTCTTAAACATGTGTGTATGAATGTTCTATCCGAGAACAGCCAAGCATACCGACGGTGGCGGAACCGGTCCCATCCAAACTATACACGCGCTGTTTTCTGAGCGCGTGCCATTGTGTAAGAATTACCTTCGATCACCACCAATCAACTTCGTTTTGTCCTTTGTATTTTATACCTGTTTCAAATCGTGCCACCTTCGTTTATTAGCTAGCATCGTTGCCTTACTTTAAATTTGTCCCTTCATATGCAAAGTCTCTTTTTATACTTGCATTTGAAAATATCATCGCCGCCAGAATGCTTATATTGTAGTTATTGAACATCACTATTTATACAAATGATGATGGCTATCACGTGGAGTACGTCATGCGGCATAAATTCACTTGGACCATAAGAAACTTTACATTTGCAAAAGCTATGAGAAAATGGTATTCAGGAAAGAAAATACACTCAGATAAATACGAATAAAATGTTTTCTTAGCCCTAAATCAATTATCACTGATTTTTTTTTTCAAATGTGCCTAAAACTAACGAAGACATACATTCAAAATTCGTGCATCTCAGCATGACGTACTCCTTCCACCAACACGTCTATTTCCTAATAATTATAACAAACCCATTCAGCAATTTTTGCAACATTTCATAAAATTGCTTAAACCCGCTAGTCAAAACACGAAAGTGTGTGAACACCCTCATCAAACGTACAGAATGTGCTTTAAATCAAGTGAATGAAAACGTTACCCATCCTCATTTGTTCCCAAAATCAAGCAAAATGCTAAGCAGATTTATCACGTTAATTTTTTTTTTCCTCGATAGACGTTTCTACTATGTAACAAAGTTTCATTCAATAATTCCTCTTGGTTTGCAGACTCTAATTCACGAAGGCGGACTCGTACCAAAGCATCTGTACAAATCGGAATCGGTGGACGAGGGCAGCGGCCAGGTGCCGTCAGGTGACCATCATGGGTTGTACAAATCTATCGACCTAAAGCCGGGTCAGATGTTTGAATTAATCATTAAAAACACTGATCCAAAATCGGTGCTAACCTGGGACTTTGATGTGCTCAAGAACGATCTGCTTTTTGCAGTTTACCACACGGATAAGCAATTGGAACAAAGTTACAACGGTTTGTATCCTTGCATATAGTATGTGTTACAATATTATTAAAGTTTGAAAAACTTATTTCAGATACATTTTCGTCTATTTTCGATGGGGATGATTTCAAAGAGGGAGAATCTTACAGCAAATTA
The DNA here is from genome assembly GCF_029784155.1 of Uranotaenia lowii. Lineage (NCBI taxonomy): Eukaryota > Metazoa > Arthropoda > Insecta > Diptera > Culicidae > Uranotaenia > Uranotaenia lowii. Next base: position 80,332,792 of record NC_073692.1, read on the forward strand.
GAAGACAAAGTAAAGTGCAAACCCAAGGAAGGAGTGCAGGTTAGTTCTGATTCAAACGTTCCGTAAAGGGAATACAACTCTCACTTTCATTATTTGGTTATATTGTAGGGATCACATGAAATGGCAAACACTGGCAGCTACATCCTTCAATGGATGTGTCCGCCATCCTGCGACGGTCCAGCCCAGCTTATGTATTTCCACGAGGTGCTCAGTTCTGCAAACTATAAAGGTTCGATGACAAGCTTGCAGTCTGGATTCTCATCCAAAAGTCTACAATCGCGATGAAACACCGAAGAGTAGCAATAAGACTGATATACCATAGAAAATGGATGAGTTGAATCTCGTACAAGCCAACAGAATCTCGACAAACAACAAGAAAAAAGTTATGCAAAGAATCGAATGGTAGGCAACATTTGGGAGCCAATATGTGCATTTTACAGAAAGTTTAGGGAGAACAGAATAATCATCTAGCATAAATGGAAGGTTGTAGCATCGTACAATAAGATAGCGAAATAATCAGATTTTTATAGTAATTGAGACATAGGAGGAGTGACATAAACAGTCGACATCAATTAATAGCCATTAAGATTGTAGGAATTTACGATAGATTCCTATAACGACATCCTTAGACGTAGGACAATATTGAAAGCAAAAGATGGGAAAATGTATTGTGACTGTTAGATATTTTTTTATCCACATAAGCGGCTTTTGCAGATGAAACAACAGTTGTAAATGCTTTTTTGATTAGCAAACCAATTAACAATTAACAAAAACTAAAATCAAGCACCATATAAAAACTTGAAACTTAGCTCACATTACGTGCAAAAATTTACACTTCTAGTATCAACACGTGCTAAAAAACTCACTGTAAAACTATATTTTATAGATTTTTGTGCTCACACTTCGTTGTACATAAAATTATATGTACATTTTAATAAAAGAATAACCATACAGATGCATCTAACAAACAATATGTGCATAATATTATACCTCATCCCAGTCAACTTCACCGCCAACCAGTTACACTTATGAGGCTAGAACCGTACATTTCGTTTTTGTACCAAAATTACTTAGTAGACAGCGTTTTCAAGAATCTTTATATATTTCCACTGATTTTATTTTCATCAAAATGGGTAGGTGCATAGTAGTACTAGAAAAAATGATTCTCTGTGATAAAAACAGGACTTATGTTTATACGAAAGCAGGACCGACATCATGCAAACAATAAAAACAGCTCCTTGTGGTTGAGTTTTGATTTACTAAGCTACGAAGTTCGTTCCCGTACTGGTACCTATCTACCGCGTAATAAATATCAAAACATCATCAACACTTATCAGTGTGGTCAATGTTTAGTCCAGTCAACACAGAACCGTCAACCGTCAAAAATACGTATATTAAATACACAGAGCCATACATAAAACGGATCGTATATTTTTGAAAACATTAAAAGTAGAAATTACCAAGTCGTATAAAATGCATATTTTCCTGTGAGCATATATTCTCATTAATTTTATTAAGGTTTACGTACTACAAAACCCAAACTTAATTATTACTACATTAAGCAAATATACTTAGTATTCAACGAAAACTTTAAAAGCATCACATCAATCGTTCAATTTAGAGACCTGGTTTCAAGGATTGCAGCAAACATTATAAGATGCGCAAAACAGTTTGAAAGTCGCGCTATTCAACTTCGTTTAGAATTAACAATTATGCTGAATTGAAAAATAAGCGAACAAAAAAAAACAAAATCTATATTCGATATTGTCTGTTGAATTGTCGCATTGTTTTATTGTCTCAAATGGCGAGTATGTTATAACTATATGATTATAAGGTCGTATATGAATGCTGTAGTATTTCTATACATAAAACGTGAAATATGAAAATCACAATATGGTAGTGGATGGCAAATGAGATGAGTTTGAGTTGTTTTAATCCGAAAATCCTATTTAAAGCGTTTTGTAAAAAGGCTGGTCTTTCAAATAATCATGGAAGGTGATGCTGAAAAATATAGATGGAGAGCGAAAGAAGAAGTTAGCATTTCAAATACAGTCGAAGGAAATCCAACGATCAAATAAAAATTCCCATGTTTGTTTTCAATATATAAGTGTATTTTTTGTTTTTTCATTTTATCTATAATTATAAATCACATTTGAATGCAGTTTCATTTTCTCATTTCTTGGATCATGTTTTTTTTCTTGTTTTGTTCTCTGTTTTGGGTGAATTTATTATTTACCATGTCAATTGAACGACGAGTGTTTTTTTTTCTCTTGCATTAACCACTTTCATTGAATTATTCTAGGCGCGGATTCGTTTTTTGTAATATATTTTTAATACGCATTATTGTTGATTTTTTTCTTTCGTTTGTTTTTCCAAGATAATTTTTCGAAAAGACGACGATTTTTTCTCTAAACAGAAAACGCAAAACACAAAAACGAGCACTTTCAAAAAGTGCAGTTGTTAAAACGTTTTAGCGCTAGCGTTTCGGAAATTCTGTCTGTTGAATCCTCTACTTCTCTTTTGCGCCTTTTTTGTGATGATGGAAGCAGCAATTCATATCTTGGAAAGAAGAACTACACTTCGTTCTTCACTATTAAACGCATTCTGTTCAAAACCTGTTCTAGTGTTTCATTTTTTCATTATCGGTAATTCTGTATGATTCTGTAGCATTAGTGTGATTTTGGTGGTTGCTTATTCTGGTTGAAGTGCGTGTGGGGTATTTATAAAATGAATGCTTATAACTTCTTACACGAGTTCGCCGTTGTTTTTTTCTGCATTTTACACGATGACTCCGTTTTTTCCTATCAATGGTGTTTAGTTCTAAATCAATGAAGATGACTCGTTTAACTAGGACTGGCGGATGAACAACAGTTTACTTTTTTCGATTTTCTTTTTTTTCTCTGTGTGTATCGCGCATGTTACTATTTTAGTATGAATGACTCTCTAAAGCAAAACTAGATGCCACAATTTACTTGCTAAAGGATTCGGGTTGTTTTCGCACAATGACGAACACATTCTCAATGTAAATTTCACTCTTCCGTGCTTGCGTTTCTATTTTTCATTAATGATGGAATTTTCAACTGTATATTTTATGAGTAGAATATATTACATGCCTCATCGTTAGAGCACAATAAGTCGTATTTCTGTCGATTTATGTTAAAATGAAGATTCGTTTGGTTTACACTTTAGATAACATGTAACTTGCAATTTCATTCGCTCTAAAAAAATCTCTACCTTGCATAACAACGAGTTTTTGGGACCACAGAATAAATAGTCAATACGTAGAACAATAAATTCAAGAGAACAAAACAACGAATCTTACATCGATTTGATGGATGGCAGTACAAAGAAGCGGCGAATTTACCATAGCCAAATAAAACAAAACGCAAATTTTTACATGCATTTCAACTCACAATTGCAATGTTTTTGCGGGTGGATGTGTTTCTGTGTGTTGTGTTGAATGTAGTTGATGTGTTGGATTAATGTGGTTTTTTTTATTATTATTTTTTTTTTTCAAACTATTATTTCAGTATTCGGTGATATTCTGAGCAATTTCATGACCGATCAACAGCTGAAAGTGGTTAATCTTCTTCTTTTACCGTTGTTTTTTATCTCGTTTTCTTAAGCAGAACATTTCATCTAATGCAATTTTTGAAAGCAGGGCCTGGCCTCGTTGAACTCAATTTTCGCATATTTTTATGCAGAACAGATCAGCACCTATCTAGAGGATTCGACATTTGTCTTGCTGTTCTAGAATGATGCCATTTGCTTTGCAGACGAAACGGTATCAACAGATTCGCCTACAATCTCACGTGCACTCGATTTACAGTGCTGCGATGACGTTAACATAGATTGCTGGCGGCACTGCGGTTAGTACGTTTTCGATTGTTTTATAATTTGATCTTTTGTCAGTTTTTCAAATATGCTTTCAATATTTCTTGCGATTTTTATTGATGAGTTTTCCAGTTTTTTTAAACAATTTTTTCTTAAAAAAGAATTTTCGTAATCATCATAGATCAATTCAGGTCCCTGTCTTCTAAGTACTTGTATTCGAAAGTGAATCCTTCTTTTTTCCGCTGGCCCCACTTTTCATAGTCAAAGTAGATGTAGGTTCCCTGTGAAAAAAAAAGAAATGTATAAAACATTTCACTTTAATTTGCTGCCTTTCGGTATACATGCCTGTTCAAATTCTTCGTTGATTATTTTCGGCTCTTCATGGCGCTGGAACCACATCATATACTTGGTGTGAAATCGCCAGCTTTGCTTCTTGAGAGCCTTTGCCGCCAGATACTGCGCCTTGGTGCCCTCCATGTAGTAAAACACGAAGAACAGCGTTTCAGGCGATAGACGTTGGAAAAACTCAACGGTGTCAGAATGTGGAAGTTGTTGCTGTAATTTTGAACCAACAGGTTATTAAACGGTTGACATAGGTAATTGAGAAGCAACATAAAAATCACAGAAATGGTTGATCGAACTCACCTGTGGATAGTGTGGTGGCGTCTGTACCGGCTGTCGATGCAAATACGTTCTAAGCCGTTCGGAATCACTTGGCATTGGCAGGTGGTAGTAAGCGGCTTCCATCATTTGAAACTACAATTGAACAAAAAAAACAGGATCAATCAGACGAGTCCAAATTTTTAAGGGGTTGAAAACGGCGTACTTGAATTTGATGTTCCTTCTGCAGTGGCGAAGGTCCCAGAGGTGCCACCCCTAATAGTGGAGGTATGTGCGCTTCGTTGGTTCCGCTCGCTTTCATACTGGTTACACTGGTCGGCACATTAGGGTTCGCGGGATTCGCAACAATACTTGTGCTTGTGTTGATGATCGCGTTGGGCCCGTTGCTGATGGCAGTAGTTGACGACGTCGGTATTAGAGAGTTCGTACTGTTCGTAGAATCCACTAAAGTGAATGACTGTTGTTGTTGCTGCTGCTGCTGCTGCTGTTGTTGTTGGGGTTGTTGTTGCTGCTGCTGCTGTTGTTGGGGCTGTGGTTGCTGAGATGGGGGTGGTGGTTGGCTACCAGGAATAGCTACCTGACTACCCGGTTGTCTCGTATCTGGCTGAGGTTGGAGTTGCTGTTGTACCGCTGGTGGTGGCTGTTGTTGTTGTTGCTGCTGCTGCTGCTGTGGTTGAGGTTGCACACCGGTTTGCGAGGGTTGCTGCTGTACAAGTGTTCCACCGGGGGCCGGAGATAATCCAGCTTCCAGACTACTGCTTGTTCGGTTTATTACTTCCTGGGCTATGTTTTTCAATGTAGACATCGGGTGAGTTGTTGCTAAATGGATTGGTACTACGGTATTCTTACCGAGTGCTGTAGGACCGTTCAACAGCTGCTGTTGTTGCTGAGGCGGGGACATTAGGCTCGGAGACGCTCTGCAATAAAAATCGTTCAGTTCATGATTGTGTCCTAGAAAGCTTTCACTTACTATTCTACTTACCTACTACTAACAGTGGAATTACTAGGGGAAACGCAATTGTTAATAATATTTGCTCCACTACTGCTAATTGTCGATGCTGACGAGGTCGTCATCACATGATTATTCTCAATACCCGAAGATGCGGCCGAGAGAGCAACTCCATGTGGGAGTGCTATGGAATTCTGACCCGAAACTTGCTGGGGTGGTTGTTGTTGTGGAGGTTGAGGTTGCTGCTGCTGGACATTGCTTGCTACCACTGCTGCTGCATTCGATAGTATTCCAGAAGCAAGATTAGATTGCTGCTGCTGCTGTTGCACTTGCTGCAACTGCTGACTAAGCGTAGGCTGAGAAGCATTCACAATCTGGCTCAGATTACTAACTGTAGCACCGGATGCATTTGGAGCCACCGATGATTGACTACTCGGGTTAGGTGTAACTGCGAAAAAGTGAAGTTTTTATTGATTAATGACAAGGGCTTTTTTGATCATAGAAACCAAATAAATTTTACCAGGATGTTGTTTAGCCACAGCAGCGAATGCAGGACCAATAATGGGTGGATGAGTGATCCCACCAGCAGGTGCCTGAGGCGCCACGATACTGCTGCTATTTGGTAACACACCTCCGGCCACAATTGCTGCTGCATTCGTGTGATTTTTACTCGGTGTCGAACTTATAAGTCCGGACTTGTTGTTGGACGTGTTGGTGCTGGTGTTGTTAGCACTACTGCTGTTGTTGTTCAACGAGTTGTTGCCCACAGGTCCGGTGGATAGGTTGATGTCCACTTTGCCTGTCGCTCGAATCGCCGTGGGTTTAATTGGCTGAAATGCACACACAAAAAAACTTATTTATTTGCGTAATTTAAAAAACTTATAAAACGGCTGTTCAAAGGTGCAGGAAGATATTTCAACAAAATCACATATCTAACTTAGAGTAGCAGATTCCAAAGCTGATAGATCTTTAAAAACTATACAAAAAAGTGTTCGGTACTTTTTCACACATAACATGTTCCCGAACTTACCGTAATCTTGACATCCTTGGCCCTCTTGTCACCACTGCCATCGATTTCGCTACTGTGGTTGTGCATCGTTGACGCACTGCAGTTCATAACTGGCGACTGCGAAGGGCTGATTCCAGATATTAAACTGCTAGGAGATCCGGCCGTTTCGTTACTGTTATTGCTTTCCGTGCCCGCAGAGGCACCCAGTCCTGGTGTTGAGAGATCTAACATTACGAATAGTAAACATCTCTTGCTACAAGCCCAACTTACCAGATATCTCCACCTCATCCAGTCCAATGATATCGTCGTAGATATATTCATTTTCTTCGAAATCGGGTTCTTGCGAGGAATCGATGTAATACTCCACATCATCTTTGATCTTCTTAATCTGCTCCACATCAACTCCATCGTTGTCTAGCATTCGGAGTAAGGTTTCCAGTTTGGTTACGTGGAATTTGTGCCTCTCTAGTTTGCCCTTCAGTTCATCCATCTTTTCCTGCTTATCCTTATCGAGTTTCTTTTTCTTACCAGCTATCAGCGACTCGATTTCACATTCAAATTGATCTATCTGAATCTGAAGAGAGCTTATCGAGGACGCTAACCAACTGCTGATTTCTTCCTTCTCTCTCTGGGCTGGATCCATTTTTTGCGCCGCTCCCAGACCTTCCTTCGAGTAGGCTTTCGTTTTGGTTTCTCGCTCCACCACTTTGAACCTTTCCATTTGCTGTTGGTGTTCATTGTTTAAAGTTAACAATAACCTAATGAAAATATTTTTTTTTTCAAAAACTTACAGTTTCTATGAGCCGTCGATTCTCCAACAGCGCGCTTTTGTCCTTGATCTCGCCGGATGCGATCCATGATTTGATCTGATCGCGTAGCCTCTGCAACTTCTTGATTTCCTTCTTGAGATCGGCTTCATACTTTTCCTGAAAGGGCAAAAAGAGCACATATTAGGACCGTTCGCAACATTTCGGTGATACTGAAAATAGGTACTAACACATACCTTCTGATTGCTGTTCGTAGCATTGTGAACTTTTTGCCAAATATCTTCAAAAGTTTCCACACCTTCAGTGACTTTCTTTAGACACCGATCAATTTCACCTGGAACGATGGACGAGATAAAGACACTCTGAGAATCATCGCGATCCACCTTCGCTCATCAAGATCGTCGGAAACTGTTTTTTTTTTTTAGATTTTAACATGGGTATCAAAATGACGGCTAGATACCCTTTCATTTGTAATAAGTCAGTGCAATGTATCCAAAAAAAAAATTTTTTTGGAAAAAAATTTAAAAAATATTGAAGGTTTTAGAAACAAAACAAATTGCACTCGTAGATAAATCATTAAAAAAAAGTCATGAAAATAAATAATTAGCTGCTATGACAATCGCTGATGCGAGCTGGTGAGGAAGAAAACGATAATTGCTACTCCAAAGAAGGGTAGCATCGTTTTAGACTTCTTCAATAAGCTGGTAGTTAGGAAATTCGAATATTTCGGTTTTGTAGATTACTTGGTGACCAAATATTTAGGTTGAGAAAAACAGGACGAGATTTATCGGAACGAAAGGCAAACTGCACTCTGTTGCGCTGTTTATGGATTGAATCGTGGAAGCATTCAATCTGAGGCGAAAAACTATAGCAGAATGCAGACTTGTTATGCATCGTCCTCTGGATGTGTTAAATTGCGAAAATTAATATTCCTACTTCAGATTAAACAAGATACATGGAAAGGCTTAAATATAAAATCGGTTAGGAGTTGAAAAATAAAAATTTAAGTGAAGGTATTTATTTAAAAAATAAAAAAACGTGAGGGAGTGTGGGGTACTTTGGGTAACCTTTTTAATTTCATCTTTAACTCCTAAATATAATAAATGGCAAATAGTATGGTATTCTTCGTTTTTAACGTATCCGTTGGCAACAAACAATTTTTGACCCGAATACATATAACAGGGATTCGACCAGACCGGACTGAATGCCAAAAGCATTTTTTCGATAGAATCATAGTTTTAGTGTTATTTATGATAATTTTTTTTTTTAAAAAAACCTCTTGGAACTTCCAACTTAATCATCCCAGTTTTACCAGATGTCACTGTCGAGATCTTGACTGTAACGCTTGATGATTTTTTGTAGCAAAAACATGCCCGTGTCTTTTTTCAACGGGATATCCTAGATATTTAATTATCTAATGTGAATAAAGCAATATTCCTCGAAATATTGAACTTTGTTTCTATCTTTATTTTACCTTTTCTTGATTTGTACGACTGCGACGAACATTCTATAGAGAATTTAGTGAAAAATTAGAATCTACTACGTTTCTACGGTTAACGCGTTTCGAACGTTTCAAGCATTTTTGTTTCCATCTATCATGTCCTTACGCATGTACCGGATGAAGCGTAAGATGTTTTGGCATGTAGGTACTACTAATTGTCATCCTACTGTTTATTCTAAATATTTCGTTCTCCTATTTCATTGCCTTCAAATAATGTTAGGGAAACTGGTTGATCAAGTTAAAATTCTCTTAAAGTCTGAACTTGAAATGTTTTTTTTTTTTCAGAACTACTACTTGCAAAATACCAAAAAATGTGCACGAATTAGGCAAAATCTCGGAATTGTTTGGTGTCAAAAAAGTGCAAGTGCAAATGGTGATAATCTTTATTCAGTCTGTTAGCTGAAATCGGAATCGACTTAGACGGTGAACCTACGTCAAAGTTTCGGTTTTTTGACTATCGAAAATCACCCAAGGGGGGACAAACGAAATCGGAAAAATCGAAATTTTAATTTTGATGCCAAATGAATTAAAATGCACAAAACATCGAAAAAAAAAGTTTGTCCCAGAAAGTCGATATTTGACAAGAAAAATTTTTCGAAATAACATCAAATCTCGACGTTTCATGCAGTTCTAAGTTATTTGGCATCAAAAAAAAAATTCGATTTCCCGGATTTCCTTTGGTTCCCCCTTTTGGTGATTTTACACAGATCAGGGCCAATCTACAAAATGTAAATAGTCGGTTTTCGAAGAACGTACATTGGAAAATTATAACAAAATAAATAAAAAAAACCATTGATCAAAAGAAGTTGCATTTTGATTTTGGGGAAGTTAAATAAAGCAAAAACCAAGTTATAAAATTCCTTTTGTAAGTTCAAGGGTCTCGTAGATAAAAATTACAATTACAAAAAGACTTTGTAAAAATGTTTAGTAGTATAAGCTATAAGATCTGAGTTACAATTTTCAATTTATCTGTCTTGGCTCGCGAGCATATAAAACAGAGGTTGGGCCTTTATGCTTTACCTTTATGAACTTGTATATTCGTATAGTCTACTGTACGACTTAAATTTGTTTGAAAAGCAATCTAGTTTTTTGTTTCAAATTCATTAAGGACCTTTTTAGACATTCGGTCCACAATATAAATTATTTCAGGTAAAAATTTTCAACTTAATTGAAATATTATAGGCCAGTAGTTTGGATTGTGCTGTAATTTACACATTTCTCTGGCTTGACCGAATGTAATTTTAAAAAGAATAGAAGAAATTCAAATTACTGTTGTCGGTAAGAGTTAATTAAAGCTGGAACAGATCTATTCGTATGAATTGCAAGAAAATCTGTATTCAGTTCCACTTCCGGGACTCCAAAAAAAACCAGGAGACTTTCCGTGATTACCATCAATCCGTTCGGCATTTGTTACCTTGCAACTTTCTCGTCGCAGCCATGGCTATGTTGACATCTGGTCTTGGGAATCAGACATAATCCGAACATACAAAGCGGACACCCCAAGAACTGTTGCAGCCCCGGCGACGAATCCGGTTTCACAATAAATTGACTGACTGACTGACCGGCGACTTTTAGTAATTATCCGCCTTTCGTATGACGGGGAGTTCCAGTTGCCTTTGTTTTTGACAGCGCTTCTAAGGGCGGATTCCGCTGGCGAAGCGTTCCAGATTGACCGATAGCTGGCTTCACGACCAGTTTATGGCCCAACGGTGGCCACTCCGATATTTAAGTAACGAAATTAAAAAATAACGCGAACCGAGCGTACGATGAAACGAAACTAAACAGCGCAATGAGAAAAAAAAACTAAACGGGGGGATCAACTTTCAAGATGGCCGAGTAGTATGTGTGAAGATGATGGTCGTGGGTTTTCTTCAAGTGCCGTTTACAACGGAATCGCGACGTCCCGGGAGAAAATCTTCTGTCCAAAACCTAGCTAGCGCGATCGACTAGAACGGAAAACGTTTTCCACTGCCGGAAAACACCTACAGAACGGATTAAAACGGGTAATTTTATCTTATTGACTTTTTTCGCGACTCGCTGGCTGATCTGATCAACTTTTTTTCTTTCGTTGTGCGAAAAATTTACTGCTAGCCTAAACTGGTGTTAGAATTGCTGCTTCTTTTTTACACATTTTTGAGCCCGTTCACGGACAAAAGCAAACTACCCACTGTACTACTCACTGCTGGGTTGTTATTGATTAAGGCACCAGTGCGTAGTTTCGGGTGGGTAGATTTGATTTACTGAGGGAGTTTTGACCACAAAACCCAAACTTAGTTTAAAGTACCCACTACATAACTTCGCTATGAATTTATCTCTTTTCACTAGTCCGACATTTTGGAAATAAAACAGACGCGAGTGCTGGTGAAATTTATGCTGCAATTCCGGAACAAAAATAAGAATACTGCGCACTCCATCGGATGGTTTTGTTTTTATCGGTTGAAGCTTGAGGTGAGTTCTCATTAAAATCTTTATAGAATTTAAAATGAAAAGAGTTTATTGCCACTTTTTTGGCCATAAACATTTCCCCTATTAGATCGCAAAACGTCCTACTGGAGGTGCTTGATCCGCAGTCGGTACAGCGCAGTAACGCGGTTAAAGTACGGTTAGGTGTGGCCTTTAATGAAGGGACAATCGATTGGTGCCTGGCATCAACTTTATCGGAATCGTCCCATCCGGATCCATCCAGTTCCAACCCGTCCAAACATAACCTCAAACTACTGAGCAGCAGCCACCAGCCGGCGAAAGAGTTGGTAGAACAACGGTACAACAACAAATAATTTGCTTTGCATTTTTGCCCATCGAAATTTTCTACTTACGGCCAAAAATTAACGGAAATTGTATTTTCTATAGTTATCTCGCTAAATTATCGTATGAAATATTTACTAAATTTTCATTATTTTCAGCACTGCCTGGAAGATTTAATGAAGGCACACAGGATTGTGTCGAGTTATCAATCGGTTCAATTTTGAACGGTGGGCCAGGCGTTTGCGTTGGACATGGAAACGGTACAGATACAAGGCCTCGACATTTTAAAGATATCCATTTTTTGACACCTAAAGCAGTAGTTGTGTGTAAGCATATGTAGAGGCAGAGTCAGGATTGTTATTATCGGCTTGATTCCCATTCATACTTAAATACTCCGAGAGAGACAGTTGGTGCAATATAAAATTAATATTAATTTTACTGGAATTGAAATGTAGGAAATTCAGATGATTATATTTAGTAGTATAGTTGATTTATACATGTATTTCAAGAATATCTGTGTGCACAGCTAAAACTTAAGACACATTGCAATGACACACAAAAACCAAAGCATTAGATAATTTGAATAGCTTTTAAATTCATACATTATGTTAACAAAATTCATACATAATGTTAAAAAACCTGAATTGTTATTGATTAAAAATTTACATTTAACATTCAAATGAGTTTTTTCAGCGGAAGTGTTAGATAACTTTGCAAAAACTAACAGCGATCATGTTGTTATTCTCGACTCAAAATTGAAAAATGGGAAAATTTTTAAAAATAATTGTTAATATTTTAAAAAATATGTATAAAAATGTTTTTCGATGAAATAATATATCAAAAGAAGGCTAGTTTAAAACAGAAAACAAAAATACTCTGAAAAGTAATGAGTGATGAAAAAAAAAGAAATCATTACAAATATAATGAATTGAAAGTGCATATGCTAAATATCGCTATTATAAAAACTTTTGTAATACATGTGGAAAAAATGCGTGAAAATACGAAGTGTTATTAGAAAAAAAAATTGCGAATAAATTCCTATTAAATCATGATTTTTTCCAATTATTCATTCTTAATTTATAACCCTATTTGGCAGCTCAAGAATGATTAGAAAAGAAAATGTAGAAACAGTATAAATTCCTTTAATTAAAAGCTATTTAAAGATTTTTTTTAAATTTTTCCCTAAATTTTGCAAAATAAATCATTTCTACCCACTGGTACCTTAAAGCGCAACTACCTACTTTTACGTTGTTGCGTCTTAAGTCACGAGTGAGTTCCTGCACTGAGGTGGCGAATTACGTCAAAAGTATTCAAAAGTAGGTAGTTTTCGGTGTCCGTGAATTTGTTGATTTTTCGATGACGCAAACTGTCAAAACTCGGCGAATTTGGCTGCGTGCTGACATTGTATATGTGAGACAAGAAAATTTATCGGTACCGTTTGTAATTCAAGATAATTTGTTTTTGTGGTTCAAATTTGAACGTGTTTACACTGAGAGAAAAAATGTATTAATTCTAATTTAAAAAATTAAAATTATTGCCATTTAAAATTTAATTCCTCTTCTTAATTTCTTTCTCGTTCTAGTGATTTTCTAACCGTTGAGTAGCCGCGACTATTATAAGGGCCCCTCTCCTACTAACCTGCAGTAAAATATTAAGTAACTGTTTATAGACACACTCGACAAAACAAAGTTTAGTTAAAGTACAAGCTGTGGTACAAGGCTTATAATGCCTATAAAAAATCTAGTTGTAAATAAACAAAAAAAAAAAAATCATTCCATCCCAGTAGCTTGGCAAGAGCGGATGTATTTTTGTTTCGCTATTTATCGGGTGCTTTATAGAAAAGTGAACTAAAAGTTGGAAGTTTTCACAAGCAGTTATCCTGCATCATTCGGTCGTCAATTGCCGAATCAGTTCAGCAACGGAAGTGACAAGCTGTGTTTCCCCCGGCAGCGCTGGTGCGCAACCCCCACATCTTGCTGGAACATCAGGCTGCCTTGTCGTCACCATCAGCACCAGGACCATCAGCAGAGGAGTGCAAATTGTTTCCTCCAATCCAGGTTTGATTACTGTGTGGGCGGTTGTCCGATAGATCCGGTAATAATTGCCGTAATCGGATAACGGAAACATTGCACAAGTCTGAATCTGATTGGTTTTTCTCTCCCGGTGAATCGAGCCATCATCAATCAACCGAGGAAAAATCATTGCCGTCGTCATCGCCAGGGCCGGCTGCGATCAACGGAAGAACACGTGGTTGTGTACCGAAGAAAAAAAACACTCAAGAAAATTAGCTCGTTAAGAAGTGCTTGAAAAAAATTGTAAGTTCTTCTTCATTATTTTTCTCTTTTTCTTTTTACTATCTTTTTCTCTATAATTCGAACATTGTTTGCTTCGTTCATATTTTTAACATTTGACATTCGTGTTCGTGTGAAGAAATATGAACGAAGGCGGGGGGTCAATCCCCTCAACTGAGGATGAGGAGGATAGCGTCTATGAGGATGAGGAGCATTTAGAGGATTCGATTGTTGCGGGTCCTTCTAATGAATTTCATTCTCCAATGGATGATAATTCTGAGTCATCCTCAGTTGAAAGTAAAGCTACCCGACTCCGAGTCTACACTGATAGCCCTACTTTCTCTGGTCCTTGGGTGGTTTTCATCCGGCCCAAAAAAAATGGAAAGCAATTGAATGTGGTTCAAATCACAAGAGATCTGGCGAGGTGGTCCTCCGTAACCTGCATTAAAAAGGTGCGACCTAACAAATTGCGAGTCGAAGTAGCCAACCGGAAATCCGCAAATGAAATTGCTGTCAGCAATTTCATAAACTTAGAATACCACGTGTACATTCCGTCTCGAGACGTAGAGATCGAGGGCGTGATAACTGAAATGAGTCTGAAGGCCGAGTACGTGAAATCCAACGGCGTTGGTAAGTTCAAGAGCCTCGATTCGGCTTCGGTCGAAATCTTGGATTGCCGCCAACTCAGAACTGCCACCGTCGTAAATGGAGTCAAAGGGTACTCACCTTCAGGTTCATTTCGTGTGACCTTTGCGGGTACCGCCCTCCCTCATTATGTCTTGATTGACGGAATATTGAGGCTGCCTGTGCGACTTTTTGTTCCTCGTCCAATGGATTGCAAAAATTGCAATAAGTTGGGACACACTGCGTCGCACTGCTGTAACAAGCCACGGTGTCCCAAATGCGGGGAGAATCATGGGGATGGAGCGTGCTCAGCAATAGAGCAGAAATGTGTCTATTGCGGGGGCTCACCCCATGACATCTCCTCGTGCGAGGAATATAAGAGTCGCTGGGATAGCCAAAAGCGCTCTTTGAAGGAACGGTCAAAACGGTCGTATGCCGCCATATTGAAGGGCGCGGCGCCCCCGATCCAATCTCATTCGAGTAACATTTTTTCTGCGCTGTCAGTTGACAATGTAGAATCAGATGCTACCGACGAAGATCATCCGGTCATTTTTGTAGCTAACTCGCGAAAACGCTCAAAACCAGCACCAAAGACTCCCAAAATTCCAACAAAAATTCCAACATTTTGTTCCTCAAATGGTGTTAAGCAAAAACCGACATCTATAGTAAAAGAAAAACAAGTCCCTCCCGGGTTCCGTATTAATATGCCACCACAGAATACACCAGATATTGCGGGAACTTCTAAGTCTGCCTCTCCTAACGTAATCTTGCCAGAATCAACTTCTCATTCTGGAATTTTCAAATTATCTGACATTTTAAATGGGATCTTCACATTTTTAAACGTCTCGGAATCGATAAGAAACATTGTTACCTCTATGCTTCCGATATTAAAGACATTTTTAATGCAATTGATGCAAACTTGGCCCCTTCTTTCAGTGTTTATCTCTCTCGATGGCTAATTCAGGCCGAGAGGTCGGAGATATCACTGTGTTACAGTGGAATTGTCGTAGTCTTATCCCTAAACTGGATCCGTTCAAATTTCTTCTTCATGAAACTAGTTGCGATATTTTTGCCCTTTCTGAAACATGGCTTTCTTCCGAATCAAACATCTCCTTCCACGATTTTAACATTATCCGTCTGGATCGCAACGATTCTTATGGAGGGGTGCTTTTGGGGATCAATAAGCGCCACTCCTTTTTTAGAATCCACCTCCCTTTATCAGGAGGAATTGAAGCTGTTGCATGTCATATAACTATAAGGGGTAAGGACTTATGCGTTGTCAGTTTGTACTGGCCTCATAGAGTTGCAGTTGATCGAAGCCACCTAGAGGACCTGTGCTCAGTGCTTCCTGAGCCAAGGTTGATCCTGGGTGACTTCAATTCACATGGAACTGTCTGGGGAGAACAAACTGACGATAGTCGTTCTACTCTTATTTATGATATTTGTGACAGTTTCAATTTAACAATTTTGAACACGGGTGAAAAAACACGGGTACCTAAACCACTGCCTAAACCTCCTGCAAGACAAAGTGCAATTGACCTCTCCCTCTGCTCAAACTCACTATCATTGGATTGCCAGTGGAAGGTAATTCCTGATCCCAATGGTAGTGATCATTTGCCAATCAAAATTACAATCACCAATGGGGTCAGCAATTCAAATTCAGCAAATATGGCATATGACCTAACAAGACACATCGACTGGAAAAAGTACTCGGACGCAGTTATCTCAACCATCAATTCTGTGGATGTGTTACCTCCGTTGGAGGAATATACTTTTCTTGCTCGCTTGATTCATGACAGTGCAGTTCAATCCCAAACGAAACCCATTCCAGATCCATCTGTTCGACGAAGGCCTCCAAATCCATGGTGGGACAGTCAGTGTACTAAACTTTACGTGGACAAATCGAACGCTTTTAAAGTTTTTCGGAAACACGGAACCCTGGATAACTTCAACGCGTATTTTTCTCTTGAGCAGCAATTCAAAAACCTGATCAAGGGGAAAAAACGTGCGCATTGGCGTAATTTTGTGGGAGGTTTGTCGCGGGAAACATCCTTAAGCACTTTGTGGAATGTGGCACGAAGCATGCGTAATCGTTCTTCCACGAACGAAAGTGAAGAACATTCGCATAAATGGATTTTCAATTTCGCACGGAAAATCTGTCCAGATTCCACACCTGTGCAAAAAATCATCCGAAGTGTGTCTCCGAACAGATGCGATCTGGATTCCAGCTTTTCAATGGTGGAATTCTCACTTGCTCTCCTATCTTGTAACAATTCAGCTCCGGGAATTGATAAAATAAAATTCAACTTGTTGAAAAACCTCCCGGATGCCGCCAAATTCCGCTTGTTGAATTTATTTAATCAATTCTTGGAGCATAACATTGTTCCCGAAGATTGGAGACAAGTGAGAGTTATTGCTATCCAAAAGCCTGGGAAACCTTCGTCCGATTTTAATTCGTACCGTCCGATAGCGATGTTGTCTTGCATTCGAAAATTGATGGAGAAAATGATTTTGTTCCGATTGGATAAGTGGGTGGAAACAAATGGTCTCCTTTCAGATACCCAATTTGGGTTTCGAAGGGGCAAAGGAACAAATGATTGTCTTGCTTTGCTGTCTTCAGAGATACAAATGGCGTACGCAAAACGTGAGCAAATGGCTTCAGTGTTTCTTGACATAAAGGGAGCTTTTGATGCAGTCTCAATAGAGGTTTTGTCAGACAAGTTACACTCCCAGGGTCTGCCTCCTCTATTGAACAACATCTTATACAGCTTGCTTTGTGAGAAACATCTGAACTTTGCTCACGGAGATATTGCAGTTAGAAGAACCTCTTACATGGGCCTCCCGCAGGGTTCATGTTTGAGTCCACTTTTGTACAACTTTTACGTGAGTGACATCGACAGTTGTCTCTCTGAAGGCTGCACTCTAAGACAACTTGCAGATGACGGCGTGGTGTCTGTAACAGGATCTACTGAGTCTCATCTGCACAGACCTTTACAAGATACTTTAGACAGATTGTCAACCTGGGCTTTGGGGCTTGGGATTGAGTTTTCCCCACAGAAAACGGAGATGGTTGTTTTCTCAAAGAAGCGTAGACCTGCTCAACCTAAACTTCAACTCCTTGGCAGATCGATCACTCAATCGAGATGTTTTAAGTATCTTGGGGTTTGGTTTGATTCCAAATGTACCTGGAGAGCCCATATTGAGTATCTGAAAGGAAAATGCCAACAAAGAATCAATTTTCTCCGATCAATCACTGTCACCTGGTGGGGAGCCCACCCAGAAGATCTTTTAAAATTGTATCGAACAACAATTCTCTCAGTGATGGAATATGGTAGTTTTTGTTTCCAGTCAGCTGCCAAAACTCACCTCATCAAACTCGAGCGTATCCAATACCGTTGTCTTCGCATCGCTTTGGGCTGTATGCCCTCAACGCATAACATGAGCCTTGAAGTTTTGGCAGGAATACTCCCACTTAAAGATCGATTCAATTTATTATCACTTCGGTTCCTCATCAGGTGTGAGGTCATGAACCCATTGGTGATCGTAAATTTCGAAAGGCTACTTGAGCAAAATCTTCAATCCAGATTTATGTCTATATACCATGTCTTCATGTCCATGCAGATTAATCCTTCTTCATATTCCCCAACTCGTGTTTACATCCCTGACTACGACAACTCTTCTGTCCAGTTTGATTTGTCTATGCAGCAAGAAATTCGTGGAATCCCTGATTCGCATCGTCCACTGCTGATTCCAAGAATTTTCGATGCTAAATATAGACACGTCGATGCTGACAAAATGTACTTTACAGATGGGTCGCTAATAGAGGAATCAACGGGATTTGGAGTTTTTAACGAAATAGTTACCGCCTCATATAACCTCCTTCCACCATGCTCGGTATACATCGCAGAATTAGGAGCCATTTACTGGGCGTTGGATAGCGTCGTTTCAAGGTCGGTAGGACACTACTATATTATAACGGACAGCCTTAGTTCTGTTGAAGCAATCCGTTCAATAAGACCGGGAAAGCACTCACCATATTTCCTCGGGAAGATACGAGAAATTCTGAGTACTTTATCAAGACGTTGCTTTGCCATCACCTTCGTTTGGGTCCCCTCACATTGCTCGATAATGGGCAATGAGAGGGCGGACTCTCTGGCAAAGGTGGGGGCGATAGAAGGCGAAACGTATCACCGTGAAATCGTCTTCAACGAATTTTACTTCTTAGTTCGAAGGAACTCTCTTGTCAACTGGCAGCGCAAATGGGACGAGGATGAGTTGGGTCGGTGGCTCCACTCGATTATCCCAAAGGTAAGCCTTAAACCCTGGTTTAATAGATTGGACCTGAGTCGGGATTTTATTCGTATATTTTCCCGTCTCATGTCTAATCATTATTCCTTAGACGCGGTACTCTACCGTTTTGACATTGCTGGCAGCAATTTGTGTAATTGCGGTCAAGGTTACCATGACATCGAGCATATTGTCTGGTCGTGTGAGGTCCATCTTGTCGCCAGAACGAATTTAATAGACTCCCTTCGGGCCCGAGGAAAACCACCTAATGTTCCAGTGAGAGATGTACTAGCAGTGCTAGATTTGGACTACATGTTCGAAATCTACCTTTTTCTAAAAGCTATCGATCTTCGCCTATAATTCTTTTTATTTTCATGTTTCCCTTTCTTATCCTCTTTTTCTTTAAAATAAAAGTGTTAAGCTAAGCACATAATTGTAAAAACAAAAACGAGTTTGGCTCTTTAAAACCTGAAAGTATGAGCCGTTTCAAATAAAGATTTACAAAAAAAAAAAAAAAAAAATAAACAAAAAATATTAAATTTTAATTTTTACTGTTGAGGTTTAATAGGACGGTTCTTCCGTTGCGACACAAAATAAGTTTTTTTTGCAAGTCAAAGTAGTCTTTCAGTAAACCAATAGATCTAAAAAAAAAGTATAGAATTATTTGCCAATTAATAAATTTAATGTAAATTTATTCCGAAACACAGAAATAAGGTCAGCATAATAAGCGCAAAGTACAACTATATTAAGTTCTTGCATTTTAAGCGAGAGTCGAATATTTATTTTTTTTAGTTAGCCATACCCGAATTTTGGTACCTCGACGTCAGTTTTTTTCAGGTATCACATTGTCAGTTAGGTTTCAGAAATAAGTTTAGTACCAAAACTTCAGTTAGGAGAGTTTATCTCTATGATTTTCCTATTAAAGCCACGAATCTCGCTTATAGAGGTTTTGTGGTGTAAAAATCACGGAACCGGATGAGTTTTCCCGCTTATCCAGGTTCGACTGTATATGAAAGTAATTGAATACAGAATCATTTTGATATTACTTATTTAGTCAATTACTGAAATAAGAAATCGCAGATTTTCATTAAAAAAGCTGTGTATAAAAACTCGATTTTGATATTATAGACAATTGTATCAAAACAGCATGAAAAGGGGATTTCGAAGTAAAATGTTTTGGTATAAATGGGCCTGTGTAATGCTTAACTCCTCAATGTATTCATATGTTTTACATGCTTAGATACTGAAAAGTTGTTAGCTTTTTGAAAATTTCAAATATATTCCCATAAATTATGTTGACAAAAAGGAAAAAGAACGTTTGATTCCAATTCTTAAATTACACAATTAGCTCATGTTATTGATGTACTCTTCGACTTCTTCCTTGGTGAACATTCGGAACAACTGCCCGGAAGTCATGGTCATGACCTCAACGTTGGTAGAATTTAATTTTTCCTCCATGACCTGCTTCAAAGTGCTCAGTGCTAGATTGATCGCTTCCTTGATGGTCATTGTTTGAAGGTAGTATTCCTGTGAAAGAAAAGTAGTTTTTTAAGGATTCCTTACTTTCTGTAAGATAAAAATTTATTCCTACTTGTAAGTTCTGTTGTGCGCCTTCGCTACCAGAACCAATGGCTTTGGCATCGTATCGGATGTATGTCCCGGACGGATCCATATGCCACAGTTGGGGCTCTCCGTTCTCAATGCCGGCAAACAAAATTGCTACACCGAAGGGACGACTCATGGCCGATCCGGTATCATCGCTGTCACCAAATTGAATGGCTAAACTGGACACAGCCTGGGCACATGACTCAACCGACATACGTTCGTTGTACACGAACCAATGGTTCTGACACTCAACACGAGCCCGGTCCAGCAAGGTTCGTGAATCGGCCATCAGTCCGGAAGTGGCACAACCGATGTGGCGATCTACCTCTACGATTTTTTCCACTTTCGTCGGTTCCATCAGCGGTGATGTTATGCGCTTTTCGACGGCCATAACAACTCCTGCAACAAAAACAAGATTATTAATATGAGTTACATGGAAATCTGGTAATATTTTTCTTCATACCCTCCTGTGTACAGATTCCAATAGCAGTAGAGCCCAACTTGATGGCTTCAATGGCATATTCTACCTGAAACAAACGTCCCTCTGGTGAGAAGGTGTTGACACCACGGTCGTACTCGGATCTGGTCAGGAACATCTGTGAACGGTTATGAAAATGGGAAAACCAACTGGGTGAATTACTATCGAATATAACTGAGGTTATGTTTTTGATGACATAGCAAATTATTTTCACTTATTTCAGAAAATCTTACAGCTATTACTAGTTTCAACACTTAATACAGTTTGGAAACAGTATAAGTACATAAAATATTACCTTTTGGATAGAATAAAACCGCAGATAAGCTTTAAAGACACTGGAAAATTTGCTCAGCAAATGACAAACAATTTTTTGAAATTTCAGACGCTAATGCCGCAAAACTTGTCAAAATTTGGTCGCAAAAAATACAAAAAAAAAATATCAACAACCCCAGTGAAAATAAAACGGCGTTGCGGAAACGAGGTTTCGTCAAGTTGATGATACACTAAAAGTTTTACTTCCGATTAAAAATCGATTGAACGCCCAATTAACGTATTAGACTGGCTGACGTAGTGAGATCTGGGATATACAAAATGACTCATAGAGCCTAGTAAAAAAAATCAAAAAGACAATTAAAATGTTGTTCATTGTTTTTCTCTTTTACTGTGATCAGTGCTTTTACTCCCGCCGCTCAAGGAACAGAAATGGAACTTTTGTCGTATTTATAATGAGATAGATTTCACCACCAAGCGACGAATATATTTCCAGACGTATGAACTATTTACATATATTTCAAAATGTCGCATGTTTCATAAATGATTCAAAAATGAAAATTGATAAAAAAAATAATAAATTCATTACAACGATTCTGACAGTGATACAATTCTCGCGTGAGCTTTCATAACGTCGAATGAAACAAAATTTGAAAAACTGAGATATTCACTAAAAACGCTTCATTATAACATTATCTACCTATGTGAATGATAAAACAATAAATTTAAACCCTTTTAATATATAAAATTTAAGACTTTCAAAATGACGAATGAAACAAAACCTTGATCGCCAATTTCAATGTTGCTTACGTCCCTTCTTCCAAGCGGCGAATGTGCAGAGGAAGAAAAACCTAGCACATTCGCTTAGAATCCATGAGCAAAGTGTATACAGGTAGAGGTTATCAGAATACCAACCTGGCAATGAATATTATTTCAGATTCTAGTTTTCAAGCGTTCTTAAATCGATATTCAAGCAGGCTTTCGAACGCTGTAAAATAATGCAGCAAGGAAAAGAAACCGAACAGCAGCAGTAGCAGAAAACCTAACAACAGCAGCTGGCTGGTCGGCAGCAGCCTGCTGCTGTTAGTCACCCAATCACCCGATTAACACTTTTATTACGCATTCACAAATAAAATTACCGCTACACTTGACAGCTCACTAAGTTAACATTCACTATGCCGAGAAAATTGAAAATTTACCGGTAATTGCCTCAGAAACATTTGGGCGTAAGTGCAAGTTGAACGAATCAAAGGACGAATGAGACAAATTTCCCCTCCAGCTGATCGGCAACAGAAAGCTGATCAGCAGCAGCGAGCTGGTTTGACCGATGGCGCACCTGATTCACACATTTCATTATGCATTTACTTACCAATTTACAGCTACACTGGATATTTCACTTATTAAACAGCCACTACGCCGAGAAAATTGAAAATTTTCCATAGTATTTGCATCTGAAACATTTGGGCGTAAGTGCAAGTTGAACGAATATAAGGACGAAAGAAAAGAGACGAATGAAACAAATTTCCCCTCCAAACGACGAATGTGTTCAGACGTATGAACGATTTATGTTTGAATATGTCGTATGTTCCTATATGATCAAAAAATAGCTCTAAAAATTGCAATAAATTAAATTCATTATGTGGAATATCTGACACAATTAGTTTTCATGAATATTGCGTAGTTTTTGAAGGGTTATCGGCGAAGCATTAAAAATAGGATTTGAAAAACGCTCTTCAAATTTCAGAAGCGTTTTTCTCGGTTCGGTATTTCTGTTTCATTCGACGTAATGAAAGCTCACGCGAGAATTATAGTTTCAATGCATGGATTGAAGAGTTATATGTGAAAGAATAAAAATAGGATTTGAAATATACTTGTTAAAGTTTTGAAGCGTTTTCTCGGTTCGGTGTTTCTGTTTCATTCGACGTAATGAAAGCTCCCTCGAAAAAATTGGAAATTTTTACTAAAATTTTTAAAAAGAAAATTGTGGATCTTTTGAAAAAAAATCTGAGCGACAATTTGTTTCGGTGTTAAGGAATCGGGCAACCCCATTTCGGAAAAACTTAACGAACTGTCAAAACTTTTGTTTTCGGCACCCTTCGTTCAGTTTAGAAGCGCCATCTTTGAAATAGTTCTTTTTCCCGTAGACACCGACGTGTAGAAAACGTGTGATTCGTTGCCGTGTGTCTAATTTTCCCAATTTTCCGGTAAAATGGTGAGCGATTCTGTTTAATTTTACGTTCTAAAGTTTTTACTATTGAAGTGCTACTGATAGATGCCAAAGTTTTTGATATCCCATTGAAAACGGAGTTTTGTAGCTTATTGTTTCCTGACACGGTTCATCCGAAGAAGTTGCGACACCATTTTGGGCGAAGTTTGAAGCGAATCGAGCTATTTATAGCATGATTTAAGTGTTTCCCTTAATGTTTATGTTTAAACAATGGAAAGTTGCTATTAGACGCTACCCAGATGCAACTCGGTAGTCCCTAAATTATTGTTTTAGAACTCGTCTAGCAGTGGCCCTTTTTCGCATGTGGGAAAAATTTCATAACCTAGAAAATTTCGATATCCCTTGTTTTGATACCGTGGCTAATTTTTTTTTCTATTTTCAACAGGGTTTCGTCAAGGTAGTCAAAAATAAGCAGTACTTCAAGCGGTACCAGGTCAGGTTCCGCAGACGTCGCGAGGGCAAAACCGACTACTATGCCCGCAAGCGTCTGATCTTCCAGGACAAAAACAAATACAACACTCCGAAGTACCGTATGATTGTCCGTCTGAGCAACCGGGACATCACCTGTCAGATCGCGTACGCCCGCATTGAGGGTGACCGTATTGTCTGTGCTGCTTACTCGCACGAGCTCCCTCGTTATGGCGTTAAGGTGAGTGATTCTGGCTTCTAATTCAATTTTGATGGTCTTGTGACTAATAAAATTTCGATTTATTTCTAGGTCGGTTTGACTAACTACGCCGCTGCCTACTGCACTGGACTTCTGGCGGCTCGCCGAATCCTGCACAAGCTTCGCCTGGACACAGTGTACACCGGATGTACCGATGTGACCGGTGAAGAATACAATGTCGAGTCTGTCGATGAAGGCCCAGGAGCCTTCCGTTGCTACCTGGATGTCGGTCTTGCCCGCACCACCACTGGAGCCCGTATTTTCGGTGCCATGAAGGGTGCCGTCGATGGAGGACTGAACATCCCGCATACCGTCAAGCGATTCCCAGGATACGATGCCGAGAACAAGAGCTTCAACGCTGAAGTTCACCGTGCCCACATCTTCGGTAAACACGTCGCCGATTATATGCGCACCCTGGAGGAAGAGGACGAGGACGCCTACAAGCGCCAGTTCAGCCGGTACATTAACCTTGGAATCAAGGCTGACGACGTAAGTGTCCCAAACATATTTCATCACATCACGTCCATTCCCAAATTTCTGCTGTAGGCTAATGTTAGGCCCAGCCGATTCCGAAAATGGACCACATCAAAACGTTGACAATCAGTTCGGAGTGTTTCAGCTGTCAATCTGAAAAACTTCCTAATTTTTGTCGCACATTATCTTACGAATTCAAAATCCATTCTTATTTGTAACCTTTCGTCTAACAAAATCTCGTTTTCTCTTCTTCCAGATCGAAACCATCTACAAGAACGCTCACGCCTCCATCCGCAAAGACCCAGTGTTCAGCAAGAAGCCAGAAAAGAAGGTCACCAAGAAGCGACACAACCTGGCCAAGCTTACCCTGGAGGCCCGCAAGGCAAAGATTGCCAAGCACAAGTCCGACTACCTGGCCAAGATCCAGGCCGATGTGGAGGCATAAGCGAGTGTTTGACGTTCTGCTATCTTTTGCCGTCAGCTGTAATAGAAGGTTCTCTAGCGTTACAAAAGTACATCATTGCCGGGCTGCCGCGCAACCTGCGTTTCTTCCTTCAAAAGTACATTATCGTTTTGTATAAGTAAACAGGAAAAACCGATTATCTCTAACCAGGAAAGATTCACTACTCACACATTTATAATGAGTTTTGAAGTTGAAACAAAGTGTTGTTTAGGAAGTAAGCAATTTGTCTAATATTTGAATAAATGTAACGATTTTTATTCAGCTGCAATGTCAGAAATTAATCGATGGCTTTTTACTACCTATTATATTCAACCTTAGGTTTAAGATTCTTATATTAAGTGGAAAATATAAAGCAAGTTAAAACTAGTGGTACGATTTTATCTGGGTAACTGTTCTGTTATATTTGTGGTATTTTTTTGCTGAAACTTGCTGTGGACTTGAGCTCTCGGAATTCGAATGGGTCAAATGTCTGGTTTTTCGAAGAACGAACATCTCTTGAAGCCAGTTTGTCAAACATACCACTTTCGTTGGCATCTTCCGTTTTAACGGTTTAAAAAAAAATAATTTCAAAATTGTTAAGAAGGTAAATATGCGGTTTTCTACTTACAAAAAAAAAACGAATTTCAAAGTTCCCACTAATACATATTTTAGAAGTGAATTCAAGAGCTCATACCACTTCAAACTACATCTTTAAAAAGTTAATCAGGGGATTCATACACGATTCACTAAAAAACGTTCTACTTCAAGTTTCGATTTACGAATATGAGAATAGGAAGTTTATTTATTTTGTTTTTAAACGAACACAAACACATACAGGATCTCAATGAAACTTGATGTTTCCTCGAAGAGATACCTTTTTCTTAACTCTAAACGTAGATCTTTTAAGGATATGATGGCTAGCATCTTAAAAATGCTAAAACCACAAACCCACAGAAAGTGTACTATGTATGCCGTGTGACCGGGATTCGATCTCATACCCACTGACTTAAAAGACTTGAAGGCTATTCTCTACGCCACGGGCTGCGGCTTGTTTGTACTCTGTATTCTATTTTTCTGGTAAGAATCATCATAAATCGCAATCAAATAATGAATACGCCGAATTAGAACATCACTGTTTCAAGAAAAGCGAAAAATTCTTTTGTTTTCTTTATTTCTCGAGCGCCATATATCCTTCAGATAACTTTGTACAAACAAAATTTAATCAAGAGTCATGACACGAATAGCTCCATAGGTGTAAAGTGTCACTAATACCGACTTAAAACAAACAAAATTTAATTCTTCACACGTACTTTTTTCACTCAGCTGATAAATTCGATTGTTTACATTTGGCGCATTCGCTCTTTTCAAAATAAATAACCGAAATAATACTATCAACTGATTGATAACTAACGCTTTCGGAACGAAAAGTTATAAAATCAACTTCAAGGCATTGTAGAAAGAGAATCGATCACCATGATGTGCTCGAAAACTTCCATTTTAAACGCCTGAATGTCGATAATCATCACCTATTACACAAACAACCAGCTTTAGGCTGAAAACGATAAGTATCCCATTTCAAACGCCTGAATGATGATGGAACCAGTAGGGGAAAACTGTACAAGACGCACCGGCGGGGTAAAATTGCCCATGTCATTCTTTCTCAAAAAATACAGTAACTTTGGCTTCGAATGGTGTTTTTCTTCATTTTTATTGTAGAAAAAACGCCTTTTTATTATTTATTAGATAAAAAAGTTCACAAAAACGACTTTAGTTCTTGGGAACCGAAGGATTGATGGAATCAGCGCGAAACTTGTAATTTTTCATGGGTAACATAATATAAGCTTTTATGGTAAACCAGACTGAGCAATCTAATGAAACTACAGCTTATCGTTTTTCCACTCGCATGCACTTTCGGAAGACTATAAATATTTCGTTGAATTTCACTAACTTCCCACAAATGTTAACTAAAATCTATCATATCAAAATTGGGGAGAATGCCCACAAGACCACATGTTTTACGCTCAAATTTTGAATACTGTTAACTTTAGAGAAAACCTGAATATCAAAACAAAATGCCATTCTTATTATTTGCTCACTCCCAAATTACGATAACAACGCATATTTGTAACAGATTTCGTCCTTGTTCGAGTTATAAATTATAAAGGTGCACCAATATTCGACTCGAAAAAAATCTCTGCCGGGATATAAGTCAAGAAATTGGATTTCGTTGCCTACCTTAAGGCGTGTTACCTATAAGGATATAATATAAGGGTACGAACACAGTGAGCGCGAAGCGAACTGCGAAGCGAAATATTCATTCACCGGATGAATTTCGCAAGTTCATTTTTGAAGGCCGGCCACAGTGTACGCGAATTGCGAAGCGGTTCAACACTGAAAAAAAACCTTCTGTTTTGCAAAAATTAATCACTTGTGAAAAAATCTTTGCAAATTAATTTGCAGAATCAAAACTGTGAGCGAGGGATACGTACCGCGCCAAAAAAAAAATAATCCGCGTTAATTCCGAAAAACCATGTTAACTTCGGAAAACGGCGGAAAAACCTTGCGCGTTCTAGGACCGCGGGGATTATGAAAAGGAATCTTAAGGTCATGAATTGCCTGGACTTTATGAGTACGTCGGAGAATAGATTTTTGACACCCAAATCCTGTATGACGGCTTCAGCCTAACACCAACATGCTTTAAATGACTGAATCAATTAGAAAAAGTCGAAATTTGCAGTCTGACGCTATGAAACGCCATTTCAAAATCCAATACGGCAGCTTTCGCTCAACTTTTAAATATTTTAAATGACTTAAAATCGCAAGAAAAAAAATCTACCAAAACTATGACAAAAATATAACAAAATAATGAAAAAAAAAATTACAGTATAATAACAACAAATATTACGAAACGCTGACAAAACTTTGATAGAAATATGACAAAGGTGACACAAATATTACAATATGATAAAAATATACCAAATCTATGATAAATTTGACATTAAAATGGCAAAGCCTTGACCAAATTTTAAAAAAATCTGACAAAAATTAATAAAGTTGACTAAATAATAACAAAAAATTAACAATAATTCCAAAACTCGAAATAAAAACTTTAACAAATACTTGACAACATTATGGAAAATATGAAAATTGAAATAATAATATGAAAAATATAATAACTAATCAAAATTTACAAATATGACAAAATTTTGCAATAAAATAACATAAATCTGGCGATACTATGAAAAAAATCTTACAAATGTAATAAATATATATGTAACAAAGCTATGAAAAAATATGATAAAAATTTAACAAAACAACGATAAGAAAACAGTTCACATCTTCTCTTCATACTGAAAGCACTGACCATACTGACTGGACACTCGATTTCGTTTTCTGGATAAGTTTTCCAGAAAAAAAAACAAAAAAAAAATCATTTTTCCAACAGTACGCAATGTCGATTCCAGAGTGCGCATCGATCGATTTGAAGAAATGCTATCCCAGTTAGGAAATGCCACCCAACTTTAAAAATAAAACACGCAATTTCTACGATAAAATCGGGCTAAACAGGACCATTTTTCCTACAGGGCATTTTTTGTCAAATTTTTCAGGTTCGCCACCTGCTGTCGGTATTGCGAACCTGCAAAATCTGACAACAAAAAATTAGACAGAAAATGGTTGAATTTTTGTTCTAAGAGTCAAGTCAGTGTGGTCAGTGCTGAAAGTCTTACCCAGTACAACTGCATTCGATGATTACTCTTGTATTTGAACTCACGGACATTGGCTTAGGAGGGAACTAACTTGCCAACTGAGTTACATTTTTAACATATTCAACATTATGTCATTTTTTTTAAATTTTGTGTTAATTTTTTGTCAGATTTTTGTGATTTTATTGTAAACTAGCTGATCCCATACGAACTCCGTTTCGCTTTCAACTTGGAATATGTCATGAACAGTTTGTATGAAAGCTAATTGCCAAGCATTTTCCAGATGCACTTCTGAATTGCTCGTCTTTCAAAACACTCATGTGCAAATTTTCAACACGATCCGACGAAAAGTAACGTCAATATCGCGAAAACAATATTTGTCTTCTATCGACGACCCCCTTTAGAAGGGGTCATCCGAAAATCTAAAAACATTTTTCATCCTTCCTGGTCCTAATGAGCATCCATGCCAATTTTCAGCTCTCTAGCCCTTAAGATGGCTGAGTCTATAGAGGACAAACAAACAAACAAACAAACAAACAAACATACAGAAATTGCTTTATATATATATAGATTTGTTGTTATTATTTTGTCATTTTTCTCATTTGTCATAGTTTTGCTGCTATTTCTGTGAATTTTTCCTCATATTTTTGTCTAATTTTTTTAAATTTGTCATATTTTTGGCATAATTATTTTACCACATTTGTCGTGTTTTATTCAAAGTTTTGTCATTTGTCTTGATTTTTTTTGTCATATTTTTAAATTTTAGTAATAGTTATTCATATTTTCCCACAGTTTTGTTATATTTTTGTCAATATTACTTTAGTTTTATAACACTTGTCATATTTTTGTTTATTCATTTCATGCTTTTTTAAATTTTGTTAAATTTTTGTCAGTAATTTTTCATCAAATTTTTATCCCTTTCACTCATTTCTTGTATTGTGGATGGACCATACGATTTTCAGTTCTTAATTGCATTTTGAATTAAGCGGGAACCGCCATCTTTTATTTCAAAATGGCGTCGGACAGCCAAATTCGACTTCTACTTATTGAGTACTTTCATCCAATACCCATATTGTGGGAGTTTCATCTGCTTTTAGTCACTTCCAGCATTTTAAAGTTGAGTGGAAGGAACCATATTGGATTTCAAGATGGCGTCGGATAACAAATTCCAACTTCTATCCGTTCAGCCCCTGCGCCCTATACACGTATTGTGGGGCTTCCATGCCACCGGTCGTTTATTGCCAGTTAGAATTTGTTTCAATTGATAAAGACTGAAACCGCGTTTTTTATTCGAAAATCCGCGCTAAAAAACCGTACATTTTTTATTACTAACACAGAAACGGCAATGATAATTGATAAATCATTTTTTTTTTTTTTATAAATTACTTTATTTGAAACGGCTCATACCTTTGAGTTTTAAGGAGCCAAACTCGTTTTGTGTTTATAACAATTGATTACTTAGGTCTAGCACTTTTTGTTTCAAGAGGAGAAAAAGATAGAAAGGGAAATAGGAAATTGAAAAGAATTATAGACGGAGATCGATAGCTTTTAGAAAAAGATAAATTTCGAACATGTAGTCCAAATCTAGCACAGCTAACACATCCCTCACTGGAACATAGGGTGGTTTTCCTCGGGCCCGAAGGGAGTCTATCAAATTCGTTCTAGCGACAAGATGGACCTCGCACCACCAAACAATATGCTCGATGTCGTGGTAACCTTGGCCACAGCCACACAAATTGCTGCCAGCAATATTTAAACGATAGAGTACCGCATCCATGGAATAATGATTGGACATGAGACGGGAGAATATACGAATAAAATCCCGACTCAGGTCCAACCTATTAAACCAGGGTTTGAGGCTTACCTTTGGAATAATCGAGTGGAGCCACCGACCCATGTCATCCTCTTTCCATTTGCGCTGCCAGTTGACAACAGAGTTCCTTCGTGCCAAGAAGTAAAATTCGTCGAAGACGATTTCACGGTGATACGTGTCGCCTTCTGTCGCCCCCACTTTTGCCAGAGAGTCTGCCCTCTCATTACCCATTATCGAGCAATGTGAGGGGACCCAAACAAAGGTGATGGCAAAGCAACGTTTTGATAAAGCACTCAGAATATCCCGTATCTTCCCGAGGAAATACGGCGAGTGCTTTCCCGATCTTATTGAACGGATTGCTTCAACAGAACTAAGACTGTCCGTTACAATATAGTAGTGTTCTGTTGGCCGTGATGCGACGCTTTCCAACGCCCAAAAAATGGCTGCTAACTCTGCAATGTATACAGAACATGTTGACTGGAGATTATATGAGGCACTAGCTATTTCGTTGAAAACTCCAAATCCCGTTGATTCCTCTATTAGAGACCCATCGGTAAAGTACATTTTATCAGCATCGACGTGTCTATATTTAGCATCGAAAATTCTTGGAATCAAAAGTGGACGATGCGATTCCGGGATTCCACGAATTTCTTGCTGCATAGACAAATCAAACTGGACAGAAGAGGTGTCGTAGTCAGGGATGAAAACACGAGTTGGAGAGTACGAAGAAGGATTAAACTGCATGGACATAAAGACATGATATATAGACATAAATCTTATTTGAAGATTTTGCTCAAGTAGCCTTTCGAAATTTACGATCACCAATGGGTTCATGACCTCACACCTGATGAGGAACCGGAGTGATAATAAATTAAAACGATCTTTTAGTGGGAGTATGCCTGCTAAAACTTCAAGACTCATGTTATGCGTTGAGGGCATACAGCCCAACGCTATGCGGAGACAACGATATTGAATACGCTCGAGTTTGATGAGGTGAGTTTTAGCAGCTGACTGGAAACAGAAGCTACCATACTCCATCACTGAGAGAATAGTTGTTCGATACAATTTTAAAAGATCTTCTGGATGGGCTCCCCACCAGGTGCCAGTGATTGATCGGAGAAAATTGATTCTTTGTTGGCATTTTCCTTTCAGATACTCAATGTGGGCTCTCCAGGTACACTTGGAATCAAACCAAACCCCAAGATACTTGAAACACCTCGATTGAGTGATCGTTCTGCCTAGGAGTTGAAGCTTAGGTTGAGCAGGTCTATGTTTCTTAGAGAAAACAACCATCTCCGTTTTCTGAGGAGAAAACTCAATCCCAAGCCCCAAAGCCCAGGAAGACAATCTGTCTAAAGTATCTTGTAAAGGTCTGTGCAGATGAGACTCAGAAGATCCTGTGACAGACACCACGCCGTCATCTGCAAGTTGTCTTAGAGTGCAGCCTTCTGAGAGACAACTGTCGATGTCACTTACGTAAAAGTTGTACAAAAGTGGACTTAAACATGAACCCTGCGGGAGGCCCATGTAAGAGGTTCTTCTAATTGCAATATCTCCGTGAGCAAAGTTCAGATGTTTCTCACAAAGCAAGCTGTATAAGATGTTGTTCAAGAGAGGAGGCAGACCCCGGGAGTGCAACTTGTCTGACAACACCTCTATTGAGACTGCATCAAAAGCTCCCTTTATGTCCAGAAACACTGAAGCCATTTGCTCACGTTTTGCGTACGCCATTTGTATCTCTGAAGAAAGCAAAGCAAGACCAGGCTTGTAAGTGGTCACCATCGTTTGAATTTTTCCGGAGACCATCACCACACATCATTCGTGACAATCGTGGAGAGCGCAATCGTTTGATCGGAGAGCAAAAAAATGTCAAATGAAATTTTGATCTTTGTGGTGGTTAGTCGTTCGACTTTCATCCCTCTTGCGTAGATGATCGAGATAATCATTCCACATTGTTCGACCAACACATCCAAACATCATCCGGTGCTGCAGAGTGGCGAATTTTTTTTCAACAGGAGGGAGTGAATAGAAAAGATTGCATTTGCTTATTGAGTCTGTAGGTTCTGCTGCGTGAAAGAGATAGGCGATGTCGTAAACTGTCGGGAATTATGGTCGTTTGACCATCAAATTATCCCTCTCGTGTACCAAGACACGAAATTTCGTTCGACAATCACACAAAGAAGAATGAATGTCGTTTCGTTTGATGGTAGTCGACTGTTCGGCAAGTTTTCGGTCGCATTCGTTTGATGGCACGAACAATGAAACTGATAAAAGCAGGCTGTGCGACTGTCAGAGAAAATGTCGATGGTTTACAAGTCTGAGCAAGACAATCGTTTGTCCCTTTGCCCCTTCGAAACCCAAATTGAGTATCTGAAAGGAGACCATTTGTTTCAACCCATTTATCCAAACGAAACAAAATCATTTTCTCCATCAATTTGCGTATACAAGACAACATCGCTATTGGGCGGTACGAATTGGGATCGGACGCTGGTTTTCCGGGCTTTTGGATTGCAATGACTCTCACTTGTCTCCACTCTTGGGGTACAATGTTATGCTCCAAGAATTGATTAAATAAATTTAACAAGCGAAATTTGGCGGCGTCCGGAAGGTTTTTCAACAAGTTAAATTTGATTTTATCAATTCCCGGAGCTGAATTGTTGCAAGAGAGGAGGGCAAGTGAGAATTCGACCATCGAAAAGCTGGAGTCCAGACCACACCTATCTGGAGGCACATCCCGGATTATTTTTTGTACAGGCGTGGAATCTGGGCAGACTTTCCGTGCGAAGTTAAATATCCATCTATGTGAATATTCCTCACTTTCATTCGTAGATGATCGATTACGCATGCTTCGTGCCACTCTCCACAAGGTACTCAAGGATGTTTCTCGTGATAAGCCACCCACAAAATTTCTCCAATACGCCTTTTTCTTCCCCTTGATCAATTTTTTAAACTGATTTTCAAGGGAAACATATACTTCAAAAAGGGCGAGAGTTCCATATTTCCGAAAATCTTTGAATGCTTTTGATTTGTCCTTATAAAGCTTGGAACACTGCTGGTCCCACCATGGGTTTGGAGGCCTTCGAGGAACTGATGAATCTGGGATGGGTTTTGTTTGAGCGCAAAGTGCACTTTCATGTATTAAACGTGAAAGAAAGTGGTACTCCTCTGTAGGAGGTAAAACATTCGTAGAACCGATAGCTGATGTTATTTCGTCCGAGTACTTCTTCCAGTCGATGTGTCTTGTAAGGTCATATGCCATATTTATTGAATTTGAAGAGCTGACTCCATTGGTGATTGTAATTTTAATCGGCAAGTGATCACTACCATTGGGATCAGGGATTACCTTCCACTGGCAATCCAATGATAGTGAAGTTGAGCAGAGTGAGAGGTCAATTGCACTGTGTCTTGCAGGAGGTTTAGGTACTCGTGTTTTTTCTCCCGTGTTCAAAACTGTTAAATTGAAACTATCACAAATGTCATAGATAAGAGTAGAACGACTATCGTCAATTTGTTCTCCCCAGACAGTTCCATGTGAGTTGAAATCACCCAGGATCAACCTTGGCTCAGGCAAAACTGAACACAGGTCTTCTAGGTGATTTCGATCCACTGCAACTCTCTGAGGCCAGTACAAACTGACAACACATAAGTCCTTACCTCTTACAGTCGTATGACATGCAACAGCTTCAATTCCGCCTGATAGAGGAAGGTGGATTCTAAAAAAGGAGTGGCTCTTTTTGATCCCCAAAAGCACCCCTCCATAAGAATCGTAACGATCCAGACGGATAACATTAAAATCGTGGAATGAGATGTTCGATTGAGAAGAAAGCCAAGTTTCGGACAACGCAAAAATGTCACAATTTATTTCATGAAGAAGATATTTGAACGGATCCATTTTAGGAATTAGACTACGACAATTCCACTGTAAAACAGTGATATCTCCGACCTCTTGGCTTAAATTAGCCATCGAGAGAGATAAACACTGAAAGAAGGGGCCAGGTTTGCATCAATTGCTTCAAAAATGTCTTTGCCAAGGGGAGCATTGCGAAAACAATGTCTCTTATGGATTCAGATACGTTGAAAAACGATAATATTCCATTAACTATATCAGTTAGCTTGAAAATTCCCGCTTGGGAGGGTAGTTCTCCCGAAACTACGTTGGGTATTGGAGACTTCGAAGACCCTGCCACTTCTGGTTTACTCTGGGGTACAAATTTCATGGGGAATCTAGGGGGGCCTGTTTTGGCATTTCCCGAACTTGATGGTTTTTGTCTATCATTTATTGTAGATATTGTAGGTATTTTTTTTGGAATTTTGGGGATTTTAGGAGCAGGTTTTGCACGTTTCCGGGAGTTTCCAACGAAAATAACTGGTTTATCCTGATCAGTGGAATCAGTGTCTTCACTGTCAACTGACAGCACTGAGAAGATGTTACTGCATTGGGGTCGGGTCGGGGGCGCCGCGCTCTTTAAAATTGCGGCATAGGAACGTTTTGACCGTTCCTTCAAAGAGCGCCTTTGTTTATCCCAGCGGCTCTTGAATGCCTCGCACAAGGAGATATCATGGGGAGAGCCCCCGCAATAGACGCATTTCTGCTCTATTGCTGAGCATGCTCCTTCCCCATGAACCTCCCCACAGTTGGGGCAACGCTTCTTGCTGCAACAATGGGAAGCTGTATGCCCCAATTTAATGCAATTTTTGCATTCCATTGGGCGAGGCACAAAGAGCCGCACAGGAAGCCTCAAAACTCCGTCAATCAAGACGTAGTGAGGGAGGGCGGTACCTGCGAAGGTAACACGAAATGAGGCTGAAGGAGTGTACCTTTTATCTCCATTAACGACGGTGGTAGTTCTGAGTTGGCGACAATCCAAGATTTCAACCGAAGTTGAATCAAGGCTCTTGAACTTCCCAACGCCGTTGGATTTAATGTACTCCTCCTTGAGACTCATCTCTGTGATCACGCCCTCGATCTCTACGTCTCGAGACGGGATGTAAACACGGTACTCAAGGTTGATGAAATTGCTGGCTACAATTTCATTTGCGGCTTTCCGGTCAGCCACAACAACGCGCAGCTTGTTCGGACGTACTTTTGTAATACTAGATACAGAGGGCCACCTCGCCAGATCTTTGGTGATCTGTACCACATTTAGTTGCTTACCATTCACTTTGGGCCGGATGAAAACCACCCAAGGTCCAGTGAGAGATGAGCCCTCTGTGTATTTTCGGAGCCGGGTTGTTCCACTCTCAACCGAGGGCGATGAAGAATTATCACCCACCTGAGAATGGATCACATTTGAGGGACCAGCATCATCTGTATCCTCCAAATGCTCTTCATTCTCGTAGGTGGAATTCTCATCGTCCTCAGTTGAGGCGTTTAACCCCCCGCCTTCGTCCATTTTTATCAACGGAGACACAAGTGTCTTCCGTTTTCAAAATATGAACGAAGCACTGAAAATTCAAAATATAATAGTGAAAATGATAGGGTAGGAAAAGAGAAAAAAAAGAAGTTACAAACTTGTTTCTTAATTCGAAAACGACGATTTCCTTCAGTGTCTGCGATGGTCCAAATATCTAACGTCAACAATGGCCGACCGCCACGTGGTTTTCTTTCGATCGGATGTCCGTCCGTCCGTACTGCCTGTCCGCCTTGATCAGGACGTAGATGGTCAACAATTGTGGTCACCAGGATGAGTTGGTTCCCCGACAACGGCAATCAAAGTCCGAATTATTCGGGCTTCCAATAAGATCCAACCGGCGCTGCGGGAGATTTTATTCGGATGTATCCGGCTGCTGGTAAGGAATAATCCTTTTCCAATCGGTGTAATATTGCACCCACGGTTTTATTGTAGTCGCACTTCAAAAATAAACTTTAAAACCACTCTTTCGACGAAATTGTTTTTTTTTTTCACTAGCAGCGATAAAAACGCGACCGCCTTCGGCGAGTGATGCCAAACCAATGATAAATCATTTTACGATAAAACATTTCCGAGAGAATATTTTCAGTGTATGTCCAGATGAACAGAATGAATTCGCGCGATCCAGCCGGGTCTTCGCACGAAAATTCGCTTGCACTGTGGCCGGTCGATGTTTTTTCAACGTGTTTCAATGAGAAGCGGTTTTTCGCGCGAATTGGAAATTCGCTTCGCACTTCGCACCGCGCTCACTGTGAATTCGACCTAAGGTGTATTTGAAAAGCGAAATTTTAGATAAGTTTATCAATAATAAATGTTTTTTTTATCCAAAGTATGATTAGTTTTCAAAAATACGATGAACATGTAATTAAACATTTGATGTTTCAATTATTATATTCCGTATAATCATTATTCCATTTCTACCACACTTGGTATTTTATAAAAAAATAAAATCCAATTCGTGTTGATAATACGTAAATCTGATCCCTGAATCTTCGAATACTTTCAATTTGGTTCTTTGATGATTGGTATTGCTGCAAATAGTAATTATGCTTAACTGGTGCGTCTTGTTCAGTTTTCCCTTACAGTGTATCGCCTTTATTTATGCTGCTGACTCAATATGGAAGAGTGAGGAGAATTTATCCTATTTTCTTGTTCTCATCTTCATATTTTTTTGAAGAAATTTGGCAACTCGCCTTCTTCTTCATTTTTTGAATGAAATAGAAACAGCGAACCGAGAAAAACGCTTCAGAAATTTGATGAAATTTTCAAATCTTATTTTTATTCGTTCGCCGATAACCCTTTAAAAAATACGCAATATCCATCGGAACTATTTGTGTGGGTTTTTCTTCCTTTGCACATTTGTCATTTGGAAGAAGAAACGTAAGCAACATCGAAATAGTCAAATAGGTAGATAATGCATTTTAATTGAAAATCTCAGTTTTTCAGATTTTGTTTCATTCGGTGTAATGAAAGCTCAAGCTAGATTTTTTAAGTTAAAGGAGTTATGATCCTTCATTTGAGGGACCGTAATCTTCGGCAACTACTATTAATTTCTCAGTTTTTAAGTCTTATACACACAAAAAAAAAAGCATAGTAAAATTACTAAATCCGTGGTTTAAACGAACAACAGGCGACCATATTTTTGAGTCAAATATGTTTTGTTGTTTATAATACCATACGCATAGCTATTTTACCATGTGCTCAATTTGGCTGCGCATAGTAAATTCGACTGCGTTTTAGTAAAATTGTCAATGAAATGATGCATTGTTTTACTTCGTCCCTAGTAAAATTAATATGTTTCATGATGAAACTAGTATGTGTTATGATAAAGATTAGGAGGAGCGAGGAGCTTGATTTAAATAGTAAAATTACTATGTATGTTTGTTTGTTTATTTGCATGCATGCATTATGACATTATTTGAAACATGAAAATTCACACTTCCGACACACGTCGGTCAATGTTAGTGTGTTCTCCCGATGCTCTGGAATGATTTTCAAAGTTATGTAGCTATAAAGCAGCTCAAAATTAGTTTTTTTTACAAACGGGTTTGATGATTAATGATCCTGAATTAGTATAAACAACAAGAATGTTTACCATAGTAAAATTATCATACGCACTTATGTTTTTGAGTCAAATATGTTTTGTTCTCAAAAGTACGATGTGCGTAGTATTTTGTTGATATGAATTGGTGCCACAATGTCAAAATTACTATGCGGACGGTAGTTGTGATAGAAATTATGATGAAATTATCATGACCATAGTATTTTCGACAACAAACATTGAGAGTTATCGAAAATTACCAGGTACATAGTAATTTCAATATTGTTTCATGCGCACTTTCACAAAATCGATGTTAAACTTTTCGTGGTTGAAAATACTATAGCGCTGAAATGGTAAAATTATCATGACAGCGTCTTTGGGATGACCACTCAATTTTTTTCCGTGTAGAAAGAGAGAAATCTAAATGTGTTTACAATCCTATAGTAATAGTATACTTTTTAAACTATAGATTTAACTTAATCAATCTTTTAAATCCTTTTTCATTATGAAGTTCATATTGTATATAGTGCAATGATTGACATGCTGAAATAAATATTTTTAGTTTAGGGAGGGGGGAGAAGTTTATCTATCTTGATGAAATTTTCTTAATCTTTATAAAGAGAATATAATCTGAATTCCTTAAGTTGCAAACAATTAGGCACTCAAACTTCACCTATGCTCAAACAGTTTGTAGCCTTGTACGATTACTTCCAACATAAAAGTAATCGATAAACATTGTTGTTCCAATCTATCTACAAGCAGCTTAAAGCCTAAATTGATAGCTGACAACGAGACCGACAATAAACATGGTTAAACGTTCATAAAAAAAAAGTTCAATAAGTTTTCAATACCCATGGCACGCTTCCTTGCTTGTACATCGAACGAGTGTTGTTTGATGTCCAGATAAATTGAGATAGGGTGAGTGCTCCTACTTTGGACCTAGAGCCTACTTTAGTCCTAAAATGCCGAAAATTGTAAATAAGTCATTTTGGTTGCGTAGTATAAACATGCTGCTATGTGCACAATGAACTCTTATTCTTCCTGAATCCCACCATACTGCTTTTTGCCATAAAAAGTCTTTCTGATAAAATTTTCAACGTTTTTAAAAATGTGCCTCCTATTCAGTGGTAAATTAGACAGCTCAATTAGTGGGGCGCGTTTTGAGAAATCAGAGAGAATAAAGAAAAACCACGTTTTTTTAGTGTCCAAGCCAAAGTTTAAAGGGTAATTACTTTCACTGTGGAGAATATGAACCAGACTACCTATTTTTACTAAAATCAAAGAAAATCAATGGAAAACCCAGAAAATTTGTAAAGGGTCCAAATATAGGAGACTTTGACTTTGATGTTCCATTTTTAGACCTAACATTACAAAAACTTTGTTTGAATACCAAACAAATCAACAAAAGTGCGAATTTTTAATTGAGGCATAATTCCGAACCAATATTGAGCATTACTTACATTTTTTGTTAGCTTTACGCAAATAAACTACAAGTTGGTTAACATAAAAAAGTTTAAGCTATTGTTTTGCTGATAGAGGTGACAGGGAGTAAAAGTGTTGAAAATATTCATAACAGAAATGTAAGTTTTTTTTTGTCGTTTAAAAGCTGTAATAATTTTTTCTGATAATATTTGATAGAAGTTTACACTTTTAATGAATTCTTTTTTTATTTTCGAAAAATCATACTTTTTCTAATAATTTTAGTTATAGGTCCAATTAAAGGTACCAATACAGTTCCAAAATAGGAACAGTAGGTTCAAAGATGGAAATTTTGATCATCAGTATCTTTGCTAATCTTTCAATAATGGCGAAACCTATGTTGAAAATTCTCAGTGAAACTGGTAGATAAGATCATGAACTATAAATAAATTTCTTGAAAGGTATAAAGCTCCCGTTTGTTTATGAGAAAAATATGATTCTAAAAAAACCACCGCTTAAAGGGTCCAAAGTAGGGCAACTAACCCTAATAAACCTCGACGAGCAACATGTTTAAACACTGCTCAGTAACACCTGAGAGAATGTTCTTTCAAGGTTTTGTTTGTGCAAATTTTTCAAATGGACTTTTTATTATCATGATTACCTCATAATAAAACACACCGCATATTTTGAGCCCATTTGCATTCCTCCGTTTCAAAATTAAGGAATAACTTGGACTAAAATTCAAATGCAATGCATAAAAATTCGTCTACATTTCGAGCAAATTCTTGAACAAGTCTTATTAGGCTAGGGTAGGGATACCATACGTACTATTTGAGCAGTACCTACATGTACTCTCGATTCTAGATTCTAGAAATGAGCGTACTTTTCTTTTTGTGAAATTTTACCAAACGTTCTCTTTTTTCGTTGAAAGTAATTTTATCAGAAAAACCAACTACTTCTTCCAATTTGAGAAGTTGCTTCACATGTAATGCAAAAAATATGAAAGGAATAAAGCTTATAACGAGTTACTTTAACATTTTGTTTTAATAAACATGCATTTTAGTGAGCGTGATTAGCGCCTTTGAGTATGCAAAGAGTAATCAACATGCACAAAATTAAGGTATTTATAGTACAAGATTATTTTAAGAGAAAATTTATAATCATAATGTAAGTCACATCGCTGGGCAACCGGTTCAAATTTTTTTTCGAGGATTTTCATCCTTTTGGATTATTCATCCCATTATTCAAACAACTGGGTCAAAATTCGCTGCAGTTCTTCAAAGACATGATTTCCAAAAAGACTGAATTTTATGTTTATACTTTTATAGGCATTTATGTATTTTCAAAATTTGATGAAAGTATGAAACGAGTTTCAGATATTTTGTCCAATAATGAATGTTATATGTGTCTTTAGGTATAGGAGATAATATCGTATTTCTTCTATCACGGATGGTAGAAGCAGACTTCAACCAGCAGTCGCATAGCGGCAACAGTAAACTGTGGAGCTATAACTGTTCATTACCGATCAAATTTTATCACATAGAGGTGTGAGTTCATAGGCCAGGTGAAAATACCGGACAAAACAAAATTAGGGCTAGTAAAGCGCCGTCCTCGTTTAATGAGTCGCTTGTTATGGTTTTATTGGCACTGTAGATGATATTTATGTGCCCCGGAAGATGATGTGCCTACTGGAATAGAGCATGTTGATGAGGAAATTACTTCTGGGGGAGTGGTTTCAGAAGTTCGTTTTAGAAATTGTTTGTTTTTTTTTGCATGGGAAGAGCCTATTAGTATTTAGTATTTTGTATAAGACGAAAACGACAGCATATATTTTTAACTTTTTCTTTTGATTTTGTTGAGAATAATTTTTTACTTAGGATAAGTATTTTTCAAGTAACAATAGTCCATCAATTTGAACTTGAAAGAACTATACCGATGCATAAATTTAGGGGCTAACCGTTGAGTCATGTTTACTCATTATCTTCTGCACTGAAGGTTTTCAAAAACTCGTTCTTGACGTTCAAATCGACACGTCCTAGACTGCACCTACCTACAGCCAAACTTGATTAATGTTTGAAAAAAAGATTTTATTCATGTGCGTACTGTTTTTTATATCATAATAACAGAAAGAAGCCGACACTTCTCAGTATTTAGTGCTTAGCTAATTGAGATTCATCAGGAAGGTAATGGAGTTACTTTCGATTTTTTTTCAGTTTTCTTGACAAGTTGAAATTAATATTTGAAAAATATTTGCACATTGCAACTCATTGAGGTTAATCGATATTGGTTTTTTTTTAAGAAGGTTTGTTGTTGTTGTTGTTGTACATTTATTTAAAGAGGGTTAAAGGTTTGTTGAAAAGAACTTGTCTTCAACATTTAACTGATATAATGAAAAAAAAAATGTTTTTTTTCGAATAATTATATCGCTTGTCAAGTTTATGACTATGATCGAAATCAATAATTTTATGCTATCCATTTCTGACATGATAAATAAAGATTATGGAAGCCCGGAATAGATTCTTTTACCTCATGGCTCGGAGTTGCCCCAGAAGTTCATGATTTTTTTGTTTTATTGGATGTGCTTGTCGTGCGGAATGGGTGTTTTTCATGTTCGCCCATTTTTCTTCTCGTTGTCCAAACACATGATTCATATTATTTTTTTGCGTGGGGCTCCCAGCACTAAGGCTTTGTGGTCAAAGCTAGTAAATCTAATTGCGCCATTATTATTAATTATGATAATCCTTCATCTAACCGAGAAAGCTTTCGGTTTTGGGGACGAATCGTTTCTACCTTGGACGAAACTAACAAAAACCAGCATGAGGGTCTTCGTACAAGCCAAGCACCATGCAATGAATTTATTTTTTCACCCCAGTTGTACACAGCTTTCGATCGAAATTCATTAATGAAAAACCCAGTGGTGCATCAATGGAAAACGATCTGTTGCAGAAAATTCAACTTATATACGGACGGGCCTGCTAGAAGAAAAAAAAGTGTGAGCGATTGGGCTTTCTTGCCCAATCTCGATGTGTGATGTCTGCTCGGCTGCATCGCGGTAGGAAATTGTAAATTGCCAAACTATTATATACACCAAGGTGAATCTCCACAGTTGGGCCGCTTTTGTGGCACACACAAAAATCGCTTTCAGGTACGTAATCGCAGTTTTCGATTCAACAGTTTCGAATTGATTGCCGATTTTTCTTTCTAGGTTGAACCACCAAAAACGTTTGAAGCCAAAATTTTCAATGCGTCGTCGTTGAATTAAATAGACCACTTTTTAAATTTTAATGTTCACATCAGCTAGCTGATTTCATTTTCAGAATAACGGTTTACGAATTGAATTTTTTTTCGAACAGGTTTGAAAATTAAAAAAAAAACTCTTTTGCGTATGTTTTGTAGTTTCAGTTCTGTTTTCGTGGAACTTAAAAAAATACAGGCTCGATATCGCTATTGCTAATTTTATTATCTTTACAAACCAAAGCATACCTTTTTTACATTTTCGAATCCACCCTTCCAATCGAGCATGTTGCTTTTCCTTAGAAAGAACTCCATCAACATTGCCCAAGAACACCTTCGTCGAACAGAAATCAATCATCAGTCCACTTCCTGCGCAGTCAGTCTGCTCTAGGCCCGGCCCGGTTAGTCGGCGCAATTTCGAAACCCATAAACCCAATTCAACTACTAAAACGGCGCTAAGCGACACCTCTATATAAGTTTGTATGAGCCCCCAACTGAACTGAAAGCTTGTTCAGTTTCGTTCAGCGCTAGGCAAGTCTAGCAAGTCGGTCGGTCGTCAGCACAAAATTGCTATTTTGCAATGACACAAGATCTTTGATCTGAGTGAGTCAACCACTAACATGTCGCAGAACAGCTTCATAGCTGCTGTATAGCCTAGAAGGTACCTAGGCACCTATTCGGCTTTACGCAACTGAATTACATATTTAACTCTCCTCCGTATAGGTGCTCAAGTCCTACGCTCTACGGTAGAATCCCTAGGTGACAATAAATACTTAGGGAATCTGGGGGGCTTGGATGGTTGTTGATTCATGCAGGACAACTTGTGTTCAAGTACATAGACCCTTGGTGTTGATGCCTCTTGAGAGTCGATCCCTACAATGAATGGAACAAATAGTCGACCATAAATCTTCAATGCACTGTTATTACCGAGAAGAACTTTCGTTATGTTCATGAGAAACTATAGGTAGGTACCAACTTCGGTTTGATAAAGCTCTTCACTCAAGGCCTATGTTATTTGCCTTTGGAATATAAATCCGTGTACGGATATTGTTGTTTCTTTTCTAAACTCGGATCAAATTAGCATTATCAATTATTGTTTAAAACTGTTTTACTTTTATGTTTTGTCTGTTCTTATAATATATTTTAAAATGATAAATCTATTCAGATTAAAATAAGCACCGTTGGCTTAATAGACCTCAGCATTGTGATTTTTTACAGGAACCTACTGAATATTAACTTTTATCATAAAAATGAGATTTTAAGTTTATCCGCACCCACGTTTTAACACAAAAGATAAATAAATTCAGGAGGAGCAAAAATCATCAAAACCATTTCCATAATCAAGAATCTCAAAACGTCAAGACGATAACATGATTTTTAATATTGAATTTATTTCGTCTAATATGCGTTATTTTTTTACTTTTGCTTTGTTTTTGACGGTGAGGAAAAAAGTA
Organism: Uranotaenia lowii; assembly: GCF_029784155.1. Taxonomy (NCBI): domain Eukaryota; kingdom Metazoa; phylum Arthropoda; class Insecta; order Diptera; family Culicidae; genus Uranotaenia; species Uranotaenia lowii. The sequence continues at coordinate 80,376,659 of NC_073692.1, forward strand.
CACAAGACACATTCCACCGTGACGTGAAATCGCTTTTCCGGACTTTTCTGAACTGTTATCATTCTAGAAATCAACCAATTTATTTGAAAATGAAAAAAAAATGTAGCAAAGGGTCGCAAATTAAATTTTCTTAAAAATGAATATAATTTGGTCATTAACAAAATTTAAGTTGTTTTTGTTATGATCGATTTCTTTTGTGACGTAAATTCACGCTAGAAATGACCATTTTTGACTTCAGTACATACAACTTTGATTTCCTGTTCTCTCTGTGGAAATAGAATATCAGTATCTTCGAATGATTCGTAAAAAAAAACAATTACTCACAATTTGATGTACTTAACTCCTCGATTGAACAACAACGACGAAGTTATGCTTATTTTTAGTTGTGACGTGAATTCACTCGGTTTAAACAGAACAGGATATTTAATCGAATTCACGGCACGAAATATCTAGTTATTCTGAACCATTCTTCAGAGCCTTCAAATTATATGTGCATTTTTAAAAACGATATTTTGTTGTTCCAACTTGTAAAATCATGAATTTTCAGTATTTTTCCTTGATTTAAATTTTTCCTTGATTTGAATGGCACTTGAATAGCAACATATTGAGGGATCATACGTTAAAATTACTACTGTTTTTCACAGTCTTCATTGAAAGATTCACCAAAATATTTTTTTTTCATTTTTTTATTTTTTTGGTATTTTTATTTGAAAATAACGAATCTATTGAAAAATCAACTAACCTATGCTCGATTTGTAAAAATCCGACCATCTGGAGGGTCAAAACAGCTTATAGAGCATATTCCCCTTATGAAATTTTACAAAAAATTAAATTTTGTGACATAAATTCACTCATTCGCGCTATTGTAACTCAGCTAGATTCTAACCGATTTTAAGAAAATTTAGTGTTTTAGAATTTTCCTACCATTTTCAAAGAAGATCTCATTTTTTGTGCCTGAAAATGTCAAAGTTTTTTTTTTTTTAAATTTAAAGAGGTTCTTGGGAGCACTGCTTGACTGCAGTCACGGTTTTATATCGGCTGATAATTTCATGAAAAATTCGTGTGAAAATAGTGATAAAAAGTGCTTGTTTCTAACAATTCAATGTGTGATATTAGTGTTCTTGAAATGCATGCAATTGCGACTCAATTTTTGCTTCAAATAGTGCATAAAGTTGAATTTTGTGCGGCGTTCTTAAAACTGGTTAATCGATGACGCCATCGAAGAGAGCTTTTTTCAAAGCTTATAAATTTTTATAGTAGGTGGTGCTCGCGTATGGGCTATTCCTAAAAGCTCAGCAAATGTCGATCGTTGTTCGAATTATCGATATGTTTATCGATATTCTAAAAAGCCTGTTTTCTACACCGTGAAAGTACCTACATGCACAATTCTAAGATAAGTATATTATATTGTTATATTCGTTCTCGATAGTTAAAATAATAATTACGAAATCGGCATCAGATGTTCAATACAAATCACTCAATTGAAAACAGTAACATGGTTCGTTTCTCGATGAGCTTTTTTTAACGAAAAGCTCATATGAAGCTTGTGTAAAATCGATGAACAAGTGAGTTGCGGTTACATCGATGCATTCACTTGAATGATGGGATGCCAGATATCAAGTCTTTCCAATATTAAAAGATAATATGTAAAACGTCAATTCAGAGATTTTATTCGAAACGCATAGGTACGAAAAGGGTTGAAAAAAAAAACAAATAATAGGAAATTAAAAGTTTTTATTAGTACGGCAACAAATGAAATACTTGAAGACAAAAAAATATTGTAGAATGATTTGAATTTTATCTTAGCATGTGACTGAATATTTTACCGATTGAGACATAGAATTTCCAACAAGTGTTGAAATTAGACAGAACTGAAATTCGTTAAATTTAAAACTTTTATTGATATTCTATTGAAACAAAAACAATTTTAATCTCGCGAAAATGGAACGACAAATGTTTTCATAATATTTTTACAGATTTTTGTTCTGTTTTTTTAAATAGCGATATATAATTCAGTTTTAGTCTTGCTGTAGCTTGTTTTGCATTGTTATCTTAAAAGTTTTTGTTTCTATTTAAGTTATAGACTGAAATCAATTTTAAGTTTCATGTTTTAAGAAACCTAGGGACAAATATGTAGAAGTTTTTATATTATCAAATTGTTTTCCTTTTTAGTATGTTGAATGGAAAGGGTTTAACTTTGAACAAATGAATTTCTTTGAAACTTTTTAAATTCGTCATAAAGTTTTGAAGTTAGGGCGTTTTGCTCTTCTCGTTATCAGCACGCGGTAAAATTGGTGAGTCGCACCGGTGCTATAAGTACATTGTACGTGTATAACAATGCCACGTTAGGACGTATTTGCTCTAAATAAAAACGCGATGTACTCGATAGTGTGTGACGTTACGATCATTAAATATTTAACTTTGCTTTGATCACATCCCTTCCCAAGGGGAATCCAGATCTTATTTACCTTCCCCACTAACAAACCACCCTTCCTGTGACGACCGTGGAGATTTAGAGGTGTATTCGGTCTCTAGTAGCAACGGAAGTCGAACTAACAATCCTTCCCTTTCCCCGATGAACCGTAAGGACGTGGCCGGCGCCGTTATTGACCATATAAGATAAGGAACCTTCGAAACGTGTACACAGAAAATGGTAAGCTAAACCCAAGCCCCATTTATTTGGATCTATGTACAATTTTGGTGGTTCTTGTCAATCACGGAGTAGCAACTACTGAAATGTACGGTTTATCTAAGCTCAAGCTCAAGCTCAAGTTTTTTTTTTTTAAATTTAAAAAGTTCCCTTCTTTTGTGACTCATTTGCGACTGTTGTTGTTCGCTTTTCAAAGTAACCACATAGGATATCAACAAATTCTTTTTCCTGCAAAATGAAGCAGGCTTCAAAACGTATTAAAATGTTTCCAAAACAAATTTATTCATATATTTTAATGAATTTTTTTGGAAAAGTTGTAAAAATCATAACTTTTTTCAACAAAAAATTTGATTTTCAAAATTATATAAAATATGTTAATTTTTTTTTTCTCTTTTTTCCGTTGGTTTAATGTGATTTGAATTATCAAAACTATAGACAAGTTTGAAATTTTTTGATACGCGAACGAATAAAAATCACTATTGACCGGTATAAGCGTGTGGAATGTGAAATTTTGCTCATATTGATTCAATTTAAAATTCTGAAATCTTCAAATGAAATCGAATGAATGATTATTCAAAATTATAAAATTGAAAGTCTAAAAAAATATTCTGAACAGGTAATAATTGCTTTATTTTTGTTTTTTTTTTCGTTGGTATTTGTCCCTGGTTTTATAATTGAGAAACTCTTAAACGGCATAAAATGTGTATATTTAATCTTTCTAAATTTTAACTCTAATTCGCTCTTGAGTGTCGATATGACAGTATAAGAATTTGACGACTTGTAACTTTATTCGAGTGCATCCGAAAAACTTAGGGGTTCCTCAAAAAGTTATATAAATCTTAAATTTTGCATCATTACTTTTTTTTAAGGACGCACCCTGGAAGCCCAGGAAAAACTCCCAAATCAGACCTTGAGTGTCAATTTGACACTCTTCGCTAAAAGCTGCTATATCTCTGATGTTTCTCAATCGATTTTATCATAATTTATGGTTAAAAAAACTCGTAATGTAACTCAAATATGATTGTCAGACATCATTCAGTTACAATACTTAAGTTTTCTGTTATTCAAAGTTTAAGAAAAAAAAAATCCGAAAATACATGCTTCGAAAAAAAAGACTGTAGAGTACATAAGCTGCGGAATGCTAAATAAAAATTAACTTAGTGTCCAAGAAAGCTGAAGTTGGAAGCAATACGTTTCGCACACGGATATATTTTATTAGATTTTTTTTTTTAAATCATGACCACAAAAAAATGCAAAAAGTGGTGTAAAAACCGTACTTTCAATGGACCGTCAATCAATAGACCGTCAAAATTGTATGAAGGGTGTCCCATTACGTCTGAGCACGATTTAAAATGAACATTTGAAACACAACTTAGAAGCATATTATTATTTTTTTCACTTTCATGTTTTCTAAACCTACTTTTTTTCCAGTGAATTAATAAAAAAAATTAGATTTCAGGTAATCGTAGACCAGTGATCGAGTTTTTAAACAAAGGCAACTGATTTGCTTCAGCACGTACTGTTTTGCAATGGTTTTGGCCACTTTTTTCCAGTCTTTTGCGAAGTAAACAGCTAAGTTAAATCGTTAAACCATTGAACCCGAAATGCTTCTTTTATATTATTTTGCAAACATTATAATTTTTTGATTATTTCAAAAGAACATATTGATTACATTTCGAGCTCCATGATCGCCGGCGTGGCTAAGAAGAACCAGTTCCACATAGTCAATGCATGCTAATCCGTGATTGATCGAGGTCATCAATTCCCAGCAAACATTTATGAAGGTACAACGCAGGAACAACAGAATTATTCAAACAAATACACCAGATATAAAGATTGTATTAAACTTACCAAAATAGCATAAAGCTACAACAGTGGAGGCCACTTATCTACAATGATAAGATTCCAACGATTCGATTTTCCCACAGAAAGCAAAATTAACGAAAAAAAATTTCCTCGACTGAGATTTGAACTCAGAGTTCTTCGAGTTCGCTGACCGATATCTTACCACGATGCCAACTCATCAGTTGAGATGATCCAAGCTATAGCTCTATAGGTGAGATTTTCTTTTTACGAACCGGTCAAAGGAAAAGACCGGATTGTGTGTCAATTGAAGGACCGCTCATTTATCGTGAATCATTTCACTGAAATCGTAAATGTCGAATTAGCATATTCTCAACTTTTTTAAGACATATTAACGAATTGACTATATATATATTGATCACTATGGTTTTTACGTACCTCAACATCTTCAAAATTGTTGTTTTGATGCCATTTAGCACTGATGGCTTAAAATATTAATGACAGTTATTTTTTGTTTGGACTCTATTGAATTTTCAAAGTTTTCTTAAAAAATATATATATAAACTCAAAAGATCGATAATGTTGCTGCATACATTTAGGGGCAAAAATTATAAACATTTCTCAATATTTTTTGGCCTTAAAAACAAATTAGATTCAACCTTCATGCAATTCCCTAGGCTTCCACTTTTCCCATGTTCTTTTTTACCTCAATCTTAACCATTTGATAGGGTTTTTAGCCGTTTGTTCTGTACAGGCCCGAAAAATTAAAGTAACAAACATAAATAACGTTTTTTAATATCCAAAAATTATCACAGAATGACCATTAAAATAGCACTTAAACTACACAGCAAAAAATTTCTCAAAGTATACGGAATCTAAAACACGAATAGTCTAATTTTTTACAAGTGTAAATCGAAGACGATGTAATTTTCAACTCCTTTTTATGTAATTTTAGTCTTTTTTCAAAAAGTGAATAGAAATACATTGTTTTTTTTTTATATGATTCTTTATTTGAAACGGCTCATACAATAAAGTTTTAAGGAGCCAAACTCGCTTTATTTGTTTTTATAATCGTTTTCTTAGCTTAGCACCTTTTTTTAGAAGAAATAGAAGATAGAAAGGGAAAAATGAAAATAAAATAGGATTATAGACGAAGATCGATAGCTTATAGAAAAGAGTAGATTTCAAACATGTAGTCCAAATCTAGCACAGCTAGTACATCTCTCACTGGAACGTTAGGTGGTTTTCCTCGGGAAAATACATTGTTACATTGATCAAGCGGTCAATGAATTATATAACACAAACAGTGTAAAATTGTATGTTTGACTTGTGTGGCACGCGTCGGATACAAAGTATAAACAAGTAAGAAAATTATTCGAAAACGAGTCGTAGGCGTAGCTCTAGCATTTCCAGAATTCTTCAAAAGCTGGTAGGTTCATAAAAAATGTCATATTGAAAAAAGAATTCTGTTGAAATTAATCAGTTTTCTCTCCATTGCAGCAAGATCAGATTTTTCGCAGCGGCGGTGATTTTTCGGAGAAATTTTCGTCAGGCGGAGGTGACGCTGACCGAAAAATAATGGTGTTCTGGGACGAATCGAGGATCCTGGTGACGGTCATCTGAAACAAAATTCCAGGCTTGACGCTGTGCGTGATGATGCATATTTTTTTGGTAATTTTTGGAAATATAAGCGAAATTAAAATTTTAAAAGCAGCGTATTCATTCATCGACAACAGCAAAACCTGAATACTTAGCAGATTTCTAATATTTACGATAATAAATCTTAAAATTTACATCCCTGTGTATTTTTACACGACGGCTTTCGTCGTCCGATTTCGTGCATTGTTTTCGATCTTAATTTACACGCCTCAAAAATAACATTCTTGGAAAAAATACATCGTTAGAATTTACATCAAAATCGAAGTTCCGTTTTCGTGCATCGTTTTCGGTCTAAAATTACACGATTTTTTCTTGCTGTGTACACACTTAATCTTTTCTCCTGTGGTCGGAACGATATCGTCCTGTATTTTCAACAGCTGAAATTACAGGACGATTTCAGGACAGAAAAATCGCTCAGGAAAACAACTGTCAAACTGTCCTGTAAGTTCGAAACGGTTTCCTACTGTGGTCTTCTAAAACCTCCTGTAAGCTCGAGACGGTTCCTTTCCGCGATTTATAAGGGATTCTGTTTTTTCCGCGATTCCCTTTAGAATTCAATCTTAAATTAAAGGTGTTCCTTGTATATGAAAAAAAACAATGTTTCATTTTTTCACACACTGATTGATTTATTTTCACAATCTTTTTTAGCACACAACACAAATTGATACTTACAAAATCTATGCACTCGACTCAAAAAACCGCTTTTCCTTATCCATTAGGCTGAAGAAATTGTTCAATCGGATCGGGGGAGGCAGTCCGGGAGGTCGTTGGTGATTCCCCAAAGGTGTTGAAAATCGGCTAAACAAGCGCTGTACGTTTGTCTCGGTGCTACTGAGACATTCTGTTGAAACCCTAGGGCCGGGTGGTGAAGAAGCCGGTGAAACGATCGCTTAAGGCAACGAAATTATCTGCGGGGCAAAGTTTCGTTAATTTTGTATGGGCCAACAGATTAGACAACTGCAACTTACCGAATCTCATCCGGATGATGCATACGACACGGCCGATGGAACCGGAGATGCCTTTTACGTGGCTCCCGTTGGGTTTGTCTTTAATCGCGGATAAAATTGTTTATGCAAAATCTAACTATTCGAATTTAGAACAACAGCAACGAACGGTAACAGCAAAAGAAACAACGGACTGAACTCTTTCGCGGCTTTTACTTCTAAGTACCAGTAAGAAAGAGAAAGAAATTCGGTTGTTTTTTTTTAATACAGGAGTGCAAGAGAAAGAAAATTTGACAAGAAATGTGTCTACTGGGATTCAGGAGCACATCTGTCCTGAATTCACAGAGTTAGTTCGAGTTCCTGTGTACTCGTAGAAATGTCATCCTCAATTTCAGGAAAAATGAAGTGTCACGAAATTCGGGTGCGTTTTCGTGCGAATTTCGTGAAAATTGAGCAGTTGCCCTGTGGTTCGGAGAATCATGGTCCCGAGCGGAATAAATGCAATCTTAGTGTGTATATCTACCTACACACTACGAAAAAAAAATCTGTAAAACCACATCACATGTGATGTAAATAAAAAGAAGCATCATATATGACGGAATTTTCAGTGCTACACACTACCAAAAAAATCTGTAAAATTACATCACATATGATGTAAATAAAAAGAAGCATCATATATGACGGAGTATTCAGTGCCAGTTGGAAATTACACGCCAGTAAAATTTTGCAGCATTTTTTTTTATAATTTCGTTTATTTGAAACGGCTCTGACCGTTGGTTTTAAGGAGCCAAACTCTTGTTTTTGTATTTACAAATCATTGATTTAAACTACGTTAGTTAGAGAAAGAACAAAGCAAAGGGAAAAAAGATTTATATACGAAGATCGATAGATTTTAGGAAAAGGTATAACTCGAACATGTAGTCTAGGTCTACCGCAGCCAACACATCCCTCACTGGAACGTTAGGTGGTTTTCCTCGGGCCCGAAGGGTGTCTATTAAATTCGCTCTGGCGATAAGGTGGTCCTCACACGACCAAACAATATGCTCGATGTCATGGTAACCTTGACCGCAACGGCACAAGTTGCTGCTAGCAAGATTAACACGATAGAGTAACGCGTCTAAGGAACCATGATTGGACATAAGACGGGAAAACGTTCGAATAAAATCTCGACTAAGGTCCAACCTATTGAAACAGGGTTTGAGGCTTACCTTCGGGATAATCGAGTGAAGCCACCGGCCGAACTCATCTTCGTTCCATTTGCGCTGCCAGTTGACAAGGGCGTTTTTATGAACCAAAAATTAGAATTCGCTGAAGGCGATTTGACGATGATAAACATCGCCTTCAACCGCGCCCACCTTTGCAAGAGAGTCTGCCCGCTCATTGCCTGATATTGAGCAATGAGAAGGGACCCAAACAAAGGTGATTAAAAAACTTTGTCTAAATAAAGCACTCAATGTTACCCGTATCTTCTCAAGGAAGTATGGCGAGTGCTTTCCGGGTCTTATTGAACGAATAGCCTCGACAGAGCTTAGGCTATCCGTAACAATAAAGTAGGGTTACCATACGTACTCTTTTAAGAGTACATTTACTCTTTTTCCATCAAGAAACGAGCGTACTCTTCTTTTTGTGGAATCGGGCGGAATGTACTCTTTTTTTATGAAAGACATTTTATCAGAGAAACGAACATATTTCTTCCAGTTCTTAAGTTTGTGTTCCTGTATATACAAGAAGTCCAAAAGAAGTGCAACACTTTATGCATGCATGGCACGGTACTTCAGGTTTCTCTACTTTGTTGAGTTTTCCAAACGATCAATCAAAATGGAAAGCATCATAAATCGATTAAAATCTAAATTTTTTCGTTATTAACAAATTTGCTATTTCATCAGCTGTACCCTATAAGTAAAATACAAAAACTTCGAAAGTTTTAAAACCGCTTTTAAGAAAAGCTTCTCCCAGGCGTCGAGATAAACTGAGCTGGCAATCAACGCCTTCAAATATGCAATAAGCGCCCAAGCAGTTAGCAAAGAGCACTACATCAATTTGATTTCTTTTTGAAATGCAACATTTCCTCATGTTTGCGATATTCTGATATCTATCTCTTCGAATAATTCAACGACTTTTTGACTTTTCACTAAAACTCTGCAAGAAATTGAACAAAAACCAAAAACTTTCAATTTGTTAAAGTATTTTTTGAAAAGTCATAGTTGTCAAGTAAGTAACATAACTAACAACTAATTGCCACTATTTGAATGGCCTTTCCTGGTTTCTCCCGTTTCTCCTAAATATTTGGAAATATGATTTCAACGTACTCTTTTTGGCGATGAAGGATATGGTAACCCTACAATAAAGTAGTGTTCAACAGGTCGAGAGGTTACGTTGTCTAGTGCCCAATGAGTTGCTGCTAATTCTGCTGTATACACTGAGCATGGGGCTTGAAGACTGTAGGAGGCACTATAAATTTGATTGAACACTCCAAACCCGAATTTTGCAGCATGTAAAATAAAAAATGATTTAAAATTTAGCAACGTGTAAAATAAAAATGATGTAAATTATAAAATCACTGAATATTGGAAGAAAAACATTCCAATTGGATTTTTGTTTTGTTTTATTTATCGTTAATATGATTCAATACTGGAATTTTCTCGTCTCTTAGTAAAAATAGAAATCCTTCTATAATTAATATATGTAATTCATTTTATTAGGATACAATTTTTTTTTATCTCACACATAAGTTTAATTACTTTTATTTTCTTCCCCGACGTACCGGATTCAAAGTTGAGCAACGTGGATCCGCTTCCTGAACCGCATCCCTGCTTCTCGAAGATCTCCGGGAACCATCAAAACCGATTAACTTACTCGCACGCGGGGAAAATACTTTGGCGCACGACTTGACTTAACAGTTTTTCTCACATTTGTCTGGTCCTGTTCTTCACTGTTTATAATTTTACATGACATTATCACGTTCAGTGTATTGTAATATTTCATGTCGTGTAATTTTAAGAAATTTCCAATTCAGTGTTGTTGATTATTTTGTATGACCAAAAAAAAGTTGTAAAATTACATCACATATGATGGAACAAAAAAGAAGCATCACATATAATGGAATTTTCAGTGCGGGTTGAATATTACACGTCTATAAACTTCAACAGACGTGTAAAATTTGAAAGACATGTAAAATATTAAGACGTGTAATATTTAATTCGCACTGAAAATTCCGTCGTATGTGATGCTTCTTTTAATTTACATCATATGTGATGTAAATTTACATTAAATAATCGCGTTCCGTGTCAAGTAATATTTGTGTTATACGAATTCAGTGCTGTTAAGGATTCAACTTTTTTAATTTGTAAATTTACATCATTAAATCGCGTTCCACGTCATGTAATGATACAGGTTTTCAATTTCAGTGTTGTTAAGGATTCAGATTTTTTTTCTGTGTAGGTGGTTGTCTCTATGTTGATAGTTAAACGCAAGAATGTCACACTAGGGAAAATTCTATGAAAAATGCAAATTTTCTCAAAAAATTGTCCTAAGATGAGTTCAAACTGTTGAATTTTATGTTATTCACTGAAAAGAACACTGAAAAGAGGGCAGAGGAGGAGCGAGAAGCCTTGAGTGTTTTATTCAGGGAAATTTTCACTAAACACTTTCCGGTAGGCACTAATTACAGGATCCATACTCAACTATACATTTTTATGAACAAAAAGGAACGTATTTCTTAAATTACGGTTTAGCAGAAGTTTTTGAGAAAAAAATAAACTATGCAAGCTTTTAAAATGATAAAAAAATTGTAGCCGTGTGACAGTTTTTCGTAGAACTAGCATCGGTATGCGTTCTGATTCTACGCAAAAGTGTCACACGGAGCATTTTTGGCTCTAATTTGCTGTTCTTTTTTGTAGGAAATGTAGTTTTTTTTTGGCAGAAAACATCGTAAACTGATTAACTTGAACTGTTCACTACGAAAAAACTGTCGGTGAATTTTTAGTTTGAAAGAAAAAATGGAAATATAGCTGATATTTCAATCGCGTTTTTCTCGTTTGCACGCTTTTCCACATGGGACAATCTTGCTTAGAACGGCAGTATACGAAGGAAAAAAGTTGAACTTTCTCATAAAACAACCTATTTACATTTAGATGCTATCATTTTATAAAAAGGGATATTTGTTTGTAAGTTTTCGAAAAAAAACCGATATTTTAAAATTTTAAAATAACATTTTAATTAATAAAATAATCTCTAACTTCAAACCAAATTGAGGCTTTTGGAAACTTAATTTATAGGCTTTCAAACATAGATGATGATTATCTGCAAAAATTGCATGTTGATCAAAGTTACCCCGGAGATCAAAGTTCCCCCAGTTTACGGTACCCTATAAGTCACACCAGATACATTTTTTATTGGAAGTTGACATAATTTGGCACATTTTTGCATCTTTAGTTTTTTAAATACCTACCTACCTACCTAAGGGTCCAGCGCCGATTGACCGGCGCATAGGGCTGAGATAAAAGATCTCCACTGCTGGCGATCCGGAGCCAGCAGTGGAGATGCTGCCAGCCAAGGTTCTCGTCAACTGTGCGGATTTCAGCGGCTAGACTTCGCCGCCACGAGCGTTTGGGCCTGCCTCTTCTTCGATGCCCATCTGGATTCCAGTCAAGCGCCTCTCTGCAAATCTCGTTTTCATCTCTTCGCAGCGTGTGCCCAATCCATCTCCACTTACGATCCCGAATCTCGATTTCTAGCGCCTTAGGATGACACCGGCGATGAAGTTCAACGTTTGAGATCCAGTTGTCAGGCCACCAAGCGCGGATGATGTTCCGCAGGCAGCGATTCACAAAAACTTGCAGTTTTCGAGTCGTCACCGCATATGTGCACCCAGTTTCACACCCGTACAGCAATACGGATTTGACGTTTGAGTTGAAGATTCGGATCTTAGTTCGTAGAGAGATCTGGCGTGACCGCTAGATGTTTCGGAGACTCGGAAACGCAAATCGGGCTTTTCTGATCCGGGTTTCGATGTCCTTCTTGGTACCACCATCAGGCGTAATCTGGCTACCAAGATACTGGAAGCACTCCACAGTCTCAACCTGTTGTCCATTTACCACGAAATTGGAACGATTTTCTGTATTGATTTCCATCGACTTGGTCTTTCCGACATTGATTTTGAGACCTGCTGTCTTGGAGCTATCGGAGAGGTCGTCGAGTTTGCTCTGCATGTCTTGTTGTGTTTGGGCGAGCAAAACAATATCGTCTGCCAGGTCAAGGTCGTTCAGTTGCTCCATGGTTGAAGGATTCCACGGCAATCCTCGGTTTGGTCTACAGTCAATCGATCCAGTCAAGATCTCATCCATTACGATGAGTAAAAGCAGCGGTGACAAAATACATCCTTGTCTCACTCCAGCAGTGACCGGGATTGGTTCGGACAAGACACCATCGTGCAAGACCTTGCACGAAAATGCCTCGTACTGTGCTTCGATGAGATGGACTAGTTTCTCTGGGACCCCTCTGTCGAAACCGACCGAATATTTTAATAGCGCGAAGCTGACGCGATCCGTCGCTCACAAAATTAGTCTGTAAACTGACTTCCAAGCTCTCTACACTCATGTAGAATCTGTCAACTTGTTTTCTGCGAAAACTCTACACAGGCTCTCTTATTGAAACGAACGCTCCCGAAAACCAAAATTTCCGAGTACACGAATCGGAGCGTGCTCTCATGAATAAGTGTTGCCAATCTTCTAGCTGTTCATATATCGTTCATTCAGAGATATTTATTCTTATTTTCTAACTATATTCCCTACATTCGCCTCCACCTCTATACTTCTGAACTAGTTTGAAAAAGATTTCTCCTCTCTAAATTTCTGTTGTAATTTTTCCTTTCTTATGTGTTTTTTCTTTTTGTTTTCGTTTTTACGTCGTTCGGTTCTGTGTTATCACTTTCAATATCAAAATCCACTGTTTCTTTCAGGTATTAAAAGGTACTTTTTCATTTTCTCATCACATTGCTCTTTTTCAGGTGTGCATAGGTTGCCTTAAGCCATCTTTTTTCTCCTTTTTTTCTGATCCTACTCCTACTCATTCTAAGCGACAGACTGCCACAGATGTTCGTTGAACGTTTAAAATACTTTATCATTATAAGAGAATTTCTATTCCTTGTTTAAACTTATCCCACGATCCTACTACCTTAATAGGTGATTCACATTTCTCCCTTTATATAAAATGCTGACTCCTCGTCTTCTATTTTTACAATTTTACCAAATAGGCACTTGTCCTTACGCTTTCCCTTGTTATTTACTTTTAGGAAAGATTGCTGTTTATTTTATTCTCAGCTGCTCCTAAAACTCCCGTTTTGCATAAACACTATTTTCTGATTTCCCTGAGTTCAATCTCTTTTTTTTCGTACACTATTTTGCATTCTGTATGTCGCAATTTCATTCTCAAATAACATAATAATTTTTAAAAGTCCTTCTCTTCATTTTCCATTTATTTACTATGCCTGTATTCATGATGCATTTTTTTCTATCTTTGTTTAAATATTTTTTATAATTCTTTCTCAATGAATCTCCTTACTTCCGTTCGTCCTACTTTATGGTACATTTTTTCTACTCGATTTCCTTTTTGTATCGACTTTTTTATGTTTGGACTTCTCCTCCATTATCCATACTTTATTCTCTTCTTTTCATCTTTCAATTCTTAATCTATTTCTTTTTTTTTTTCTCCATTTTCCTATCTTTCCATTCATTCATATTTTTTCTTTCCCAGTTTTCTATATTTGCTTCATCTACATGTTTTTTATTCTTCTGCTTTAATTCATCCTTTTAATAATCACCACTTATGTAAAACTCTCATTTTCCAATTTTTTTTTTGCTCATTCATATTCATATATTCATTCACGGTTTTTTTTTTAAAGTCGTGCTGGTCATTTTTACTCTATCTCAATTTTTCCTTTAATTTTTATTTACGTATCTCATCATACTTTATTAAATTCTACATCCTTTATTTGCCGATCTTTACTCTGATTTCTTTTACTTTATTTTTGTTTCACCTTTTTGTTTTTTTTTCTTTTTCTGTACACTATTTTTCATTCTGTATTTATGTTTTCTGTTTTTTTTTTACATTATTCTTCACTTTTGATCTTTGCATTTTCATTCTATTTTATATTTATTTATATTTCCTTCATTTTCTAAATTTTTTGTCCTAAATATTCCCTTCTTATATTTCACTGTTCATGTTTTTCGCAATTTTCTATACTCTTTTATAAAAACAATTTTATTGTGCTCTCCATTAAACAATTTTTTTTTTACTCTTAGTAGTTTCATTATTCCTTTTTCAATCTCCACTTTTGTGAAACTTCCTTTATGAAAAATTCCTTATTAATGTTTTCTTATTCCTTTTCCATCTCCCATTTGTCATTTTTATTTTATTTTTCTACTTAAATTTCTCTTCATATCTTTTTTCATCCCTCTTTTTTAGATACTTTTTTTTTTATTTCCTCAAATTATTCTTTCTGAATATCTTCATCTCCATTTATCACGGGTCCCTTATCCCTTGATCCGTTTTAATTTTTTCGATATCTCTTCCATGGTGCATGTTTTCCATCTTTCAATCATAATCTCCCATAATAATTACTCTCGTTTTTTATGCCCAATTTTCTAATGTACATTTTTTTTATCTTCCACTCATAATCTCCCATAATCAATACTTTCGTTTTTCATTCATCATTTCCTACTGTACATTTTTCATATATGATTTTTATACATGATTTTCAACTCCCTCTAACTGCTATTTTCAATGCTAGTTCTATTTTCAATTTTCCTTCTTTTTTAAGTTCCTTTGTTCTAAATTTTGTTGTCCTCTAATCTTTTTTCTTCTATTCACCTCTCCTTTTTCTTTTTATATTCTTCCTACTGTCTTTTTCAAACTCCATTGTTCATTCTACATTTTACAGAATCAATTTTTTTTAACTCTTCTTTTCCAACAAATTTTGCTATGTTTGTCATAAAATTACTTTTTTTTAACTCATGGATCCATATTTTAGCTTCTCTTACTATCAATGCTTATTCTAATCCCGATTTTCCATCTTTTTTTTTCTCCCTTTTCTCTCATTTTGCCTTCATTTTGCTTCTTTCTTTTTATTCGTCAGTTTTCTTTTTATATTTTCCATGCTCGCTTTCCAAACTCTTTTTTTTTAATCTTCGTTTACAGAATCATTTTTTTTTTTTTTGAATTGCTCGTTCTCACTTCAATCCTTTTTTTGCTCCTTTATCCCCTGTTTCTTGTTCTCATCCTGACTTTTTGAGATTTATATTTGCTCCTTTTTTCAAATGTTTTTTTTTCTTGCTTCCTTTTTGAATATTCCACTTGTCTTTCTCAATGCTACGAATAGAGGTACTGCTCCTCTCAGGGGCTTGTACCTCCCATTTCTATCCATTTTTCTTTCATTTCTCATGACTTCCGTCTTTTTCAAAAACCTATTTTTTTCATTTTCCATCCAGCTGTTTTTCATCCTGTAAATTTTTCATCCCTGCTATTCAACTGATTTTTTTTTGTTGTGTTTATTTTTTTTCTTCACTTTTAATCTTTGAAATCTTTGAATTCTCATTCTATTTTCTTTTTTTTCTCCTTTATCTCTACTTTTTCTTCTTATTTTCGTTTCATTTATGCATCGTTTTCCACTACAAATTATTGATTTCTTATTACTTTTTTTTTTAATCTTGCATACTTATTTTAGATTCTCTTACTACATACGCTCATTCTAATTACGATTTTTCAGCTTTTTTTCTTTTTTCTCATTTTATTTTTAACTTCGTTTAACTTCTTTTTTACCATTCTTTCGGGAGTTTTCATTATATTTTCCTTACTTGCTTTATGAAACTCTATTTTTCGATCTTCGTTTACAGAATCCATGTTATTAATTGCTAGTTCTCCCTTTTATCCATTTTTTGCTCCATTTCTAACTATTTCTGTTATCATACTCCCTTTAAGTGATTTCTGTTTACTCTTTTTACATACAATTCTTTTCATCTTTTTATCTTAATTCTTTTATGTCTCGTATTCCACTAGACATTATTCATTTTTTATTTTCTTTTTACTTTTTTTTTAATCATGGATTCATATTTTAGCTTCTCTTACTACCAATACTTATTCTAATTTCCATTTTTCATCTATTCTATCTCCGTTTCTCTCTTTTTTGCCTTCATTTTGCTTTTTTTTTTACCATTCATTCATCCATTTTTCTTATTATATTTTCCCTGTTCGCTTTTCAAAACTCTATTTTTCGATATTCGTTCACAGAATCAATTTTTTTTTAAATGCTCGTTCTCACTTCAATCCTTTTTTGCTGCTTTTTCAACTGTTTCTTGTTTTCATTTTGACTTTTTGAGATTTATTTTTGCTTCTTTTTTTTTCAAATTTTTTTTCTTGCTTCCTTTTTGAATATTTCACTTGCCTTTCTCAATGCTCCCAACAGAGATACTGCCCCTCTCAGGGGCTTGTACCTCCCATTTTTTGGCACTGCCCCTCTCAGGGGCTTGTACCTCCCATTTCATGGTACTGCCCCTCTCAGGGGTTTGTACCTCCCATCTCATGGCACTGCCCCTCTCAGGGGTTTGTACCTTCCATTTCATGGCACTGCCCCTCTCAGGGGTTTGTACCTCCCATTTCATGGCACTGCCCCTCTCAGGGGTTTGTACCTCCCATTTCATGGCACTGCCCCGCTCAGGGGGTTGAACCTTCCATTTGATGGCACTGCCCCTCTCAGGGGTTTGTACCTTCCATTTCATGATACTGCCCCTCTCAGGGGTTTGTACTTCCCATTTCATGGCACTGCCCCTCTCAGGGGTTTGTACCTTCCATTTGATGGCACTGCCCCTCTCAGGGGTTTGTACCTTCCATTTCATGGTACTGCCCCTCTCAGGGGTTTGTACCTTCCATTTGATGGCACTGCCCCTCTCAGGGGTTTGTACCTTCCATTTCATGGTACTGCCCCTCTCAGGGGTTTGTACCTCCCATTTCATGGCACTGCCCCTCTCAGGGGTTTGCACCTCTCACATCATGTTAGCGCTGCTCTCAAGCAAACGTTCATCCATTTTTGAGCTCAAAAATCCTCAGAAATAAAGCTGGAAAGCCGTCGATATCTACTACGTACCAGTTGACTCTTATCAGATTCGGAAACCAGCCACTGACAATAAGTACCGAAATTATTGATCTTACCGTCTAACACAAACAACCATACAGCTGTAAAAATTTCACATCTGTACGAACGGAGAACAACAACCGACAGAAAAAATCTGCCGCATCACTATAAAATCCGCTGCATCACCCATTAATGCACATTCAAAT
Source organism: Uranotaenia lowii (assembly GCF_029784155.1). Taxonomy (NCBI): domain Eukaryota; kingdom Metazoa; phylum Arthropoda; class Insecta; order Diptera; family Culicidae; genus Uranotaenia; species Uranotaenia lowii. Next base: position 80,394,047 of record NC_073692.1, read on the forward strand.
TTCACATGCCCGAAAATAATTGTATTGTACAAAATTCCACACTATCAATAACAATCAAAAAAACATCACCTCGAAGTAGTAGTACACCGAAACCCGCCATTTTACTCTCGTTCCTTTCTTTTTTATCTTCTATCCTTCAAATCAATTCTTCACAGTTTCCACCATTCTACTCACCGTCCATTCGCATCATCCTCAATACCGGTTCCACTTCCAACTAAAGATCCCGACTTCAGGTCTCTCAGATGTTCCAAGCACAAAACAAAAAAACACGAATCGTTCAAACAAACCGACCACGCCATTGTCGAAACCGACCGAATATTTTAATAGCGCGAAGCTGACGCGATCCGTCGCTCACAAAATTAGTCTGTAAACTGACTTCCAAGCTCTCTACACTCATGTAGAATCTGTCAACTTGTTTTCTGCGAAAACTCTACACAGGCTCTCTTATTGAAACGAACGCTCCCGAAAACCAAAATTTCCGAGTACACGAATCGGAGCGTGCTCTCATGAATAAGTGTTGCCAATCTTCTAGCTGTTCATATATCGTTCATTCAGAGATATTTATTCTTATTTTCTAACTATATTCCCTACACCCTCGTCGTCTAAGAGCAGCCCAGATGTTTTCGTGGTTCAGTCGGTCAAATGCTTTTTCGAAATCAACGAACACCAGCAGAAGAGAGTCCTGGAATTCGTTGATTTGTTACAGTATTATTCGTAGCGTTGTGATGTGGTCCACCCATGATCGTCCGGATCGGAATCCAGCTTGTTGCCGTCAGAGTGTAGCGTCGATTTTGTCCTGGATCCTGTTCAGGATCACTTTGCAGAGTACTTTAAGGGTTGTACAGATCAAAGTTATGCCACGCCAGTTACCGCACTTTAGGTTAGGTCTCCTTTCTTTGGGACCTTTACGAGGATACCCTGCATCCAGTCGGCCGGGAATGTTGCAAAGACGGTGCAACATTTGTGCTGACAAGGCAGGGTCGGCTTTGAGCATTTCAGCAGGAATGCAATCGATTCCAGGCGCTTTGTCCTCAAATTCTACATATACGTCAAATTATAACAATACAAAAACATGGGCATTAAAAACAGTTTTCTGAGAATAGTGAAAATTAAAAGTTTTAATTGACAATAAAAAAGCGTGTAATTGAAGACAAATAAAAAGATCTGATCGAATACGCTTATCCTCTGAGCGAACATATCCAACGGTCAAGCCAATCGATTTGAACCGATTCATTCATTCCAACTTCAATGGAAAATTAGACACCAAATTACTTTTCTCACGATTTATTTTGCCGATCTCGTAGCGACTTAGTTGACAAGCGGCGCGGTCTTAGATGGCGGTCAATGTAAAGTGAACACAAATTCAGCGCACATGTGCATTATTGCCAATGTGTGACGGTAATACCTTAAAAATCGTGGAATTGACCGCTTATTGCGTGGGGTATTCCGAGCTGTCTGTTGTAATGACGTACGTTGTCTGCATAATAGCAACGGAGCTTTCGACTTATACCAATCAACACACAGATCGATGGAACGTTTCAAATGTTGATGGACGCTTAAAATTAGTTTAAGCCCCATTATTGCGACAGCAAGGACAAATTTCGATTCGTTTGCAGATTAGCTGAGATATTCTTTTATACTAATGCGTACTTTTCGCCACTGATGAGGGTTCGGATTATAAAGTTTTAGCTCCCAATTATACGATATTTTACAATGTCCAATCTAACACTACAAGATCATGCTTATGAATGCATGCCTTGTAGATTGCCGTCAGCTAATCTCTTGATAATGAACATGTTTTTCTTTGAAATTTAAATAATCTAAATTAATATCTCCTATTCCATTCTTGGTTAAAAGACACACTGCGACTAAAATGACAGGTTGCGCCAAGAGGTTTTCACAATGACTAAAGGATGATGATTTTTGTGTTAAAACAGGAACAACAAAGATTGAATTTCTTAGATCAAACTTTGAAAAACCTTGACATTTTTTAAAAAGTTTTTTTTGTTTTTAACTTACTCAAAAAATGCACCAGTGCTGTTGATTCATAACTTATCAAGCCACTTTACCCGCAAACCTACGAAAAATGCGGCGTCAAAAAGGACTTCCTCTCTTTTCCGAGCCAATTGTACTCAGCACATAAACTCGTCCTTCTGCGCAATGTGATCGAGCTAATGAATTCACCTGTTCGGAATCGAAAGCGACCTTCTGAAGCGCCGCGCCGCCGATTCACTGCCGGGTTTGGTGCTATTTTTTTTTTTTTGGTTATTTTGTCCAACTGCCGATGTGGTCTCTCTGAGGGAACGTGCCGAAACTAGCATTGAGCTCAGGTAGTGAAAGCTGGGACCAATTTTTTCACCTAGACTAGACGATGGAAGGTGGGTTTGAAGACGAAAGCAAAAAAAAAAACAACAAACGATTCCGGAAAAATGTGGGAGGCGTTGAAAATTGATTTCTCGTTAGCGATAATTTTTTTTCCTCAATCAAGGATATATGCTTTAGATAACAATCGGGAGACGGGATCGTAGATTCAATAAACCAAAAATTTATGTCGCACATGGACGCTCTCTCTTGACCACTGGATGTGTTATCTCTAGGTTCATGGGTATAGCAAAGTTCAGACAATGCAATCCTGTATCTTGAACATTTGTTTTTTGGTAAATTGTTTTACGATTATGGGAGGAGCAATCCACAAAAATAATAATTTAAAGCTTGTTCAATCTACTGAAGATGACCACTGGTCTGGTCTCTTTTCATGTTTCGGCTCGTGCTCTGGCTTGTGCCCACCTGTAGAAGATTTACGATTGTTTTTTTATCAGGAACTATTTCTGCTACAACTTAATTCGTGTGTATCTTTGTTTATTGATATCTTTCTGCTGCTGAAACGGAAAAACAGCAAGGTGCAATTTGTACCTCAGTTTCATTCATCTCCGAATTTATAATTGGTTCACTTTGATTTTGAGTTTAAATAACAATCACAAAATTTACTTGATATTTTTTTTATATAGTGCAACACTTAAATTTGAATCAAGTTATTTTAAAAATAAAACCTCCAAAGCAGGCCCGTGCGAAGGAAGGTTCATGGGGGGGGAGGGGGGGGGATTTTCAAAATTCAAATTTTGCCAAAAATAATAACAACACCAAAAACATACTATAAACAAGAAAATTGATTTTTTTAAACAATTTTTTCACTTATGATTAACAAACAACATAACACATTTTTTTCTGATAAAATAAATCAAAATTTTCAAAACCAATCCGAATCAATAATGTTTCAAATCAATGCTATTTCCGGTAAGTCACTGATTTATCAAAATGATGTTTCTTATTCTGAACTATAAATTTGCTTGGAACAGAATTCTAAGCAGTCAAGTTTTCAAAGTTAAAAATATTTTTTTCCGAAGCACCAGGAAAAGAATAAAAATCAAAATTTCGAATAAAGCTTCGGGCTCAAGAATTAATACACAAAAATAAAATACATAAAATGTATTACCTCAAGATTTAAAAAAAACTGAATCCTCAAATAAATGTCAGATAAGGTTAAAAATCAACCATGATTAGAAATTGTTTGAAACTGATAATGATTGTTATTTACTATTAATTTTATTTCACATTTTTTTCTTCATTTTCAGTAAACGGATTGATTAAAAAATTCCGCTGTACTATCTTGACTTTGAAAAAAAAAATAATCACGATTTGAAATGTGGATTCTCGAAAAAAAAAAAAGAATTTATTGAATAATTGATAATTGAATTTTATCTAGAAAACAAGAAAATATTTAATTTTTTTCTAGATTGTCCCCAGTTAGTTTTTAAGGTCTCACGTTTTTCTCAAAATATTCAGCTTTTCAGAAAAGATGGATTTGGTCGGTAAACAGAACTGAGGTTAAAGTTGCGGTAAGGATTTTTGTATATTGGTAAGAAAAGGCAAAAGGTAAGATTTGGAATGCATAAAAAGGTAAGATTGCATAATTCAATGAATGTTGTTTTATTGTTTACAAATATTAGAACAACCAATCACTCGACAACTGGGAAGGTATCTAAACGTATGCGTAATACCTGTCTTGGATTATTAACATTAAAAATGTTATTAATCTTATAACGGTTGCGTAAGTGATTGACTTGTTCATCCAAATGATACTTACATTCACACATATCACATTCATTCCATATCAGTTCACACGAAGCCATGGGGTCGGGCATGTGGTGATTTGCATTGAAGATCTGCCGAACTAGTTATCGAAAGAATGCAATTCAGCGCATGCGTTGACGAAACTGCGGTGAATCCGTGCACCCATGGTGGATTATCTACATACATACATACATACTATCGTCTGAATTCCATGTAATTTAATTGTTTATTACCTACAGCATGTACATCGCCAACATAATGTAAACATTTATTATAACAATTTTTTTATTCATTTATTTTAACAATAAAATTTCCTTGAATAATTATTAGTAGGACGTTGTCATGTTTACTGTTCTTAGTTTTTTGTACTTAAAATGGAACTATCATTTTCGATTTTTTTTTCTCTAATATTTTGCATCGCAATTTTTAATACTTTAAAAATTGTTCATTTCAGATCAGATGGAAATAAATATGGTTATCATACTGATTAAGGTCGGTTACAGCTAAAGGTAAGCTTAGTGTGTCTTGAGGTAAATTGGGTATAAAGGTGAGATTATTCTGTTGTATAACTATTTCATTTATTGATTATATTATATAAGAACGTTCAAGCAGTTGCCAGCTGGGCAGGTATCTACACGCATGCGGAATACCTGTCGTAGATTCATAGCACTGAGAATGTTATGAATTTTATACGGCTGCGAAACTGTTTGCTCGTTCTACAAATAAGACATACACATACACGAAATTCATTCATAACATGACAGTTCACACGAAGCCATGGTGTCGGGTATGTGCTTATTTGCATTGAAGATTGGCCGAACTTATAATCTAAAGAATGCAATTTAGCGCATACGTTGGCGAAACTGCGGTGAATCCGTGCACCCATGGTGGATTATCTACATACATACTACATACAAAACAAGAAAATATATAATTTTATTTCAAGACTGCCAGTGATCAAAGTCAAAGCTAAAACCTTTTTCCATATTTAAATTTTGCCAGTCGATAAAAATGAGCTAAATAACTTTCTATATTTATGATACTACATGTTAAATTAAACTGACAAATTACAGATTGGGCATAATCAATAAGAAATTGATAAAATAAAAAAAAATTATTTCAAGTATTTTTGTAAACATCGAAAATACAAAGTTTATAGAAATTAAGTTAACATTGAGCATTAACATTTAACTGTAAAGTTGCTACTTCAAATAATTTTCGATCTTCATAACGATAAATTTAAAATCATGATCGTTTCATAAATGATATAATATAATGAAAAATTAAAAAATTAAATTTTTATATTTATCAGTTTATAAATTTTGAATCGAAGGTTTTAAAGTTTAAAATTTCAAACTCTTAATATTTTGTCGGTTTCACTTAGAATATTGGGTTCTGAAAAGGACATATATTGGAAACTTAAATTTTATTTTTTTTAAATTTAGTTTCAAAGGCTTTCAAGAAAATTATGTTTTCAGAAAACAAAATTGTAGAATAAAAAAACAAAAACTAACTTATAAAAAGTATTTCCTTTAATTTAAATATTTTTACTTTAAAATTCGGTAAATTTATTCGAAAGTTAAAACAAAATGTGAAGAAGAAATTTGTTTTCCAACAAACTCGTTTAACCATTATAAAAACTTATTGATAGAATTTGATTTATAGCTAAGAAGGAGCAGCATTTTGGTGTCTTTGATCGAATCGTTGATTTGGTAGATTTAAGCGCGCTGAACTCGTTTTATTTGTCAAATTTTATCTTTCACCTTGCGTTTTGTATAGAGTTCATAAGCTTTAAAATGTATCAGTTTTAGGTGAAATCAATCATTGATAACTGATGAAATAACAAATCTCAATTAAATTCAATTAAGGAAAAATATTTCAAAGAAGATGATGCATGATATGAAAAAGCTAAATTTTACAGTTTTGAAAAATTTGGAAAGATATCATTATTTCTGTCATTACAGTATTTCTGACATTACAAAATAAAGTTTAAAAAAAGAATTCATTTAACAAAATTTGTTCGAACCTGCAAAACGATTAGCTTTTGCGCATATTTTTAAAAAATATCTGAAACTCAATTTCATTCATCGCTTTCGAATGTGATGTTGACCATTTAGAAGAACAAGAACACAAAATAAATTTGAGGCTGAAATTGGTTTCTTGGAGAATATTTCATATCAGCAAGATGTTTTTGTAATTCAAAATTTTTAGTAATAAAGTAGAGGATACTACGTTTTAAATTTTATTTTGCTATTTTTGATGACCATCATGAGTCATGATACATGGCTTCCAACTTGTTGATGTATATAATTAGTATTCGATCAATTTTGATGGTAAAATGGTTCGTTTCATTACTCTGAATTTCTTTCGTTACACTTCGTTACACTTCGTTCTTAATAAAAAATCATTCTAAAGATGAGGTAGTGTTTTTTATCGTCAAGTTTAAAGTTTAAATATAATATGTTGATTGAATTGCAAATCGAAATTTACAATTAAAAATAAGTTCAAATTCGGGAACGCATATATGTAATTTTGTAAAATGAAATGTCCCAAATCTAGGGAGAGCTAAGACTAATTTCCGCCGGAGGCGAGAAAAATTTCGGATTTTCTTGTTAACACTTATTCAACACGTTTTAAGATCAAGTAATTTCCATTTACAACGTTGAAATTTACTTAGAAAAAATCTCCATGGAGGGAAGTTAAACCCCTAAACCCCCCCCCCCCCCCCCCCCCCCCGTTCGCACGGCCTTGCTCCAAAGGGTGTTTGTCATTTTTTTTTTCATTTTTTGTCATTTTTTTTTCATTTTTTGTCATTTTTTTTAATTTTTTGTCATTTTTTTTCATTTTTTGTCATATTTTTTTCATTTTTTGTCATTTTTGTCATTTTTGTCATTTTTGGATTTTTGTCATTTTTGTCATTTTTGTCATTTTTGTCATTTTTGTCATTTTTGTCATTTTTGTCATTTTTGTCATTTTTGTCATTTTTGTCATTTTTGTCATTTTTGTCATTTTTGTCATTTTTGTCATTTTTGTCATTTTTGTCATTTTTGTCATTTTTGTCATTTTTGTCATTTTTGTCATTTTTGTCATTTTTGTCATTTTTGTCATTTTTGTCATTTTTGTCATTTTTGTCATTTTTGTCATTTTTGTCATTTTTGTCATTTTTGTCATTTTTGTCATTTTTGTCATTTTTGTCATTTTTGTCATTTTTGTCATTTTTGTCATTATTGTCATTTTTGTCATTTTTGTCATTTTTGTCATTTTTGTCATTTTTGTCATTTTTGTCATTTTTGTCATTTTTGTCATTTTTGTCATTTTTGTCATTTTTGTCATTTTTGTCATTTTTGTCATTTTTGTCATTTTTGTCATTTTTGTTATTTTTGTTATTTTTGTTATTTTCGTTATTTTTGTCATTTTTGTCATTTTTGTCATTTTTGTCATTTTTGTCATTTTTGTCATTTTTGTCATTTTTGTCATTTCTGTCATTTTTGTCATTTTTGTCATTTTTGTCATTTTTGTCATTTTTGTCATTTTTGTCATTTTTGTCATTTTTGTCATTTTTGTCATTTTTGTCATTTTTGTCATTTTTGTCATTTTTGTCATTTTTGTCATTTTTGTCATTTTTGTCATTTTTGTCATTTTTGTCATTTTTGTCATTTTTGTCATTTTTGTCATTTTTTGTCATTTTTGTCATTTTTGTCATTTTTGTCATTTTTGTCATTTTTGTCATTTTTGTCATTTTTGTCATTTTTGTCATTTTTGTCATTTTTGTCATTTTTGTCATTTTTGTCATTTTTGTCATTTTTGTCATTTTTGTCATTTTTGTCATTTTTGTCATTTTTGTCATTTTTGTCATTTTTGTCATTTTTGTCATTTTTGTCATTTTTGTCATTTTTGTCATTTTTGTCATTTTTGTCATTTTTGTCATTTTTGTCATTTTTGTCATTTTTGTCATTTTTGTCATTTTTGTCATTTTTGTCATTTTTGTCATTTTTGTCATTTTTGTCATTTTTGTCATTTTTGTCATTTTTGTCATTTTTGTCATTTTTGTCATTTTTGTCATTTTTGTCATTTTTGTCATTTTTGTCATTTTTGTCATTTTTGTCATTTGCTGAAAAAATGTTGACTCCTGCTGAAAACTGCACTTCGGAGCTTTTTGCATAAATTACTTTTTTTAAAGTTAGAAGCATTGATGAATGATGATTTTTTACACAGATTATATTAGTCCGAAGTAAAACACACATTTTTTTTTGTCTGAAATATTTTTTAGTTTTACAAGAAAATGGTCAGCCTAAGTTATTCCCCTTAAACCTCCTAACCACTTTAATCCAATTTTGAAGTTTGAAAACAGGGGCTTGCACTTCTTACCACCAAATAGCTCATTTTCTAAAAATCTTTCCATAGAGAATCTACAATAGAAGTTCACAGAATACAGACCTTTTATTTATAGGGTTCATGTTTTTAAAATGTTTCGAAATTTCTCGTTTAGCCTCAAGTGGAACTTAAATGAGGTAAAGTGAGCTGGGTTTTGCAACAGAATTTGGTGCGTGTTTCGGTTCAAACTTAACGGCAAAAAATTCTGTAGCAGAACCCAATGCTTCCGGTACTGGAGCATTGATCTTGGGGAAATTATGGCTCGTGAAAATTCTACTGAAATTTTCAAAAAAAAAAAAAAAAGTTGAGACAAATTCCTGTTGAAAACATCTGTTTTCTGTGGCTAGGCATGTACCTATCAATCAAAAAAGAAATAACAAAACTGTTAAGCGTTCTATACCTTTCGCTTAAATGCCGGTTTAACCAGCTCATGATAGAAATATTTACGCGCATTACGCAATGCTTTCTCAGCTGATGATGGTTCCACGTTTCGAGGAGCCTCACCTGGCCCAGTTTATAATGCTCTTGCTGCACCGAGCATCTTGCTGCAATAAGAAGTCAGTCGGTTCGATTTGAAGGTGCAAGTTTTTAACATTGGTTTAACACACCTACCCTAGCCGTATTTGTAATGTGGCTGGAAAACATGAAATTGTAGAAAAACTTGTTAGACTATGTTTTTGTCTGTTATTTGCGGAGAAAAACAGGCCGGCCCCGGATCGCTCATGATAATGTGGGTATGTGTGACTTCTGCAATGGATTACAGCCATTTTTGATTGTTAATTTTCACGCACAGGTTAGCGATTAGGTCGATTCTCTGTGGCAATTTGGCAACTACACTGAACTGATTAGCCAGCTATTCTGGTTTTCTCTGTATCTCGTTTTTCGTCTGGTTATTTTTACCGATGCCCACGTGGAGATTTACTTGCGTGACTTGACTGGTGGCTGCACTTGGTGTACTGTTTATTGGGCCTCGTGTTGGCTTCAGCCCAACCAGCTGATCGACGAGGCAGCTCTCCGATCGAGGTAAGTCTCATCGGAATCAACTTTTGGAGGCCAACGGACTAGATTCGATGCGCTTTTTTGGTTTGCTATATTTGACGGGGTTTTTTTTTGCTAGCCACCGATGATCGGTTCCAAATGGCTTGGGGTGAAGCGGAGAGAGAATAAATAGTTTGTTGGCCTCCAAGTCTCATGCCATATGGGGAGCTCTTGAGCCAGGGGCTGTCAGTTGCCAAAGGCATGCAACAATCTCCTCCAAAGACTAATAAATGGCAACGTTAAACGTACATATAGTGCTGCATTATACAGCACCGCAATATGTGTTTGCGTTTATCTTCAATGGGTTCGGTCAATGATTGAGTGCATGGATTAGTGAATGGGAAAAACTGTAACTCGTAAATGGAAGAAAATTGTGTTTATTTTACTTGCACTTTTCTTCGGGCTGTGCGGTTTTCTCAGCTTTGTCTGACATGCAATTGGTTACCAAAGAAGCGGTGCCTTGTCAATCAGCTGGTAGTAATTGAGGTGTGATTCTACACGCTTTTCGAGCGTGAAGCAAAATAAATTGAATCGTTTCCTTAGCCCTTTCGGCTAGCCACACCGGTATAGGTACATCCCAACTCGTGAAACTGAACTTCTCTTCTTCCTGAATTTTTACATTGCAGAGTCGTTCGTTTCTTATTGATTCCGAGTGTCAGTTCAACCGCAACGTTTAACTTGCTAACGTGTAGTTATTTAGTCAGGTTTACTTTCAGTTTTTTAATGGCTAGTTCAACTGCTAGAACATTTCAAGAAGTTCCGATTTTTTTCAAAACATTTGAGAGTCTTTCAGTAACGAAAACGTTAAGATTTTAATAAGAAATACAAATTTAGCATTCATATTACTAACCTGGAGATATATTAATAAACTTAATTTAGAATGTTGAGCTATGGTCAGTGCATTTTGTTTTCATAATTTTAAATTTGTTTTATTCAACTATCTTTTTATGCAACTTCTTAAAATTTATGTAATATCATTAATGTTGTCCTTATGTTATGGCTAACATTTTCACACAATCGAAAAATTAAACTAAGACGTCACTGCCTGGCAATTGTGTGATCATTTTCATCTGCCAATCAACTGACACTTTTCGTTTCGTTCGTCTAATTTGCAAATGTGAAAGATGCTTATCTGGTGGGTTTTTTTTAGAGCCGCTTGGATCTCTGCATCGACAGCTGCTGCAATACGTGTATCTACTAGCTTGCAAAAACGAAGAAAAAAGTATTCACTCGCAGCAATGAAAATTGCAAAAGTAAGACAAATTTTGCAACCAATAATCGTCCACAATGCAGCCTTAGCTTAGCGATCGACGCTTCATAAACGCGATTAGCAATTAGAGTAATGAGCATAGAGCGAATCGGTACAATAATCGTTCCTAGCAGCATATGCTGAGCGATGGAAGGCATCGCTCCAAGGCATCAGAATGGTAGTACAACAACGGCGACGACACTTGCTGTCAGGCCTAGGCTTGGTTAGCCACCGGTAGTTTTTTCTTCGTTGCTAATAAATAGAAAACAGTATAAATAATGAAGTTTGTACTCAGACGCAGCGGTAAGAAGTTTCGTCAAGCGCTCTGCCCATGGCACCAGAATTTTCACTTCTTGAAGGTCTCTTGCAAAAAAGTGACGCAGTTTTGACTGACCCTCAAGAAGCTGCAGTTCATTTCTTCACTATGTGAACTGTTACTGCTGAAAATTAACAGTATTAATCAAAGAGACTAAAGAGACTAAAGAGAGTAAAGAGAGTAAAGAGAATAAATAGAGTAAAGAGAGTAAAGAGAATAAAAGAGAGTAAAGAGAGTAAAGAGACTAAAGAGAGTAAAGAGACTAAAGAGACTAAAGAGACTAAAGAGACTATAGAGACTAAAGAGAGTAAAGAGAGTAAAGAGAGTAAAGAGAGTAAAGAGAGTAAAGAGAATAAAGAGAGTAAAGAGAGTAAAGAGAGTAAAGAGAGTAAAGAGAGTAAAGAGAGTAAATAGAGTAAAGAGAGTAAAGAGACTAAAGAGAGTAAAGAGAGTAAAGAGAGTAAAGAGAGTAAAGAGAGTAAAGAGAGTAAAGAGAATAAAGAGAGTAAAGAGAGTAAAGAGAGTAAAGAGAGTAAAGAGAGTAAAGAGAGTAAAGAGAGTAAAAAGAGTAAAGAGAGTAAAGAGAGTAAAGAGAGTAAAGAGAGTAAAGAGAATAAATAGAGTAAAGAGAGTAAAGAGAATAAAAGAGAGTAAAGAGAGTAAAGAGACTAAAGAGAGTAAAGAGACTAAAGAGACTAAAGAGACTAAAGAGACTATAGAGACTAAAGAGAGTAAAGAGAGTAAAGAGAGTAAAGAGAGTAAAGAGAGTAAAGAGAATAAAGAGAGTAAAGAGAGTAAAGAGAGTAAAGAGAGTAAAGAGAGTAAAGAGAGTAAAGAGAGTAAAGAGAGTAAATAGAGTAAAGAGAGTAAAGAGACTAAAGAGAGTAAAGAGAGTAAAGAGAGTAAAGAGAGTAAAGAGAGTAAAGAGAGTAAAGAGAGTAAAGAGAGTAAAGAGAGAAAAGAGAGTAAAGAGAGTAAAGAGTGTTCAGAGAGTAAAGAGAGTAAAGAGAGTAAAGAGAGTAAAGAGAGTAAAGAGAGTAAAGAGAGTAAAGAGAGTAAAGAGACAAAAGAGAGTAAAGAGAGTAAAGAGAGTAAAGAGAGTGAAGAGAGTAAAGAGAGTAAAGAGAGTAAAGAGAGTAAAGAGACTAAAGAGAATAAAGAGACTAAAGAGACTAAAAGAGTAAAGAGACTAAAGAGACTAAAGAGAGTAAAGAGAGTAAAGAGACTAAAGAGCCTAAAGAGACTAAAGAGACTAAAGAGACTAAAGAGACTAAAGAGACTAAAGAGACTAAAGAGACTAAAGAGACTAAAGAGACTAAAGAGACTAAAGAGACTAAAGAGACTAAAGAGACTAAAGAGACTAAAGAGACTAAAGAGACTAAAGAGACTAAAGAGACTAAAGAGACTAAAGAGACTAAAGAGACTAAAGAGACTAAAGAGACTAAAGAGACTAAAGAGACTCAAGAAACTAAAGAGACTAAAGAGACTAAAGAGACTAAAGAGACTAAAGAGACTAAAGAGACTAAAGAGACTAAAGAGACTAAAGAGACTAAAGAGACTAAAGAGACTAATAACAGTAAAGAGACTAAAGAGACTTAAGAGACTAAAGAGACTAAAAAGACTAAAGAGACTAAACAGACTAAACAGACTAAACAGACTAAACAGACTAAAGAGACTAAAGAGAGTAAAGAGGCTAAAAAGAGTAAAAAGACTAAAGAGACTAAAGAGAGTAAAGAGAGTAAAGAGAGTAAAGAGAGTAAAGGGACTAAAGAGACTAAAGAGATTAAAAAGAGTAAAGAGACTAAAGAGACAAAAGAGAGTAAAGAGAGTAAATAGAGTAAAGAGAGTAAAGAGAGTAAAGAGAGTAAAGAGAGTAAAAAGAGTAAAGAGAGTAAAGAGAGTAAAGAGAGTAAAGAGAGTGAAGAGAATAAATAGAGTAAAGAGAGTAAAGAGAGTAAAAAGAGTAAAGAGAGTAAAGAGAGTAAAGAGAGTAAAGAGAGTAAAGAGAGTAAAGAGAATAAATAGAGTAAAGAGAGTAAAGAGAGTAAGGAGAGTAAATAGAGAGCAAAGAGAGTAAAGAGACTAAAGAGAGTAAAGAGACTAAAGAGACTAAAGAGATTAAAGAGAGCAAAGAGAGTAAAGAGAATAAAAAGAGTTAAGAGAGTAAAGAGAGTAAAGAGAGTAAAGAGAGTAAAGAGAGTAAAGAGAGTAAAGAGAGTAAAGAGAGTAAAGAGACTAAAGAGAGTAAAGAGAGTAAAGAGAGTAAAGAGAGTAAAGAGAGTAAAGAGAGTAAAGAGAATAAAGAGAGTAAAGAGAGTTAAGAGAGTAAAGAGAGTAAAGAGAGTAAAGAGAGTAAAGAGAGTAAAGAGAGTAAAGAGACTAAAGAGACTAAAGAGACTAAAGAGACTAAAGAGATTAAAGAGAGTAAAGAGACTAAAGAGACTAAAGAGACTAAAGAGACTAAAGAGCCTAAAGAGCCTAAAGAGAGTAAAGAGACTAAAGAGACTAAAGAGACTTAAGAGACTTAAGAGACTAAAGAGACTTAAAAGACTAAAGAGACTAAACAGACTAAACAGACTAAACAGACTAAACAGTTAGAGTAAAGAGACTAAAGAGCCTAAAGAGCCTAAAGAGACTAAAGAGACTAAAGAGACTTAAGAGACTGAAGAGACTTAAGAGACTAAAGAGACTAAAGAGACTAAAGAGACTAAAGAGACTCAACAGACTAAGCAGACTAAACAGACTAAACAGTCTAAAGAGACTAAAGAGAGTAAAGAGACTAAAAAGAGTAAAGAGACTAAAGAGACTAAAGAGAGTAAAGAGACTGAAAATAGTAATGAGACTAGAGAGACTAAAGAGACTTAAAAGCGTAAAGAGACTAAAGAGAGTAATGAGACTAAAAAGACTAAATAGACTAAACAGACTAAACAGACTAAAGAGACTAAAGAGACTAAAGAGACTAAACAGACTAAAGAGACTAAAGAGACTAAAGAGACTAAAGAGACTAAAGAGACTAAAGAGACTAAAGAGACTAAAGAGACTAAAGAGACTAAAGAGACTAAAGAGACTAAAGAGACTAAAGAGACTAAAGAGACTAAAGAGACTAAAGAGACTAAAGAGACTAAAGAGATTAAAGAGACTAAAGAGACTAAAGAGACTAAAGAGACTAAAGAGACTAAAGAGACTAAAGAGACTAAAGAGACTAAAGAGACTAAAGAGACTAAAGAGACTAAAGAGACTAAAGAGACTAAAGAGACTAAAGAGACTAAAGAGACTAAAGAGACTAAAGAGACTAAAGAGACTAAAGAGACTAAAGAGACTAAAGAGACTAAAGAGACTAAAGAGACTAAAGAGACTAAAGAGACTAAAGAGACTAAAGAGACTCAAGAAACTAAAGAGACTAAAGAGACTAAAGAGACTAAAGAGACTAAAGAGACTAAAGAGACTAAAGAGACTAAAGAGACTAAAGAGACTAAAGAGACTAATAACAGTAAAGAGACTAAAGAGACTTAAGAGACTAAAGAGACTAAAAAGACTAAAGAGACTAAACAGACTAAACAGACTAAACAGACTAAACAGACTAAAGAGACTAAAGAGAGTAAAGAGGCTAAAAAGAGTAAAAAGACTAAAGAGACTAAAGAGAGTAAAGAGAGTAAAGAGAGTAAAGAGAGTAAAGGGACTAAAGAGACTAAAGAGATTAAAAAGAGTAAAGAGACTAAAGAGACAAAAGAGAGTAAAGAGAGTAAATAGAGTAAAGAGAGTAAAGAGAGTAAAGAGAGTAAAGAGAGTAAAAAGAGTAAAGAGAGTAAAGAGAGTAAAGAGAGTAAAGAGAGTAAAGAGAGTGAAGAGAATAAATAGAGTAAAGAGAGTAAAGAGAGTAAAAAGAGTAAAGAGAGTAAAGAGAGTAAAGAGAGTAAAGAGAGTAAAGAGAGTAAAGAGAATAAATAGAGTAAAGAGAGTAAAGAGAGTAAGGAGAGTAAATAGAGAGCAAAGAGAGTAAAGAGACTAAAGAGAGTAAAGAGACTAAAGAGACTAAAGAGACTAAAGAGAGCAAAGAGAGTAAAGAGAATAAAAAGAGTTAAGAGAGTAAAGAGAGTAAAGAGAGTAAAGAGAGTAAAGAGAGTAAAGAGAGTAAAGAGAGTAAAGAGACTAAAGAGAGTAAAGAGAGTAAAGAGAGTAAAGAGAGTAAAGAGAGTAAAGAGAGTAAAGAGAATAAAGAGAGTAAAGAGAGTTAAGAGAGTAAAGAGAGTAAAGAGAGTAAAGAGAGTAAAGAGAGTAAAGAGAGTAAAGAGACTAAAGAGACTAAAGAGACTAAAGAGACTAAAGAGATTAAAGAGAGTAAAGAGACTAAAGAGACTAAAGAGACTAAAGAGACTAAAGAGCCTAAAGAGCCTAAAGAGAGTAAAGAGACTAAAGAGACTAAAGAGACTTAAGAGACTTAAGAGACTAAAGAGACTTAAAAGACTAAAGAGACTAAACAGACTAAACAGACTAAACAGACTAAACAGTTAGAGTAAAGAGACTAAAGAGCCTAAAGAGCCTAAAGAGACTAAAGAGACTAAAGAGACTTAAGAGACTGAAGAGACTTAAGAGACTAAAGAGACTAAAGAGACTAAAGAGACTAAAGAGACTCAACAGACTAAGCAGACTAAACAGACTAAACAGTCTAAAGAGACTAAAGAGAGTAAAGAGACTAAAAAGAGTAAAGAGACTAAAGAGACTAAAGAGAGTAAAGAGACTGAAAATAGTAATGAGACTAGAGAGACTAAAGAGACTTAAAAGCGTAAAGAGACTAAAGAGAGTAATGAGACTAAAAAGACTAAATAGACTAAACAGACTAAACAGACTAAAGAGACTAAAGAGACTAAAGAGACTAAACAGACTAAAGAGACTAAAGAGACTAAAGAGACTAAAGAGACTAAAGAGACTAAAGAGATTAAAGAGACTAAAGAGACTAAAGAGACTAAAGAGACTAATGAGACTAAAGAGACTAAAGAGACTAAAGAGACTAAAGAGACTAAAGAGACTAAAAAGAGTAAAGAGACTAAAGAGAGTAAAGAAACTAAAGAGAGTAAAGGGAGTAAAGAGACTAAAGAGACTAAAGAGACTTAAGAGACTAAAGAGACTAAAGAGACTAAAGAGACTAAAGAGACTAAAGAGACTAAAGAGACTAAAGAGACTAAAGAGACTAAAGAGACTAAAGAGACTAAAGAGACTAAAGAGACTAAAGAGACTAAAGAGACTTAAGAGATTAAAGAGACTAAAAAGACTAAAGAGACTAAACAGACTAAACAGACTAAACAGACTAAACAGACTAAACAGACTAAAGAGACTAAAGAGACTAAAGAGACTAAAGAGACTAAAGAGACTAAAGAGACTAAAGAGACTAAAGAGACTAAAGAGACTAAAGAGACTAAAGAGACTAAAGAGACTAAAGAGACTAAAGAGACTAAAGAGACTAAAGAGACTAAAGAGACTAAAGAGACTAAAGAGAATAAAGAGACTAAAGAGACTAAAGAGACTAAAGAGACTTAAGAGACTAGAGAGACTAGAGAGACTAAAAAGACTAAAGAGACTAAACAGACTAAAGAGACTAAACAGACTAAAGAGACTAAAGAGACTTAAGAGACTGAAGAGACTTAACAAACTATTTAATTAGATTGTAAAGACTAAAGAGACTGAAGAGACTACAGAGACTTAAAAGACTAAAGACACCTAAGAGAATAAAGAAACCTGAGCTGTCTCTTAAGAGACTGAAATAAAATCAGCAATTCAGAAGGTATTCAAATTTATCCGTTGTTTTAATGAAACCTTTTGGTTTAACATAATATCTTCCTGATCCAATTTAAAAACCTAATTCATATTATATTTCAAGATAATTTGTAAAAAGTATTCCATCAATATTGATCAACTACGAATTTCAGTCCATATTACAGTTCAAACCACATAAAAAAATTATGTTTGAAGGTATTTCTAGCTAAAAAATATATAGTTAAACCCTTTTGAATAGGTTCATTTTTAAATTTGCGCGTGAACATACCCGAGATGACCTTCAACTGTCAGTCCCAAACGTTCGTCTAAATATGACACGAATGGCCGAAACGTTATGTCACGGTAAGTTGCTATTCCCATCTGCGATTTTTGTCGGTCGTGTGAAAAATGTTATTCGATTAGGTACTGGCGCGACAGAATAACCAGAGGCGAAACATAGTTATTATTGGTCGGCTGGTGATCATTGCAGTCAAAACTAACGGATGATCGTTTGGAGCCGGACCGTCAATCTTCAAAAATCTTGCACCCTCGGAATCCATTGTTTAATTAAGTTCAAGGTAGACAGTTGCAGATGGGCCTCCGTTAATATTGAATGATGACTCTATTTGGTGCAGTTTTGCATTTTACTTCGAGAAGGGTTTCTTGAAATTCGAGGCAGGAAACAATAAAACGATGTGATCGATAGAATCGTAAAGTCTTATACTCTGAGTCGGAAACGATCATGATAGTTAAATGTATGTGATTTTCTTTATATCGACACTGACCGAAAACACCCGTCCTAGCCAAATTGTTGTTTCGAGAAAACTGCTTCCTCGCTTCCTTGGGAAAATGAATGAAAATTTATGCGCTTGACGATTAACTACCGTAACCAATAATTGTGGTCTTGCGGTGGAAGCTATCAATGGTCAATTTTGAGAGGCAGTCGATCGAATAGTTTTTTGTGTGATTACTTCCGTACCAACTGGAATTTGAGGCTTTTACAACTCGCACTGTACAGCGTTCAATAAACCTTGACGAAAATTGGTAATTAGTAACACGTTTTGAAGTTTTCTTGGCTTTGACCAAAATAGATAGCATTAAGGTGTATGGTATAGGTAATACAGGGTTACAGCATTTTTAGGCCTATGTATTTTTTTTTTTTTTTGTTTCGATTATAGTCGTTTTACCATCTTTATGGCATTCGCGACTTTATCAACGTTGCAGTTGGCGGATCGTTATTGAAAAACTATCCGGTACAACTGTGTTCGATATTTACTCTTGGGCTCGAACTCGTGGACATCGGCTCAGGAGACAACAGACTTGCCAACTGAGCTATATCACAAGCCCTAGGCCTATGTATCAAAAACTGGTTTTGAAAGGAATTTAATACCAAAATTTCCAATGATGTTTAATTTTCATTAAAACCTTAAGAATTCATAATAATAATGTATTGTAAATAATGTATAGCCAGCTATATCTGATTCAGCAGGCATCCTATTCCATGAACCTTAAATGTTACTTAGATAAAAACACATGCGGGTTCTAGGAAAGATTCATGGGACAGCCTTGTTTACCCGTTACTCTAAACTGTTATTTAGGGTCTTTGAAGTTTGGGAAGAAACTGGGAGGTCGAAGCAGTTTATAAATGGGCTAGGTCATTTTGCCAAAAGACGCTACGCCCAAGACCTTTCGGCCTAACATCATTTGACCGAAGGGGATGTTCTGCTTAAAAGCCATAAAACCAAATGGATTGTTGAGCAGTATGTTATTAAGCTGAAGGTCATAGGGTCGAATGGATGCTAGGATGATGAGCCGAATAGACGTTAGGGCAAATGGGCGATATGTCGAATGGACTATAAGCACGGAGGCTAGGCCGAATGGTCGTTAAGTCAAAAGGGCGCTAGGTCGATATGGACGCTAGGCCGGATTTGAGGCCATATGAATGAGCGTTAGGCCGCATGGACAATAATACTGCATGGACTACAGAATTAATGCGAGTGTCGAGAAATGTCCAATCGGTCTAGCATTCATTTGGCTCAGAATTCTTTCAGCCTAACGTTTATTCGACCTAACGGCAAGCGATCCAGTGTTTGTTTTGTACAGCTTCCGTGCGGCCTAGCATCGAAGAATGTTGAAACGGTCTAGAGTCCATTTATTATAGCGTTTAAAGGCCTGACGTTTATTCGGCTTAACGTTCATTAATTTTATTTACATAGTTTTACGTCTCACGACATAACTTGATGAACATAATTCCTAAATTCATTGATTGCTACCTAGATGCTAGAAAGGTCAGATTGTACTAACGATTGCTTATCATCGCTTACAAGCTACTTGGCTTTCGGACATTTTCTTTCATCGTGAGAGCAGAGGCATATTCTAGGATGTCACAACCACCTCGCTCGTTTCGCCCCTGGTCGTCTCGTTCCTAACGTCTTGAATTCTCGCAACACCTCCTGCCCAACGTATCCGGCCAGCCTTCACCACCCTCTGGATACTGGGATCGCCGTAGAGTCGCGCGAGCTCGTGGTTCATTCTTCGCCTCTACACTCCGTTCTCCTGTACGCCACCAAAGATGGTTCTAAACACTCGACGCTCGAATGCTCCAAGTGTACGCAGGTCCACCTCGAGCAATATCCATGTCTCATGCCCGTAGAGAATAACCGGTCTAATGAGCGTCATGTACAGGTTACACTTCGTGCGAAGGCTAAGTCTTCTCGACCGCAATTGCTTGTGGAATCCATAGTAGGCACGACTTCCGCTGATCATTCGTCGCTGGATCTCACGACTGGTGTCACTCGGATCTGCAGGCCAGCATATAGGGTAAAAGACTTATTTTGGACCAGAGGACCTATTTTGGACCACCTTGTGTAGCTCTCTTACAAAGCATTCAATAATGAAAAAAATAAGTGCATTACATTAAGTGCCCGGGCTTCAACAATATTTGCTTAAAAATTTCATTTTTATTTGTTTTATAATAGAGCTAGACAAGGTGGTCCAAAATTGGTCTTCCGGTCCAAAATAAGGCCGTTACCCTACTTCGTCTTGGACGTATTAGTCATTAACCCAATCCTTCCTGTTTTCCTCCAGATTTCCTCCACCGCCGTACCCCACATTTTGCCACACCGGTCGTGCAATAACACCTTCTAGCGCCACGTTGAACATCATGCATGATAGACCATCGCTTTCTCGAAGCCCCTTGCGTGATTTGAATGAACTCGACAATTCACCCGAAATCCACACACAGCACTGCGTTCCATCCATCGTCGCCTAGATCAGTCTGGTCAGCTTCCCGAAAAGGCGTTCTCGTCTATGGTTATAGTTCGTCACGGTCTGTCGTGTCGTATGCGGCTTTGAAGTCGATGAAAAGATGGTGCGCAGGGGTGTTCACGGCATTTTTGGAGGACATGCCGTAGTGTATAGATCTAGTCCGCCGTAGATCATCCCTCCATGAAGCTGGTCAGATGAATTTGTTTGCTTGTGGTATTTGGCGGCGGAGTAGGATTCGGGACAGCACTTTGTAAGCGGCATTTAGGACAGAGATTGCTCGATAGTTCTCACAGTCCAATTCGTCGCCCTTCTTGTAGATGGGGGGGTATATTACCCCCTCCGGTAGCTGTTCTGTGTCCCAGATCCGGACCATCAACCGGTGTAGGCAATCGGTCAACTTTTTTTTTTGTAATTTCTTAGTTTGAAACGGCTCATACCTTGAGGCCTCAAGGAGCCAAACTCGTTTTTTTTTTTTTTTTTGTAAATTATTTATTTGAAACGGCTCATACCTTTAGGCTTTAAGGAGCCAAACTCGTTTTGTTTGATTACAATTGTGTACTTAGATCTAGTTCACTTTTTTTTTTTTTTGAAGAAAAAGAAAGATAGAAAGGGAAATATGAAAATAAAGAGAATTATAGTCGAAGATCGATAGCTTTTAGGAAAAGGTATATCTCGAACATATAGTCCAAGTCCATCATACCTAATACATCCCTCACTGGAACGTCGGGTGGTTTTCCTCGGGCCCGAAGGGAATAGCCAAACTCGTTTGTATGTTTACAGTTGTTTGCTCAGGTCTACATCACTTTATCACTTTTTTTTCACTTTTTGAAGAGAACAGGAAATAGATAGGGCAATATAAAAATGAAAAGAATTGTAGACGAAGATCAATAGCTTCTAGGAAAAGGTATGTATATTTCAAACATCAATGTCTATCTCAGCTAGTACATCTCTTACTGGGGTAAAGGTGGTTTTCCTCGGGCCTGAAGGGAGTCTATTAAATTCGCTCTAGCGGCCAGGTGGGCCTCATATGACCAAACGATATACTCGATGTCGTGGTAACCTTGGCCACAGCCACACAAATTGCTGTCAGCAATATTTATACGATAGAGTACCGCGTCCAAGGAATAATAATTGGGCATGAGACGGGAAAATATACGAATATAATCTCAACTCAGGTGCAATCTATTAAACCAGGGCTTAAGGCTAACCCTTGGGATAATCGAGTGGAGCCACCGACCCAACTCATCCTCGACCCATCTGCGTTGCCATTAGAGTTTTTCCGAGCCAAAAAGTAGAGTTCGTTGTGAAGACGATTACACGCTGGTAAATGTTGCCTTCCAAAGTCTTGATAAAGAGGTCAATATATCTCGTATCTTTTTGAGGAAATACGGCGTGAGATTTCCTGGTCTTATTGAGCGGATCGCTTCAACAGAGCTGAGACTATCAGTTAAAATAAAGTAATGTTCAACAGGTTGTGTGGCGATACAATCCAAGGCCCAATGAATAACAGCTAACTCTGCTATATACACAGAGAATAATGACTCGAGGCTGTAAGAGGCGCTAGATTTCTCGTTGAACACTCCAAATCCCGTTGATTACTCTATCAGGGATCCATCGGTAAAGAACATTTTTTCAGCATCGACGTGTCTATATTTAGCTTCGAAAATTTGTTGAATAAAAACTGAACGGTGCCTGTCCGGGATTCTATGGATTTCATTCTGCATAGACAAATCAAATTGAACAGAAGAATTATCGTAGTTAGGGCTGCAAAAATGAGTTGGAGAGTACGAAGAAGGGTTTGCCTGCATTGGCATGAAGATGTGGTATATAGACATAAATCTGGTTTGAAGATTTTGCTCTAGTACTTACTTACTTAATTTTCCCGCGCCGATCGTCCGGTCCCTCCGGTGACCTCCACTGTTGACGATTCGGAGCCAGCGTCTTCACTCATTCCCAGTAAAGATTCTCGTCGACAGTTCGGATTTCGGCAGTTAGGCTTCGCCGCCACGAGTTTCTGGGTCTGCCTCTGCTTCGATGTCCTTCTGGATTCCATTCAAGCGCCTCTCTGCAAATCTCGTTCTCATCTTTTCGCAGCGTGTGCCCTATCTATCTCCAATTACGTTCCCGAATCTCGCTTTCTAGCGCTCTTTGATGACACTGGCGATGTAGTTCCTCATTTGAGACCAGTTGCCAGGCCACCAAGCGCGGATGATATTCCGCAGGCAGCGGTTTACTAATATTTGCAGTTTTCGCGTCGTCACCGCATATCTGCACCAAGTTTTGCACCCGTACAGAAATACGGATTTGACGTTTGAGTTAAAATTCGAATTTTCGTTCGTAGAGATATCTGACGTGACACTCGCAAATGCAAATCGGGCTTTTTTCGATGTCTTTCTTGGTACCACCATCAGGCGTTATCCGGCTACCAAGATACTGAAAGAACTTCACTTTCTCAACTTGTTGCCCAGCTACCATGAAACTGGAGGGATTTTCTGTGTTGATTTCCATCGACTTGGTCTTTCCGACATTGACTTTGAGACCTGCTGCCTTGGAGCTTTCGGTAATGTCGTCGAGATTGCTCTGCATATCCGGTTGTGTTTGGACAAAACAATATCGTCTGCCATGTCAAGGTCGTTCAGTTGCTCATTAATTGAAGGATTCCACGGCAATCTTCGGTTCGGTGCTCAGTCGATCGATCCAGAAAGAATCTCAGCCATTATGATTAGAAAAAGTAGCGGTGATGAGATACGACCTTGACTCACTCCAGCAGTTACCAGAATGGGATCGAACAAGACACCGTCGTGCAAAACCTTGCACGAAAATGTCTTCGATGAGATGAGATGGACTAGTTTCTCTGGGACTCCTCGTCGTCTTAGAGCCACCCAGATGTTTTCATGGTTAAGTCGGTTAAATGCTTTTTTAAAATTAACGAACACTAGCAGGAGAGATTCCTGGAATCCGTTGATTTGTTTCAGTATGATTCGTAGCTTTGTTATATGGTCCACACATGATCGTCCGGGTCGGAATCCAGCTTGTTGCCGTCGTAGAGTAGCGTCGATTTTCTCCTGAATCCTGTTCAGGATCACTTTGCAGAGTACTTTGAGGGTTGTACAGATCAACGTTATGCCTCGCTAGATACCGCACTCCGTCATGTCTCCTGTCTTCGGGACCTTTACAAGGATACCCTGCATCCAGTCGGCCGGGAATGTTGCAGTATCCCAAATGTCAGCGAAAAGACGGTGCAACATTTGTGCTGAAAAGGCTTGGTAAGCTTTCAGCATTTCAGCCGGGATGCAATCGATCCCAAGTGCTTTGTTGTATTTCATGTCAACTTCTTATATAATTTATTAAAATTTAAAACTACTTTAAAACATCAATTTTTGCGTGAGCTTTCATTACGTCGTTTGAAACAGCTTAAGAATTCACAGAAAACTATTGCAAAAGTTATCAAAACAACTTTTAAATTTGTATTTCACACATAGAATATGCTATCCAGACTACAAATTTTCTGATTGGAAAAAAGTTGTAACTAGTTTATGTCTGTTTTGTATTTTTTGATATAAAACTGTATGTTTACATTTTTCCATACGACTTAATGAAAGCTCACGCGAGAATTATCTTATTTCGGAATTTGGCTTTTGGAAGCATCAAAATATTATTTCAAATTACATAAATCTCAAAACTTATTTGAATAAAAATGAACAAACAAAGAAAATATTATTTGAAGAAGGCTGGTGTTGTAGTATTTTCATGAAAATAATCCAATCCAAACCTCTCTCATTCGACTTTTGCTGATTTTGATTAATTTAAATTAATTTTAATGCATTTTAGGCATTTTTGTTTTCAGTAAAATTTTAGTAAAAGTGTGATTTTTTCTTGATAATGATTTTACGATATTATTGGTAAAAAGAAGCGAACTTTCTTTATTAAGTCAAATTTATACTTTGAAAGTAACGAACTAGAACTTTTTTTCAACTCAAGCTCCTATGAAGTATTAAACAATAATTAACATACAACATTTTAAGAGAACTTAAACATATTTTCTAATTCTGAAAGCCAAGAAGTCATACGGCAAAGAAAAAAAAAGCCTTTGCCCCGGGCAATTTGTTTTGTTCTTGACAAGAATGTACACAGCAATAAAAATGGTTTGTATGAGAATCATAAGGACGTGAATCGATTTGCAACATCACAGAACCCATTAACCATATTTTCCGGTTGCATATACCAACATCGTTTTAATCCAATTAATGTCAAGACTTATACGCTTTCCAAAGACGCCGGCAAATTAGCTCGCTGTGGGCCACAGTCAATCGGCATCAGCTGAGCAGCACTTTGTTAGCATAGCAAAAGAACTAATAATCCCATTTTTGTCTCTATGAGCTTGAATCGAAAGCTAGTTTTTGGGCTTTTATGTTCGACCTGAGGGTAGGTAATGGGTTTACACAAAAAATTAGTTCTACGTGAAACGAGCCATGAATAGAGTTAGCCCATCATGTTGGTTTGTTTAGAATAAGAATAGTCTCGAGCCCTGCACAGCGTCAAATCCGATTCATCCGAGAGGCGCAGAAATTGAGCGGCCACCATAATGTTGCCGGTACTAAATACCCACGAAGACTGTCTACTAGAAACATCGATCGGTGCGGATGCCCATTCTCTTGTGCCGCTATGAAGTTCTCGTCCTGCTGGCTGAGCGATCATCTGGCCGATCGCTGCTCATTACGAGCAAAGAGGCGCCTCGTGTGGTTTGTTGTTATTGTTGTTTTGTTTTTTTTTTTCTGTCTTTCAGAAACCAAGGCGTTTGTTTCTCGCGCTCATGTTGTTGATGTGTGGGGTACCTACAGCAGCCGCCTGTTGACTACTCTGGTGTGAATAATATAGGCTATCGCGATGGGAGATTGCGACGCTACTGCGCTAGCCAGCAAACGCGAGGCGAAAGTTTCTTCATGGTGGTTGAAGTTTTTCTTCAGCCCTGGCTCAGCGGCTCAGCGTCGTCGTCGAATGCGCTCTTCTGCTTCTTGGAGGTCCCTCGCGGTTTGCTGCTGAGGGTCTCTCGCGCGCCGCCTGAGGTGGGTGGGGATCGATGTGCTTTTCCCGAGTCACTATTTATACTCGATGTAGTGGATTTTTCAAACCAGTACCTACTTTGGTCTCGCTTGTTCTATACACCTGAAGTGCACAATGCGAATGGTATGTGACTTAGTATTATTCTTAAGTGAATTTGATCGTGTTCAAAAAGTTCTGCAAAATGGGGCAAAGATTTAACGGCAACAGGTTTTGGGTTGTGAAACAGAGAACAAAAAATTGCAAAATGAAACGAGTGGAACTTAATCATACAGCTTGTGATGAAATCAATCAAAGCATAGCATCAAAACACGTGTGTGGCAACAAGTGGCTTGCAGCAACAATTAAAAAGCTTGTCTTGAGGAGGGTTTCGAAAATCAATTATGAATCAATGTTTGGAATAATCATCGTAGCTGTTGGCAGATGGCGATGGATTAGCTAATCGAAAGGACTGTCGATCTGTTGGTGCAATCGGAAAGAGAAAGATCCAGAATTGATTACTTGTTTAGTGATAAAGTGAATCAAAGTATCGCTGAAATCAACCTGAACGGCAACAACTTTTACATTCACAAATATTGAAGACTGGAGTTTGTGAAAAGTTTATCGATCCTGATCTTAAAATTAGATCTGTTTCTCGTTCAAAGATGATCTGACATTCGTTGGAGTGTTCTTGCTGCTTAATAATTTCAACGATTGAAATCTGTTGAGCTATTACAATTAGTCATTATAAGAATTAAATATCCAATATTTAACAGTTTCAACACTATTGGATTATTAAAATATGTTTTTTTGTACTCAAAATTATTACAGAACTGAGTGTTTTAGTTTAGTGTTTTTATTTTTTTGCATAATATGAAGCATTTTTTCAAAATGTTATCACTTGGAACTCCCTTCAAAACGAATAACTTCATTTAGTAACGAAAACGATAACTTTCCTTGTTGACACACAATATTAGGCTCTTGGAGTGAATAGCTTGAACGTTCATTTTCCAAACAAAAACAATTTATAAACAAAACTACATAAACATTCTTCTTCGATTCCCGTTGCAGATTATTGTTCCTTGTTGTCTTGCCCTATTTGTGGCACTCGTCACATGCGAGGGTACTGCTGCAGAGGAGAAGAAAGTAGAAGACACTGAAGTTGAGGCCAAGGAATCGCAGAATGTAGAGAAACGTGGACTATACGGTTCCATTGGCGATTTCGGGCACGATTTCGGAGGTCATGATTTCGGAGGCCACCACCATCATGAACACCATGAACACATCAAGACTGTAACCATCGAAAAGAAGGTCCCGGTTCCATACACCGTGGAGAAGCACGTTCCTTACACCGTGGAAAAGAAGGTACCTTATGAAGTCAAGGTCCCAATCCCACAACCCTACATCGTGGAGAAGAAGGTCCCGGTCCATGTTAAGGAAGTTGTTAAATACCCAGTCCATGTGCCAGCCCCTTACACCGTAGAAAAGAAGGTCCCCTATGAAGTGAAGTACCATGTCGACAAGCCTTATGAAGTCAAGGTCCCAGTCCCAGCTCCTTACACCGTCGAAAAGAAGGTTCCGTATGAAGTTAAGGTCCCAGTTCCAGTGCCGTACACCGTCGAAAAGAAGGTCCCATACGAAGTCAAGTACGAGGTTCCAGTACCAAAGCCATACACCGTCATCAAGAAGGTCCCATATGAAGTCAAGGTCCCAGTTGACAAGCCTTACAAGGTCGAAGTTGAGAAGCCATACCCAGTTGAGGTGCCCAAGCCATACCCAGTTGTGGTAGAGAAGAAGGTTCCATATGAAGTCAAGGTCCCAGTCGACAAACCATACAAGGTTGAGGTGCCCAAGCCATACAAGGTTGAAGTCAAGGTTCCAGTCCCATCTCCGTACATCGTTGAGAAGAAGGTTCCTTACACCGTCGAGAAGCCAGTCCCCTATGAGGTTAAGGTCCCAATTGACAAGCCGTACCCAGTCTACAAGGAAGTCAAGGTCCCAGTTGAGAAGGAGGTTCCATACCCAGTGAAGGTCCCAGTTCATGTACCAGTCCATGTGCACAAAGAAGAACATCATGATCATTCCTTTGAGCACCACTACCACCACTAAACTATTTAGATCACTCTCCCAGATTCCCATCCCGTAAAATTCCTGTAAATCCCGTCTGAACTGAACTGACCCCGCCTGTTTTTTCAGCATGTTCAACGTTCCTCCTGTTTTTGTTTCGCAGTGTTACGAACAAATCCAAACCAATTATTTCATAAATTTGTGATCTTAAATGTAGTTGTTAAAGCGAGCAATATCGTAGAGAGTGTTGACTTCTTAGAGCACGGTCCGCCAAATTGTGGCGGATGTATTCGAGAAGTAAATCCGTTGTTAATTATTGTTTTTATGAATACTTGTACGAGCGTTACGAGAGAAACGAAGTCTTCTTTTCCCCCCCTAAATATACATCGAAAACGGTTTTTGACCTATAGCCATGACCTTTGGAAATAACTGAAAGCTTGAACCAAATGATGTTTTTTTGTTTGTGTTGCATATGAATCCCCAAAATATTCCCAAAAACCTGCTTATGATGTAAAATTGATCAAATTTCTTTACATTCAGGTCACCGCCGGGTGACATAACATGTGATATCAATCTTTTATTTTCGAACTGATGTATTAAAAATGATAAACTGTGAATAAAAGATCCTGTAAAAATGTCAAACTTTTGATCATTTTTACGGCATAAAAATATAACAATCATAAAGTATTAAAACTTCATTCATACCATATCTGAAAGAAAACTCCCTCAAATCAAAGTTGGATTGACCATTGCAGATAATAAGTCTGCGTTTGATAGATTGGGTCACTAATGGGAACAGGTTGTGCATATCTCTTTCGGATCTTGCTCAAACCGGTTCATGATCGATTGAGTCAACACCTGCCGGTGCTACCTGTGTTAACAACATAATAACAGAGTCATAAATTAAAATTTGCAGAGTTACATAAAAATAAAAACATACTTACGTGGTCTCGATAGGAGTTCGATAAACTCTCCACCCCGAAGTCACCCAATGCGAAGAGAATGTTTTGTACTGCACAATGTTTGAAACTGTGTCATACACGCATAGTTCGAACCAAGTGACGAAATTGGAGCAAACTGGTCGATTGTTGAAGGTGGATTAACTCAGCTGCGCAAGAATCGCCATTCACCCAACCGGTACACCTACCGAGCATACTATGTAAACCTGGGTGACGACATGAGAAAATCTATCCTTTCATTATTCGGTTGATGAACTCGAGTGTGCCGCAAGACTCAGACACACCATAATCGGGGTATGAAATGTAAGTCAAGCATTTATTGGGCAAACTTTTGAAGGTCTATCTGCAACTTCGATCGGCAACCTTGTACTCACTTATGCTGCAGCTACTTATGTGGATATGTGGAAAAAAGTTCAGCTGAATGGCGTTCGAGCACGTTGCCGGCTAACTGAGGCACGCACGAGTTATTTGAAGCGTGTAATGGTGAATCGTTTGCCGTTTGATGAGAGTTTGGAAGCCGTCCAACCGATACAGATTGAAAGTATGTAAACGGGTGTTATCGTGAATGCAAAAAATTCACTGCATGATTCGATTTGATTGAGTTTACTGTTTAACTTTGCCGCGAGACGGTTGTACGGCGGATTATGCAATATGACTAATGACAGAATGATGACGAGTGGTTGATGAGGAAAATACACTGTAGGCGAGGCGGATAATTAAACAGAATTGATAATTAAAAGATTGTTGCAGACCATCCACCTACTTATGTGTGTGCTCAGTGCATCATTTTAATACGGAGTGAGCTTCTTGTACAATTTGTGTTAAATATCCATGTTGAGCTTTGATTGCTCCTTTAAAAACTGAGTAAAATAATTTGTCAGGTATTTGTAAATACGTGTTTAAGGTTGTACGGAATTCCATCAAGTGTGATGAAAAAATTCAAAGACAACAGGTTTAAAATCTCTTAAAAGTAAGTGAGAAAACTGCTCCAGATGTGTGACAAAAATGACAAAAATGACAAAAATGACAAAAATGACAAAAATGACAAAAATGACAAAAATGACAAAAATGACAAAAATGACAAAAATGACAAAAATGACAAAAATGACAAAAATGACAAAAATGACAAAAATGACAAAAATGACAAAAATGACAAAAATGACAAAAATGACAAAAATGACAAAAATGACAAAAATGACAAAAATGACAAAAATGACAAAAATGACAAAAATGACAAAAATGACAAAAATGACAAAAATGACAAAAATGACAAAAATGACAAAAATGACAAAAATGACAAAAATGACAAAAATGACAAAAATGACAAAAATGACAAAAATGACAAAAATGACAAAAATGACAAAAATGACAAAAATGACAAAAATGACAAAAATGACAAAAATGACAAAAATGACAAAAATGACAAAAATGACAAAAATGACAAAAATGACAAAAATGACAAAAATGACAAAAATGACAAAAATGACAAAAATGACAAAAATGACAAAAATGACAAAAATGACAAAAATGACAAAAATGACAAAAATGACAAAAATGACAAAAATGACAAAAATGACAAAAATGACAAAAATGACAAAAATGACAAAAATGACAAAAATGACAAAAATGACAAAAATGACAAAAATGACAAAAATGACAAAAATGACAAAAATGACAAAAATGACAAAAATGACAAAAATGACAAAAATGACAAAAATGACAAAAATGACAAAAATGACAAAAATGACAAAAATGACAAAAATGACAAAAATGACAAAAATGACAAAAATGACAAAAATGACAAAAATGACAAAAATGACAAAAATGACAAAAATGACAAAAATGACAAAAATGACAAAAATGACAAAAATGACAAAAATGACAAAAATGACAAAAATGACAAAAATGACAAAAATGACAAAAATGACAAAAATGACAAAAATGACAAAAATGACAAAAATGACAAAAATGACAAAAATGACAAAAATGACAAAAATGACAAAAATGACAAAAATGACAAAAATGACAAAAATGACAAAAATGACAAAAATGACAAAAATGACAAAAATGACAAAAATGACAAAAATGACAAAAATGACAAAAATGACAAAAATGACAAAAATGACAAAAATGACAAAAATGACAAAAATGACAAAAATGACAAAAATGACAAAAATGACAAAAATGACAAAAATGACAAAAATGACAAAAATGACAAAAATGACAAAAATGACAAAAATGACAAAAATGACAAAAATGACAAAAATGACAAAAATGACAAAAATGACAAAAATGACAAAAATGACAAAAATGACAAAAATGACAAAAATGACAAAAATGACAAAAATGACAAAAATGACAAAAATGACAAAAATGACAAAAATGACAAAAATGACAAAAATGACAAAAATGACAAAAATGACAAAAATGACAAAAATGACAAAAATGACAAAAATGACAAAAATGACAAAAATGACAAAAATGACAAAAATGACAAAAATGACAAAAATGACAAAAATGACAAAAATGACAAAAATGACAAAAATGACAAAAATGACAAAAATGACAAAAATGACAAAAATGACAAAAATGACAAAAATGACAAAAATGACAAAAATGACAAAAATGACAAAAATGACAAAAATGACAAAAATGACAAAAATGACAAAAATGACAAAAATGACAAAAATGACAAAAATGACAAAAATGACAAAAATGACAAAAATGACAAAAATGACAAAAATGACAAAAATGACAAAAATGACAAAAATGACAAAAATGACAAAAATGACAAAAATGACAAAAATGACAAAAATGACAAAAATGACAAAAATGACAAAAATGACAAAAATGACAAAAATGACAAAAATGACAAAAATGACAAAAATGACAAAAATGACAAAAATGACAAAAATGACAAAAATGACAAAAATGACAAAAATGACAAAAATGACAAAAATGACAAAAATGACAAAAATGACAAAAATGACAAAAATGACAAAAATGACAAAAATGACAAAAATGACAAAAATGACAAAAATGACAAAAATGACAAAAATGACAAAAATGACAAAAATGACAAAAATGACAAAAATGACAAAAATGACAAAAATGACAAAAATGACAAAAATGACAAAAATGACAAAAATGACAAAAATGACAGAAATGACAGAAATGACAAAATTACAAAAATTACAAAAATGACAAAAATGACAAAAATGACAAAAATGACAAAAATTACAAAAATTACAAAAATTACAAAAATTACAAAAATTACAAAAATTACAAAAGTTACAAAAATTACAAAAATTACAAAAATGACAAAAATTACAAAAATTACAAAAATTAAAAAAATGACAAAAATTACAAAAATTACAAAAAATACAAAAATTACAAAAATTACAAAAATTACAAAAATTACAAAAATTACAAAAATTACAAAAATTACAAAAATTACAAAAATTACAAAAATTACAAAAATTACAAAAATTACAAAAATTACAAAAATTACAAAAATTACAAAAATTACAAAAATTACAAAAATTACAAAAATTACAAAAATTACAAAAATTACAAAAATTACAAAAATTACAAAAATTACAAAAATGACAAAAATGACAAAAATGACAAAAATGACAAAAATTACAAAAATTACAAAAATTACAAAAATGACAAAAATGACAAAAATTACAAAAATGACAAAAATGACAAAAATGACAAAAATGACAAAAATTACAAAAATGACAAAAATGACAAAAATGACAAAAATGACAAAAATGACAAAAATGACAAAAACAACAAAAA
Organism: Uranotaenia lowii; assembly: GCF_029784155.1. Taxonomy (NCBI): domain Eukaryota; kingdom Metazoa; phylum Arthropoda; class Insecta; order Diptera; family Culicidae; genus Uranotaenia; species Uranotaenia lowii. The sequence continues at coordinate 80,426,043 of NC_073692.1, forward strand.
TGACCAAATTCTTCGCTTTTATGTTCTTATTTAAATCTCTTTGTGGACTACGAATGTTCATTGATCTTCTGGCCTGATTTATATTATCTCAAACTCTGCATCTCGCATAATTCATCAATTTATCCAGAGAACTCACTCAATACCTGTCATACGGTTGAAGGACTTCGGCGGCAAACGATGATCAATATTCATTCAATCAAAGGGATAGATTATGCAAACAATCCACATGAATACGAATGATAGCTGATTTGGGCAGCTGGCGCTATCCAAATTTGATGTTTAACCGATAAAAAACTGGTCGGGCATATGTCCCTCCTATAGGATAACAAGGTTAGCAAGCGGTCAGCTCCGTCAGTCGCCAATATAACATCAAAGACTAATCTATCAACAACGGAGAGCCGTTAGTTCAGATCAGTGATGTTTTTTTTCTGTTTTGTTTTGGCCTGTGGCTGTTGTTTGCATTTTCATCGAACCGAGAACGAAAAACCAGGTTGACATCCGTCACCCATTAGGTCAATGAATAGGGAAAGTGGGACTTTGATCGCTAGTCATCGTAAGTCAATTTTCCTTGTTGGCTTCGCTGCCTATCGGTCCCCGAATGGAATGGGTGGATATCACTAGGTGTGTTGAAATCCATCCGTTCTGTGATTCATTGCGTGAGAGAAGTCAACTAGAATATTTATTCAATAGGGGGAAAATGTGCAAGGCAACTCAAGGGTGGTGCTGCATTTTCATTAAATTTATCAAAAGTTCTGTTTCTTCTAAATAGACCCAAAGAATTTTCGCTGACTGAATCTATGAGTCATCACCAACCAAGTTTTGAATATTTTCAATCGGAATAAATCTCATTGAATCAGTCAAATTAGTTTTTTTAATGATATATCTTTTGAAAAAATTAATTTGACTGATTCAATGAGAAAGCAGTTAACAAGAAGAAACGGAATTTTGCTGGTAAATATGTGGTAAATATGGGTGGATTTTACAAAATTATTATTATTTTTTATTAGAATTTGAAAACAACAGAAGAATAGTAGGTACTGGTAAACTTTAAAAAATGCATTCCAAAGATACATGTTTTAACGTCATTTAAAAAAATCCACTTAGAACTTTTACACTAGGGAGTCAATGGATGTATGGGAAAAATTTCATGATCGAATTTTAAAAACCGACTATATACATTTTGTAGAATGGTAACTGACGATTCTTGACCAAAGATTTTTCTTCGATTTTTTTTTCTCCAGATCTCAACGTTTCGTGCATTTCTTAGTCGTTTGCCATGGAAATAAAATTTCGACTTTTCGGATTTCCTCTGTTCCCCCCTTACGTGATTTTAAAATTTCTAAACTCTATTTATTACAAAAAAAAAAATTCGAGACAACACCAAATTTAGGCGTTTTCTGCATTTTTGAGTCATTTGGCAATACAATAAAAATTTCGATTTTTCCGATTTCCTTTGGTCCTAGAGTGTCCATTTCCCGGCCATTTTCTCATTCCCGGGAATCGAGAAATCTGGTGGCCTGTTTTCCGGGAATTCCCGGGATCCCGGGAAATATTCAAAAATATATATGATTCAAATATACATAGTTTATCGAACCTTTCATAATGCTTTTTTAACTTATTTTTTATCAAATGAATCAAACTGTTTTCAACAATGATAAAATAAAAACAGTAACAGTTACGAACTATAAAATACCCTGAAGAAGTCAAATAGAGATCCATGCAATTAGGAGTTGATAAAAAAATGTTTTTATTTGTTTGTTTATTTCAACCACTTTTCCAGTTTTTTTTCTGAACACTTTAAATATTTGCTCTTCATATGAAAAAAAAAATGTGCATGAATGTTACTTTCGAGAAAGCACAATCTGTCTATCTGCTGCGCGATATTTCATATATTTTTCGATCTGTTGTTAGTTTTCGTTCAATGAATACGTCGTGGAAATACATATAATCTTTTTAAATTAATCTATTGGAATAAAAAAAATTGCTCCAAATGGCTGCAAAATGTCTACTGCCACAGGAACCAGCATATTCTCAATGAGTTTTGCTCAAAATGAACAAAATGAATGACTCCGGAGGCTTTCAGGCTTTTCCAGAGAAATAATTTCATACATGTAGGGAATTCCCAATTTTTCCAAATTTCCGGGAAATCCCGGGACAGACACTCTAATTGCGACCATCAAAAGAACCACCCTGGTGCAAGAAGTCAACACCTCTGGCGTGCGCGTTCCAAGTGAGAAGTGGCGATAAATCTTCTTGTTCACACTATGTCAAATCTGAAAATAATCAACTTCCACTTCTGGGTACTGAATAGGAAACCCATTCTGGTTCGATTCGGAAGGCACCCTTCTGGTCAATTCAGGCTTGAAGCCGATTTCGGAGGGAAGTTGGAAGAAGAAGTGAAAACCGCAGTTTATATTCAATTGGACTTTTATTTTGCTTTTCCGTCAGCCAGTCAGTGCAAAATACGATGACGTCTGCGTTCTGGGTATGCCTCTAGTCGAGAAACTCCCTATCAATGAGCTGGCTCTCTTTACTCAAACCATCTGTGTAGAAGTTAGAACCATCCAGAGGACCACCGTACAATAAAATATAAATGTTTATATTATTCACCCGAGAAGGTCTAATATTCTTTTGCCACAAAGCATTCGATAATTTATGGCCATGCGGTCTCATAGAGCATGCAGCCGAGTGGAATCCTCTCTCCTTTCACATCCCTTGAGGTGACGAAGTTGGATCTTCCTGAAAGCACAGCATAGGGTCCTTCCTCTGCTCTTGAGGTGAAACAGTTGATCAACTAACCGATACAAAACGATCGGACTGCACAATGATGATTTTATTAATGTTATTCTATTATGAGCCTGGTGTTTGTTTGCCAAACATAGGGACACACATAATTTACCAGCCGATTACCGAAGCTGTTCGTTCGCGAGGTGTTGAGTATTCTATAGCAAATATTTCACGTAAAGAAAAAAAAAGTCAAACATCTGAAATGGGGTCGAGATCACCCGAATCATTAATCTGCCAGGAAATGTGTGATATGCTCGAAGGTACGGTTTGTTGAATGGTGTTTGGCCAAATAAAAACCTGAAAACATTATTATTTTATTTGTAAAAGTGTGAAGGGGACTCTGATTTTGGGACTGGAAACCGCAGCGGGGAGAAGTCAACTTCATATTATATCGTTTATCGGATGACTTAATTTTTCCGGGGAATCTTTTCAACCGCTGCTTGTTGCCATAACGGGGACAATATATTATTGAGGTAATTGGCTGAACATATGCGTGAATTTTACTGGTAGGGTTTGTTTTGCGACGATACGTTTGCAATTGAACATCAAAATAAAAACCCTATTTCAAAGAATACGTTTCAGAATTATGGAAGATAAAAAAATATGAGTAAAAAAACCAAGCCTTGTATCATGAAAAGAACAAAATCTTCATTGAGTTATATTTCAATCAAATAATTATTTGCTTGCGAAAGCATGTTAAAAATTATGATCAGAAAGAAAAAATGATACGAAAAACATATCAATTTCGGATCCTGAATTTCTGATTGAAGCGAATTTTAAAGACATTGATTAAGAATCTCATTTCATAACAATGTAGAGTAAATAAATATTCATTTAAAATCTTCACATTTACCTTTTGCTCAAAAAAGTTTGAAATTGAACGAAATACGCATTAAATGGTTAGAGAAAGATATTAAATTGAAGATTAAATTTTCCAGTGAATTTTTATGCACGTACTTAGTTAAAATGTTTTACCAAAATAATAAAAAAATTGCAATTTTAACTTACTTTACCAATTAACAGCATTTCTCCCAAGGTTTTGAACGCAAAGCAGAGCAGAAATTCTCTATCTTATGTATAATGTTATAAAATACATCATTCCATTTTCTTATTTTTATCCTATATTTTTCGAAAAATTTAGAAATTCGTCGCCTTTGCACCGATAGCATGTAATTTCCCTTTTTTGCCCTATAAATTAGAACGATAATAATTGATCCTGTACATAAGTTAGAAGTAGAGATGTACTGAATAGTGGTATTATACCGAATATTGACCATTTCAAATATTCGGCCAGACGAATATTCTGTCGAGTTTTTTTTAAATGCCACCCTCAATGCCCCTCATGTTTTGGAGTCGATTATTTTCAACCAGATGATATAAGCAGATGATGATCACAAGTTTGTTATTTCATTTATCGGCTTTATCGATGAAAAGTGATGTCCTTTTTAGTAGGGACATCTTAAGATAATGAAATTTTATAGATGGATTAGCTGACCCGGTGTGCTTTGCTACACCTTTTAAAGCTGTTGAAATTAGTGGTACCTAGTTATTTAACTTTTCATTTATTTGAACAAAATTTCAAATTCAATTCAAAAATCATTTTCTTTAAAATAAAATACCATCTTTTTTTATTTTGAAAATTTATTTAATATTATTTTATCCGTGTTTTAGTCCTTTTTGTGGACTCTGGAAAATAACGTCCCGGGATACTCATTTTACCTATTCGTTCTCAAATTATTATACACATTGTAAGACTGAACCCTTCTCTAATTCCTATATCCGTAATGGAAGGAAAGGGTGTCTCAAAATATCAGAAAAACACTTCTTGTATAAAAATACGATCCCTTGTCATATATGACTCCATTCTCGATAAGTTCTCGAGTTATTCAAAAAATGGGAGAAGGGGGTCTAAAACCATCGAAGAAACATTGCCCGCACACAAATATGCTCCCATGCAAATTTGGTTCCATTTTCTCGATTAGTCTTTGAATTATTAAAAAAAATGTGTTAGTGACCTTCTTCCACTCTTTATAGTTCCACTGAATGGAGGGAGGGATGTTAAATTACCAGAAAAACATTTCTTGTGTTCGAATACCCTCTCACGCCAAATTTGGTTTCTTTTGCTCTATTAGTTGTCGATCTATGCTATAAGAGTTGTATCGGAGCCCCTCTTGCTACCTATCCCCTATCTGGAAGGAGGGATTCAAGATCAAACATTCCGTGTATTCAAATACACACCCTTACCAAATTCTGTTCCATCCACTCGATTGTATGATGGTTCCGATGTCACATTTGGTTCCAATTGTCAGATAAGTTCTTGGTTTATGTTAAACTATCGTATGTAAGCTCCCGTCTTCCCTAACTGTATCCCCAATTGAAGGAGGAAGAAGCAAATAAGCAAATAACAATTTTTAATATTCAAATGCTTTCCTTTCAATTTTGCATTTAAAAAACCTGAACACCCCTCGTTTTGAAGGTGTGTGTGTGTAGAATGTTGCTCCTATTTTGATTTTGGAATTCACTCCTCAGTTGTCAAAATGCCGTCCAAGGAAGAAGAGCTGCGTGTCAAAATTTTGCTCGCTCATCGCGAAAATCCGAGCTACTCGCACGCAAAGCTGGCAAAATCGCTAAAAGTTGCCAAATCAACCGTTACAAATGTAATTAAAGTGTTTGGGGAACGTTTGTCGACAGCCAGAAAGTCTTGATCGAGGGGAAATCGAAAACCGGAAGCCGCTGAGACGACAAAGAGAGTTGCCGGTAGTTTCAAGCGAAATCCTAACCTCTCTCTCAGAGATGCCGCAAATAAGCTGGGTGTATCGTCTACAACCGTGTAACGAGCCAAAAATCGAGCCGGATTATCGACTTTTAAGAAGGTAGTGACTCCAAATCACGATGATAAACAAAATACGACGGCCAAAGAGCTATCCCGGAGGCTGTACACGACGATGCTGACGAAGTTTGACTTCGTGGTAATGGACGACGAAACCTACGTCAAAGCCGACTACAAGCAGCTTCCGGGACAGGAGTTTTAAACGGCAAAAGGAAGGGGAAAGGTAGCAGATATTTTCAAGCACATGCAACTGTCAAAGTTCGCGAAGAAATATCTGGTTTGGCAAGCCATCTGTACCTGTGGCTTGAAAAGCAGCATTTTCATAGCTTCCGGGACTGTCAACCAAGAAATTTGCGTGAAAGAGTGTTTGAATAAACGTTTGCTGCCTTTCCTGAAGAAACACGTTTGTTCCGTACTGTTTTGGCCGGATTTGGCATCTTGCCATTGCGGTAAAAAGGCCATGGAGTGGTACGCCGCCAACAAAGTGCAGGGGGTTCCCAAGGACAAGAACCCTCCCAACACGCCAGAGCTCCGCCCAATTGAGAAATACTGGGATATTGTCAAGCAGAACCTAAAGAAGACCAAAAAACTGCTAAGGGCGAGCAGCAGTTCAAGGCAAACTAGCTTTCTGAGGCGAAGAATGTGGACAAGATGGCTGTACAAAATCTGATGGCAGGGGTAAGGTGTAAGGCCCGGCAATTCTGATTTGGAAATGTGGAAGCCCAACTGAATATTTTTCCTGAATTTTATACTAATTAAACTTGAAAAAGAAATGTAATTTGATTTTTTAAATAAACGATTTCACCGATTTACACGCGTTTTCCCTTGACCAAATTTTGACTGTATCACCCTTTAATACCGTGCATTATAAAACATTTAATAGCTTGCTAGAACATTTCTACGAAAATTTTCAAGAAAAATTGACTTTTTTCACTAAAACTCCTAGCGCACGCTGGAAACTTACTCATATGAGATCAAATTTGGGCAGAGTAATTTGGTTTGGCTTGGTTTGACCCCCAAGGGCCCCCCACCCGTTCCTACGGCCATGATCTAGGTGTATGATGGGTGTTGCTTGCACCTTTTTTGTTGACAAACATTTGCTTAGTTGTGTTTCCAATAATACGATTTCATACCTGAAAACAATAGCTTCGGGTTTTTAAATGTATGTAGCTTCGGTTTTATAAATGTGAATTAAAAACGAACACAAACACGTATAGGATCTTAATGAAACTTGATGGTTCCTCGAAGAGATTCCTTTTTCTTAACTCTAAGCGTACATCTTTCGAGGATATGATGGCTAGCATCTTACAAATGCTAAAACCACCAACTCACAAAAAGTGTACTATGTATGCCGTGCGTGACCAGGATTCGATCTCATGTCCGCTGGCTTTTTTAGAAGATTTCTCTACGCTTTCCTCTACGCCACGGGCTGCGGCACTCGTCCACGTTAAAATCCCGTTTCTTTAACGTTTTGAACATTACGATGTTATGATGTTCATATTTAATTCAACTCAACATACAACACAGTTAGTGAATATGCAAGATAGCCTCTAAAATCTACCATATAACAAATTAGTAAACTATGTGTGTGCATGAGCCTGTTTACTCACCCTTCTTGAGTCATAATGTACATTTTCGATATCGACTTGATCTTGCAAAACATCTTTGACTGTAACTGAAGCTCATGTCCATCAAATGACAATCCGGGAAAAATGACAAGAACGAACGCTCACACCCTATTGGCTCACCCTCAAATCGGCGGAACATGAAAAAGGTCGGCCGAAACTTTCGAGTTGTTCTCCCAGCAAACCCACAGAAGGTCAATTCAACTCAACGCATTCGCAACTTAATGCACCACCGAGAGCGGCCATCAGTCGTCATCAGGTCCGGAAAAGTCTTGTAGGTAACAGAACAGCACAAATAGGAAGCAAAACGGTGACGCGTGCCGACGTATGTACGTTTTTTTAGAAATCTCTTTTTCGGATGGGTGGCGTCAAGAGTCGTCATTTTTTAAGCCCCTGGTGTGTGCGCTGGCGTTGAGAGGCCAAACTTCCGCCGTTTTCCTTCCGCAGGCGTGCAGAGTTACTTACATGTGCATCGTCAGCATAAGACATGGTTCTGTGCAGTTCCTTATCGGTTGTCTCAGATCGTCCTGTCTTCTTTCGGCGTTCGGTTGGGTGACTTGAAAAATTACCTGATGTGAGGTTATTAAAGTAAATTATCCTTCCTCCTCATCGTTTGACGAAAGGACACAGGTATGGGTGAAAGAACCGCAAAAAAGGTTCATCGATGTGCTTTCAACCTTTATTTTTCTATTAGGGCAGGTGTTGTTCTCGCTAGCAAAATTCAATATCTCTGAATACCAGTAGATACCAGTCAAAGGTCGAAATAGAAATTCGCTACATTTTTCCCACACAATATCCTGTCACCCACTGGGAAAACTGTCGTAATCCGTTCGCTTATCAAGATTACGCCGTTTTCATGAAAGCCTCAAACTGAAAATCTCATTACAAGTGAACCGGAAATTCCGGCAGGCGGGAGAAGGGGGTGTCGCTCATCGAAATCCCATGTCAAAACTCGTTACAATTATTTTTCCGACCAACTTTTCACTTTTCATCGCTTCATTGTGTTCACGTTTCAATTTGCGTTCGGCTATCAGTCGGTTTTATCCTGTTCGTTTTTGAATGCAATTGTGACTGGCTGTATAGCTTCTCCGTGATTTATTTTTCCTACAATCACTTTTTGTATTTGTGGAAGGCTGCCAGCCAGCGGGATGAGGATGAATGATGTTCAATCCTGCTCTATGAAGGCGAGGTCTGATGGCGGATGACTCGCTTCGGCGGTTTCTGATGCCTAGAATTAAAACGTCGATGCCGGCAGAAACGGCGGCCTGGTTGTCGCTTCATTTCAGGCCGATGTTCCATCCTTTTCCGACCGCCAGCCAACAACCTACCAGAGTCAGTCATTCAGAGGCTGTTGGTATAATAGAATTCAATTATATTGCCACATTTATTCATTTCGGTTGCGTGTTATCTCGTTGCGAACAGGATTTCCAATTAAACTTCACCGCATCAGTGCGGGCATGCTTGGTTATAATTTTTTTAGGAAAATTTTTCTCTGTCTTCAAGTTATTTATTGAACGGATGAGTTTTCACTTTACTTTATATATTTCCACATTCAACACTTTAAAAATATTTATAAAAGCGATCATGAAATTGTAGATTCAGATTCCAGATTTTTGCCATTTTCGCCTTTTTGTCGTTTTTGTCATTTTTGTCACCCGAATACTTATACATCGGTGGATGTATTCTAAGAAATTTAAAAAAATAGTTTAACCAGCATTTTACAACAAAGCTGTAATAAGTTATAAGCTTTTTAAAAGAGCTTTTTTTTAAGACTTTTAAAAATATCGCCTTATTTTAAAATATTGAGAAACTAGAATGAATTGCTTACAAAATGAATCTTTAATCATCCAAATCGGTCAACATTTGCGGCAACTGGAATAGCATCAAGATCCCAAAAAAAAAAAAAAATTGAACGAATATTTTGCGAACAGCTTTGAAAAAAAAAATGAACTGAATACAATACGCATTTGTTTAGGCAAAGCTGGACATTGAGCTGAGAGAAACAGACGATAACCTGTTGTTTATTCATTTATCACTTCACTGTTTAAGTAAAAATAAGTTCATGGTTAAACATTTTCATCTATTTGTAGTCTGTTTGTTCAACTGGAAGATGATTTTGTCGTGTCTCATTCGCTTACATAAGTAACTGATCCCTGCCCCTTTTACTAGAAATTTTGCATTTATTTTGAATTTTTTTTTTGAATTTTATGTGCAGTGTTGCCAAGGCCGATATTTTTGTATTTTTAAACTAGACCTATGGTAATGATATAAATAAGAACCTTCATGTCGACAAGTGAAACAGGAAGAGGCATTTTATTTTATTTAATCTAAAAATTAAACTTCTGGGCCCCCAATTTCGTTACATTCTTACATGGACTATGACAAAATGGCAACACTTTACAGTCAAATTAAAGCATCAAAGTTGTGAGGTTTTGAAGAACTAACTAAAATGTTTGAATTCAAGGTGACCAATATGCACGAGATAGAACAAACTTAAATTGCGAATATCACAAACATTATCCCAGTTTTTTTTCTATAATTTTATGTCGCCAATGTTTTCATCCAAAAAATTTCCCGCCGTTTCTGAATTATTGAACTTTTAAGTATACTTACCTAATGTTCACGCGCCGATCCGCCGGTGTATAGGGCCGTGGTAAAAGACCTTTACTGTTGACGATCAAGCGTCTTCACTGGGTCCCAGTCAAAATTCTCGTCGACAGTTCGGATTTCGGCGGCTAGGCTTCGCCACCACGAGTTTCTGGGTCTGCCTCTTCTTCGATGTCCTTTTAGATTCCATTCAAGAGCCTCTCTGCAAATCTCTTTCTCATCTTTTCGTAGCGTGTGCCCAATCCATCTCCACTTACGTTCCCGAATTTCGATTTCTAGCGCCCTTTGATGACACCGGCGATGTAGTTTCACATTTGAGATCCAGTTGCCAGGCTACCAAGCGCTGATGATATTCCGCAGACAGCGGTTTACAAATACTTGCCAGTTTTCGCGAGCAGTACGGATTTGACGTTTGAGTTGAAGATTCGGATTTTCGTTCGTGGAGAGATCTGGCGTGACCGCTTGATGTTTCGGAGACTCGCAAACGCAAATCGGGCCTTTCTGATCCGGGTTTCGATGTCTTTCTTGGTACCACCATCAGGCGTTATCTGGCTACCAAGATACTGGAAGCACTCCACTTTCTCAACCTATTGCCCAGCTACCATGAAACTGGAGGAATTTCCTGCGTTGATCTCCATCGACTTGGTCTTTCCTACATTGATTTTGAGATCTGCTACCTTGGAGCTTTCGGTGAGGTCGTCGAGTTTGCTCTGCATATACGGTTGTGTTTGGGCGAGCAAAACAATATCGTCAGCCAGGTCAAGGTCTTTCAGTTGCTCCATTGTTGAAGGACTCCACGGCAATCCTCGGTTCGGTGCACAGTCGATCGATTCAGTCGGAATCTCATCCATTACGATTAAAAAAGTAGCGGTGAGAAGATACATCCCTGTATCACTCCAGCAGCTACCGAGATTGGTTCCGAATAGACACCGTTGTGCAAGACCTTGCACGAAAATGCCTAGTATTGTGCTTCGATAAGTTGGACTAGTTTCTCTGGGACTTCTCGTCGCCTTAGAGCCGCCCAGATGTTTTCATGGTTAAGTCCGTCGAATGCTTTTTCGGAATCAACGAACACCAGCAGAAGAGAGTTCTGAAATTCGTTGATTACTTCCAGTATGATTCGTAGCGTTGTGATCGTCCGGATCGGAATCCACCCTGTTGCCGTTGGAGTGTAGCGAAGATTTTCTCCTGGATCCTGTTCAGGATCACTTTGCAGAGTACTTTGAGGGTTGTACAGATCAACGTTATGTCTCGCCAGTTATCGCATTCTGTCAGGTCTCCTTCCTTCGGGACCTTAACGAGGATACACTGCATCCAGTCGGCCGGGAATGTTGCAGTATCCCAAATGTCAGCGAAAAGACGGTACAACATTTGTGCTCACAAGGCAGGGTCGGCTTTGAGCATCTTAGCAGGAATGCAATCGATTCCTGGCGCTTTGTTGGGCTTCATGTCTATGATTGCCGCTTCTATTTCAGTCAGCGAGGGAGCTTCCGAATTGACGCCATTAATGCGAATTACTGTTGACGCCTAGAGCTGCGGGTTCTGTTGGCCATCGCTATTCGTGACTTGGAAGAGTTGTTCAAAGTGCTCAGTCCATCGTTTGAGCTGATTTGTTCGATCTGTCAATAACCTGCTAGGTCTTTTAGCGGCATTCTAGCATTTGTCCTCGCACCACTGAGGCGGCGAGAAATGTCAAAAGTAGTCGGATATCTCCAATGGCGGCAGCTCTTTCTTCCTCTTCGGCTAGGGAGTTTGTCCAGGCTCTCTTGTCTCGTCTACCAGCTCGTTTAGCTGCCTTTTCCAGCTCTGCATATCGTTAGCGGGCGGCTGCTTTGGCTGACCCGGTACATGCCTGCTCAGTTCTGACTTTCGCCTTTCTCCGATCATCGACCATCCTCCAAGTTTCATCCGACATCCAAAACGAATTTCTATGGAAGTCGATGGGAAGTCGTTGATATAAAAAAATGCTTTCGAAAAAAATCGCTCTGATTTAACCCTTTAATATTGGTTTCTCGTGACTCGCCTTTTTTTACTTTCAAGCTGTTCTCTCGACTCGGAATTTAAAGCAATGACTAGTTGGGTACTAGTTCTCTCGACATCGTCACTACTCATATTTTTTTAAGAAACTTAAGCTATTCTCTCATCATGCTGTAACGGTTTTCTCTTAACTCACTTTGAACTTTCCACTCGTTTTCCTTTTTTTTTTTCAAAGACAGCTTTTGATGCACTTGAACTTTACGGCAGTTGGTTCAAGCTATCCAATCTCGCTAACTAGCTTTATTGTATTCTCTTTTCTAAAATTTTCCCTTAAATAGCTTGATGAATAATTAGAAGAAGTGCCTTTTAAAAAAGCTTCAAAATTTAAAATTGTCCCTTAGATTCACTTGAGTTATGAAGAACTCGTTCAAACTATCCTCTCGCCACTAGGGTTATTCGATCTTCAGGAAATATCGATCTCCTTGATCGATTCCAATGAACAGCCGTAGGATCGATCCACTTAAAATATCGGGCCTTGATGATCGATCTCTGATAGATCGATCTTTTCTATTTCTATTTATTAAAAAAAAAAAGAAAAATAAAAAACCAAAGTTTCTAAGGTGTTTTAACCTTCCACTCTACCAATGGAATAATTCATTGGGGGGTCTGGTACATTTTATTTTGCAATTTTTTCAGATTTTCTAAGATTTCGAATTTGCACGGAATTTTGGGTATATTAACGTGAGATTTCCTTAATAAATTTATATTTACCACAAAGGTAATTTAATACAGAGTCTAGTGGTGTAATTTCGATTGAGACTCTTGTTTCTCAATCGTTATTAGATAGATATAGCGGTGTCAAGCGAGGAGTGTCAAATTGACATTCAAGGTCTGTTTAGGAAGTTTTTTTTCTAGGCTTCCAGGGTGCGTTCATAAAAAGTAATGATTCAAAATAAAGATTTAAAGAATTCATTGAGGGTCCCCGAGGAAACTTTTCTATTTGGATGCACCCGAATAACTTCAAACTTCAAATATTGTCATATTGACAGTCACGTGTCAAGAGTCAAGAATCGGTAAAAGAGGTCGTCCATACAAACTGTTCAACCTTGTGCAATATTGTCGTCACAGACCGATGTGAATATTTGCATACGAGAACTCTCAAGTTGTATTATATGAATAAAAAGTCTACGAAGAGGTGTTTGTCATATCATCTGTACGGGGCTTGTAATATAGCTCAGTTGGCAAGTCAGTTGCTTCCTGAGCCAATGTCCGTGAGTTTTAGCCCAAGACTAAACATCGATTACAGCTGTACCGGATAAGTTTTTCAATGACTTTCTGAAAAACTACATCGTTGATATAAGTCGCGAATGACATTTAATGGAATTTTGCAAAATTGTCGTGAAAAAGGAACGGGTCAATGTGCAAAATGAAAAAACGAGGTTTGAAAAATAAAAGTTACGTCGTTTATGAAAATGGATTCTTATGTTCCTTTTTTGGAATACTCTTGAAGCAAAGATATTTTCTATTCAGTGTAAGGAATATTGAGATCTCATTTTGTTTGAAAAAAAAAAAAATCATCTAATTCTACCTATTACATTTCTATATTGGCTAGTGAAACAAAGTTCGTTTGGGAACAGGTAGTGTGAAAATAAATATGTAACACTAATAATTTTTTTGAACCGAATTTAATATTTTCCACCTGAGATTCACTATCTAAAAGTTCAAATCCAAAAATAATAACGAGATACAAAACTAAGGATCGGTGTCTCTTCATATATTCCAAGTATTCGTTCGGATAGCTGATTAATGTGTGAATTAAAATTGTATGCTACGACACGGATGAAGGTTTTCTGACCAGTCTGGGGAATGCAGGCCACAGTATGTCTTCATTAAACTCTCAAAATTAGTCTTACGTGTCAAACGTAAGGCCCCTTTAGCAAGAATTTTAAACTATGTTTTCAGGTTCAGGTTTCACGTGATGATAGGCCGTCTTTTATAGCCCACGGTTTTGTGCACTGATGATAACTTTAAGTAAAATCTCGCGCATAAAGCTGATAAACAGTAGAGACGTTGTTATAAGACGAATTCTCCTTGCCTTTTGGCAGCCACTCCTTGAATTATATAGCGGGAACGAAATAACTGCCTGTATAATGCATAGGTTCCGATAACAAAAAAAATCGTTGGTTTTCTTTCTGCTATAAATCCAATTTGCTGAAAATATTTGATTTTTTGTGTGTGTGCATGTTTTTTTTGTGATCGAAAAACGTAATACATCTAGTTGTTTTTGAAATGTGGCATTGATAATTTACAATTTAAATAATTCATTGCACTTGTTGAGTAAGACTGTTAACGGTTTATATCACTCTGCGAAGTTAACAGTCTATTGTTCAGTTGGTTGTTAAGATTGGAAATGCAGGAAAACAAACTATTATTTCTCAGACAAAAAAAAGAGAATTAAACATAAATTTGCCATTGGGGAATAACTCGATTTTAATATTTTCATCCTTAAACATGCAATCGATTTTTTCTTAACCAATTTACTTGCTCAAAATTAAACGGAATTTCTGTTCAAGGTTTACGTGCTGTCTGGGCAGTGCATTAGGATCTAAATGAAAAGACCTTGATGATACTTATTCGTGATTCCAACGCTGGGGGCCAACATAGGCAGAAGCATAATTTGAAACGCACAAGTTAAATTGAAGGTTCCGAATCACGAAACAAAAAACGAAAACTTCGAGGAGTGAAACGCCATCCCGGGCAAGGCTATAGGATGGTTATTTGTCGCTTACCTCCCGCAACTTGAAGGCCATCGAACGCTGTCTTCAACTGTTTTCTGCTTAAGCTGAAGCAAAAGATCCAGAGGATAAGCAATCATACGCTGCGTAGCAGATGATTACCTTTAATCGCGTCTAAAGGGAAGCGCATCAAGCGAATTTTTGCCCGAAGGAAAACCCAGAATATTTCTTGCGCGCTTGCTGGGCACGCTGAAGCTGCAACAAGCTTGAAACTGGGAACGAAAATCCAAAGAGCGTTAAAACAAACGATCGCCTCCGGGCAATCCCCAATTACTGGGTCAGTAGCGCTGGTTGATTTTAGCCTTCCAAAGTGCGGGTGATGGCAAAAAGTCGTCTGTTTTCGTGGGATGATAATTAGCATATAATTGAACGTCTTCCAGCCATTAGATTGCCAATTTTTAGAGCAGCCACAGACATCGACCAGACAGAAGATGCGTGTTGTCAAATGAGATTTTCATGAACCTCAGCATTAGACATATCTAATCTTATCATAATTGACTTCTTCTCTCAGCTCGTAACATTCCAACTATAATTTGAAAGAAATATTATTCAAAACTAAAACAGTGCGTTTTTTCGATTATGTTTTATCCTGACTGTTTTCAATAATGAAGGATTGTTAAGAAAAATTTCAACAAACTTTGCATTTTGTTTAATTGAACTCAATGATATTTTCTTTTTTGAACCCATAACAATTTTAAATTAAACAAATTACATGTCCAAAAGTGATATGAATGATACCGGGATAATCTTATCTAGGAAACCTATAATCGCATCAAGCACGCGTTCACCGAAATATCCTCTTGACTTTTGACATGCCTTTTTGCTGCTATCTATGCATGTTCGCTTCACAATCGAGGGCAGATATTCTTCCCAGCATTATCGTTCTGGGCGAGTTCTCCCCCTTCTGTTCTAGCGTTTATTCCCACCGGCAACGTCCGCGATACGGCCTTAAATGGTCTGATAAACTTCAAATATCAACAAGCAATTGTCGGCACCCTAGCTGTAAACACTGTCCTTTGGTTCCCCTGTCCATTTTCTCATCCAACATATCTGCCGAGATTCTGCAATCCGCTTTTCTGTGGGGTGAAAAGGAAACATGAACAAATTCATGTATCAATAATGGGATCAACGTTGGCAAAACGAGGTGTTACATTGAATTAATAGAATGTAATCGTTTTATCCACCCTTCCGTGTCGGGGGAACTGATCTAGTTTATTTTGGTATTTTTAGTTACATTTTAAATAATCCGGTTCAAATAATTTATATGATTCTATGATTCCTTAAAAGATTGCTGGGATACCTCACAATCTAACATATGTAACTTAAAAGTGGATTACCCAACGCTCGTATAACACGTTCGTTGCTATGGGACCCACATTCGGTTGACGGGCTACATAAATACGGGTGACGCTCTCTTGCTCAATTTTTTTTTTGGAATTGGCAAATAAAACTACCAAAAAGCGTTTGGCGACGAACGTGTAACACAAATATGAGAAATTTTGTTCATTCATTCATTTGGCCTCATTCACCTCCAAAAACTGTTGTGTTGATACATGAAAGCTACTTTCTAGAAAAACAAGCTTAAAAGTTTTCGGTTTGCTCATCTTAAAAAAAAAACATGTAGTTTTCATATAATTCTAAACATTTGAAAGTTGCCTCAAATGAATAATAATTAAATAACCGGTTTTGAAAATACTCACAAACTATGCATGTTGTTTGGTCAGTTTGAATATGATGATCCGCAATCCACCAAAACTTTTTAAAATCCGCAAAAAAATCCTTTTTTCAGTAAGAAAGAATTTGGGAAAAGAAATTCTTCAAAAATTAACATTATTGCAAAAAAAAAAATTAAGGATCCTAGAATACCATAGCTAAGCATTCCATATTTCCCGTTTTTATCAAGGCTTGCCAAATTTTTCCAAGAAAAAAAATTGAAAAGTCCGGTCCAGCACGGTTGCCCAAATTTTTATCACAATTTTAGTAAAATTCTAACCAAACTAATTTTTTTTAATAGAAAGATTTATTGAGCTTGTAAACTTTTTTCTAGGTTAAAAATTTGAAGAAAAAAAAAATTTTGCATGGTTTTTTAATTAAAATTTTTAAAATCCAATGCTCGGTTTTTGCTAAGTTTTTTTGGTGAAAATTCTTGGATCTGCGTGGTTGGGATACGCTCATTAAAATTTCTGGGTAAGTACACCTTATCATTCATCATATTTATTTTATCTTATGGCTTGTGATACAGCTCAGTTGCCTTCTGATGTTAAATCGACTGTAATCGAAACAAAAATAACTATGTATCATAACTCAAATAACACTGTTGTTATAAGATTCTCCAGGTCTCTTATGAAACTTAAAGTTGGTCTTGTAGCCGATTATAAAAACTAAAATGTTGCTTGGGTAACTTTGTAACATTTTGTCCCAATAAAAAAGGTACAATGCAAAATTTGGGTCGCACTTTTCATAAAGCATAGTTCTTTTAGAAATGGGACACTTTCTTTTGCTAATAACTCGTTTACTAGTAATCGGACATTCAAAATTTTGACAGCATTTTGTTGTCTGTAAAAAGTACTATCCGACCAATTTTTTTCAAAATTTAAAATTTACGCGTTTTTGAGATATTTACGATGCAAGAGAAAAAGGAAAAAATAATTTTGCACAGTTTCATTCAAAATCCATCATTATCAAACTGATAGCCGACAAAACCGTTGATTATTCAAAGAACTACTGTATGTGAGTGGTGGAAAAGTATGGAAATACTGTCAAAAATGTCCACAAGGTTCAAATCAACCATTGGAGTGAAGCATATGATCGGCAACTTCGGCTAAGGGTCATCAGGGAAGTCAAGTCTCATACCAGCATTTTTAATTTTCAATAAGCGAAAAACTAAGGGTAGATCGCTGAAATTTCCAAAAAAAAATTTCTCGGATAAGCTGAAAGTGTTGCCTCTTAATGAGTCATTCAAACCTAACCTCAAACAAAATATTTTACTAGATCCACAGCTCGTAAGCTGTATATCTGGTTCCGAGGCTATGGGACAGATGATTTCTGATGAACGACAAAATTTATGAAATACCCTATTTTAAACAAATTCCAACGTTTGAATCCTATACCACGTCTGCTCGTGGCAAGGTCCCGAGTATATTTAAGTATGTATTTGCTGGTTATTTTGTATAAAATATTATGATTTGCCAAAATTCTGCTCCTGTGGAAAAAAACAACAATTTTCAAATCGAAAACTATGATTTTCACTCTTTTCAAAAGCCTAAAAAGAGTAATCTTTTATGTACACTTCGCAACCTACGATCTATACTAACCGATTATACTTTAAGTTCAATCTCCTCATGGTTTTACTTCGTTATTGCCATATTTTGCCAGCAGAAATTTTATGAAAAAACGCTCAAAAAGTGGCTCAAAAATAATCAAATTTGTTAATTTCGAAACAGCTGTATCCACTAAAGTGGCCTCAGTGGCCTTTTAAAAGAGAAGTATTGGTCCGAAAAGTATCAGAAATTGAAGGAGGGGGATGTAGCCACCTAAAATACAGATTAGACGAAGTATTAGTTTGAAAAACTGATCATTATCATGACTGAAAAAAGTGTGCGCTGGCCGAAGGGAGGTACCAAGAATAAAGTAGAATTTATTCTTACAAAAAACGATAAAAAATTTTTTTCAAATTTTTTTATGAATTATCATAAGATTACCTCCATTTCCTTCATAGAAAGTATTTAAATCAAACGAAAGGTTTTTGAGATACACGCATTCGTAACTTCCCATTTCTAAAAGAACTAAGCTTTATAAGGATACCTCGATTATGCGAAGTGTAGGTTTCACTGAAACCTTAATACTGTCTCGTTTAGCTAAAATTAAAATGTAGATCTACTTCTTAAAGTTCAATAGAACCAGAATTTGGAAAGCTCCATAGAAAATGCTGGTTAAACGAGGTATCAAAAAAGGTTCAGTGAAACCAAAGAGGTTAGATAGATTTAAATTTATTAAAATGACAAAAATGACAAAAATGACATAAAGGACAAAAATGACAAAAATGACAAAAATGAAAAAATTAAAAAAATGACAAAAATGACAAAAATGACAAAAATGACAAAAATGACAAAAATGACAAAAATGACAAAAATGACAAAAATGACAAAAATGACAAAAATGACAAAAATGACAAAAATGACAAAAATGACAAAAATGACAAAAATGATAAAAATGACAAAAATGACAAAAATGATAAAAATGACAAAAATGACAAAAATGACAAAAATGACAAAAACGACAAAAATGACAAAAATGACAAAAATGACAAAAATGACAAAAATGACAAAAATGACAAAAATGACAAAAATGACAAAAATGACAAAAATGACAAAAATGACAAAAATGACAAAAATGACAAAAATGACAAAAATGACAAAAATGACAAAAATGACAAAAATGACAAAAATGACAAAAATGACAAAAATGACAAAAATGACAAAAATGACAAAAATGACAAAAATGACAAAAATGACAAAAATGACAAAAATGACAAAAATGACAAAAATGACAAAAATGACAAAAATGACAAAAATGACAAAAATGACAAAAATGACAAAAATGACAAAAATGACAAAAATGACAAAAATGACAAAAATGACAAAAATGACAAAAATGACAAAAATGACAAAAATGACAAAAATGACAAAAATGACAAAAATGACAAAAATGACAAAAATGACAAAAATGACAAAAATGACAAAAATGACAAAAATGACAAAAATGACAAAAATGACAAAAATGACAAAAATGACAAAAATGACAAAAATGACAAAAATGACAAAAATGACAAAAATGACAAAAATGACAAAAATGACAAAAATGACAAAAATGACAAAAATGACAAAAATGACAAAAATGACAAAAATGACAAAAATGACAAAAATGACAAAAATGACAAAAATGACAAAAATGACAAAAATGACAAAAATGACAAAAATGACAAAAATGACAAAAATGACAAAAATGACAAAAATGACAAAAATGACAAAAATGACAAAAATGACAAAAATGACAAAAATGACAAAAATGACAAAAATGACAAAAATGACAAAAATGACAAAAATGACAAAAATGACAAAAATGACAAAAATGACAAAAATGACAAAAATGACAAAAATGACAAAAATGACAAAAATGACAAAAATGACAAAAATGACAAAAATGACAAAAATGACAAAAATGACAAAAATGACAAAAATGACAAAAATGACAAAAATGACAAAAATGACAAAAATGACAAAAATGACAAAAATGACAAAAATGACAAAAATGACAAAAATGACAAAAATGACAAAAATGACAAAAATGACAAAAATGACAAAAATGACAAAAATGACAAAAATGACAAAAATGACAAAAATGACAAAAATGACAAAAATGACAAAAATGACAAAAATGACAAAAATGACAAAAATGACAAAAATGACAAAAATGACAAAAATGACAAAAATGACAAAAATGACAAAAATGACAAAAATGACAAAAATGACAAAAATGACAAAAATGACAAAAATGACAAAAATGACAAAAATGACAAAAATGACAAAAATGACAAAAATGACAAAAATGACAAAAATGACAAAAATGACAAAAATGACAAAAATGACAAAAATGACAAAAATGACAAAAATGACAAAAATGACAAAAATGACAAAAATGACAAAAATGACAAAAATGACAAAAATGACAAAAATGACAAAAATGACAAAAATGACAAAAATGACAAAAATGACAAAAATGACAAAAATGACAAAAATGACAAAAATGACAAAAATGACAAAAATGACAAAAATGACAAAAATGACAAAAATGACAAAAATGACAAAAATGACAAAAATGACAAAAATGACAAAAATGACAAAAATGACAAAAATGACAAAAATGACAAAAATGACAAAAATGACAAAAATGACAAAAATGACAAAAATGACAAAAATGACAAAAATGACAAAAATGACAAAAATGACAAAAATGACAAAAATGACAAAAATGACAAAAATGACAAAAATGACAAAAATGACAAAAATGACAAAAATGACAAAAATGACAAAAATGACAAAAATGACAAAAATGACAAAAATGACAAAAATGACAAAAATGACAAAAATGACAAAAATGACAAAAATGACAAAAATGACAAAAATGACAAAAATGACAAAAATGACAAAAATGACAAAAATGACAAAAATGACAAAAATGACAAAAATGACAAAAATGACAAAAATGACAAAAATGACAAAAATGACAAAAATGACAAAAATGACAAAAATGACAAAAATGACAAAAATGACAAAAATGACAAAAATGACAAAAATGACAAAAATGACAAAAATGACAAAAATGACAAAAATGACAAAAATGACAAAAATGACAAAAATGACAAAAATGACAAAAATGACAAAAATGACAAAAATGACAAAAATGACAAAAATGACAAAAATGACAAAAATGACAAAAATGACAAAAATGACAAAAATGACAAAAATGACAAAAATGACAAAAATGACAAAAATGACAAAAATGACAAAAATGACAAAAATGACAAAAATGACAAAAATGACAAAAATGACAAAAATGACAAAAATGACAAAAATGACAAAAATGACAAAAATGACAAAAATGACAAAAATGACAAAAATGACAAAAATGACAAAAATGACAAAAATGACAAAAATGACAAAAATGACAAAAATGACAAAAATGACAAAAATGACAAAAATGACAAAAATGACAAAAATGACAAAAATGACAAAAATGACAAAAATGACAAAAATGACAAAAATGACAAAAATGACAAAAATGACAAAAATGACAAAAATGACAAAAATGACAAAAATGACAAAAATGACAAAAATGACAAAAATGACAAAAATGACAAAAATGACAAAAATGACAAAAATGACAAAAATGACAAAAATGACAAAAATGACAAAAATGACAAAAATGACAAAAATGACAAAAATGACAAAAATGACAAAAATGACAAAAATGACAAAAATGACAAAAATGACAAAAATGACAAAAATGACAAAAATGACAAAAATGACAAAAATGACAAAAATGACAAAAATGACAAAAATGACAAAAATGACAAAAATGACAAAAATGACAAAAATGACAAAAATGACAAAAATGACAAAAATGACAAAAATGACAAAAATGACAAAAATGACAAAAATGACAAAAATGACAAAAATGACAAAAATGACAAAAATGACAAAAATGACAAAAATGACAAAAATGACAAAAATGACAAAAATGACAAAAATGACAAAAATGACAAAAGTGACAAAAATGACAAAAATGACAAAAATGACAAAAATGACAATAATGACAAAAATGACAAAAATGACAAAAATGGCGAAAATGACAAAAATGACAAAAATGACAAAAATGACAAAAATGACAATAATGACAAAAATGACAAAAATGACAAAAATGACAAAAATGACAAAAATGACAAAAATGACAAAAATGACAAAAATGACAAAAATGACAAAAATGACAAAAATGACAAAAATGACAAAAATGACAAAAATGACAAAAATGACAAAAATGACAAAAATGACAAAAATGACAAAAATGACAAAAATGACAAAAATGACAAAAATGACAAAAATGACAAAAATGACAAAAATGACAAAAATGACAAAAATGACAAAAATGACAAAAATGACAAAAATGGCAAAAATGACAAAAATGACAAAAATGACAAAAATGACAAAAATGACAAAAATGACAAAAATGACAAAAATGACAAAAATGACAAAAATGACAAAAATGACAAAAATGACAAAAATGACAAAAATGACAAAAATGACAAAAATGACAAAAATGACAAAAATGACAAAAATGACAAAAATGACAAAAATGACAAAAATGACAAAAATGACAAAAATGACAAAAATGACAAAAATGACAAAAATGACAAAAATGACAAAAATGACAAAAATGACAAAAATGACAAAAATGACAAAAATGACAAAAATGACAAAAATGGCAAAAATGAAAAATATGACAAAAATGACAAAAATGACAAAAATGACAAAAATGACAAAAATGACAAAAATGACAAAAATGACAAAAATGACAAAAATGACAAAAATGACAAAAATGACAAAAATGACAAAAATGACAAAAATGACAAAAATGACAAAAATGACAAAAATGACAAAAATGACAAAAATGACAAAAATGACAAAAATGACAAAAATGACAAAAATGACAAAAATGACAAAAATGACAAAAATGACAAAAATGACAAAAATGACAAAAATGACAAAAATGACAAAAATGACAAAAATGACAAAAATGACAAAAATGACAAAAATGACAAAAATGACAAAAATGACAAAAATGACAAAAATGACAAAAATGACAAAAATGACAAAAATGACAAAAATGACAAAAATGACAAAAATGACAAAAATGACAAAAATGACAAAAATTACAAAAATTACAAAAATTACAAAAATTACAAAAATTACAAAAATTACAAAAATTACAAAAATGACAAAAATAACAAAAATTACAAAAATTACAAAAATTACCAAAATTACAAAAATTACAAAAATGACAAAAATGACAAAAATGACAAAAATGACAAAAATGACAAAAATGACAAAAAACAAAAATGACAAAAATGACAAAAATGACAAAAATGACAAAAATGACAAAAATGACAAAAATGACAAAAATGACAAAAATGACAAAAATTACAAAAATTACAAAAATTACAAAAATTACAAAAATTACAAAAATTACAAAAATTACAAAAATTACCAAAATTACAAAAATTACAAAAATGACAAAAATGACAAAAATGACAAAAATGACAAAAATGACAAAAATGACAAAAATGACAAAAATGACAAAAATGACAAAAATGACAAAAATGACAAAAATGACAAAAATGACAAAAATGACAAAAATGACAAAAATGACAAAAATGACAAAAAGACAAAAATTACAAAAATGACAAAAATGACAAAAATGACAAAAATGACAAAAATGACAAAAATGACAAAAATGACAAAAATGACAAAAATGACAAAAATGACAAAAATGACAAAAATGACAAAAATGACAAAAATGACAAAAATGACAAAAATGACAAAAATGACAAAAATGACAAAAATGACAAAAATGACAAAAATGACAAAAATGACAAAAATGACAAAAATGACAAAAATGACAAAAATGACAAAAATGACAAAAATGACAAAAATGACAAAAATGACAAAAATGACAAAAATGACAAAAATGACAAAAATGACAAAAATGACAAAAATGACAAAAATGACAAAAATGACAAAAATGACAAAAATGACAAAAATGACAAAAATGACAAAAATGACAAAAATGACAAAAATGACAAAAATGACAAAAATGACAAAAATGACAAAAATGACAAAAATGACAAAAACGCAAAAAGACAAAAATGACAAAAATGACAAAAATGACAAAAATGACAAAAATGACAAAAATGACAAAAATGACAAAAATGACAAAAATGACAAAAATGACAAAAATGACAAAAATGACAAAAATGACAAAAATGGAAATAACGACAAAAATGACAAAAATTACAAAAATGACAAAAATGACAAAAATGACAAAAATCAAAAATGGCAAAAATGGCAAAATGACAAAAATGACAAAAACGGCTTAAGTGATTTAAATGAGTAGAATAACAGCTGATATCTCTTTTTTGATGAGATTGCTGAGCAAAATTGCTTCAAATCTTTTTTTAGTGTTTTTTGTTATAACTTCTTAAGCCTCTTAACCTAAACAGTAAACTATCAATAGAAGATTATTCATGAAATAAAATATCAACTTTGGCGGCATAACGCTCATCGACTAAACCAAACCGTAAAGGGTTAAACGCCGGTATGTATGCAACCAAGTGTAGTATGTAATCGGTAATTGTAGTAAGATACAGCACATGGCCGCGTCTAGTTGAACCGATTCGAATTAATGGTAGCAGAAACTTTCAACATTAGCCGTGTCGTCATTAGTGAGAAAGCCTGGATGTGAAAGCATCTTCGTTGACCGAGGAGGGTTGACTCCTGCCAGGTGATTTTTGTCCCTGATCCCTTAATGACGGAACATTAAGAAACCGCTCCAGAGACAAATGCCGCAACGCTTTTCCGTCGAATAAAAAATGTACCATGAAGCAAGACTGTGTCAAGTGCAATTTCCAAACGGCAAGATGAGACTGTTTGGCGAGGGCAGAGAAAAATTGAGCAGATGAAAATATTACCCACAAATAGCAGAGTGGATTTGGATTCGTTCCTGGTGCAGCCAAGTGATGCCACACATTAGAGGGTAAGCCGTTGTAGGGAGCAGGACCAAAAAAAACGTTGATTCTTTTTAGGTTACATTAGGATAATTGCTATGTTGTGCAACATTACTGGGACTCGTATGCCAGAGGCGGTTGATGTCTTTCCAACCCATCACTTGCACTTTTGCTCTCTGATATTATCCTCATCGTCTTGTCTCGGGCCTTTTTTAGGTGTATCCCGACCGACTTTTTCGGGATCAATCAGTCACAAAAAATGACGAGTTGGTCTTTCCTTCGTCTGGGTCCCATTTCAATTGACTTCTCCCGTTCAGTCCCGTTCGTCGATGGAAGAAGGAAGAGGCAACGATTTCCAAAGTGAGCCAAAAGTTCTCTTCTAAGCTTCTGCTGAACTGAATCAAAATAGTCAAATTATAAATTTATCGTCTCGAGTAATCGTGGCTGCAAACTGTATCTAATTGGAAGATTTCCGGGCGGGCTGCCGTTGGTGTTCCGTTTTCTTCTGCTCGGTAAGGGTATTTTTTTGTAAATGGAAAACGGAAATAGGACCGGGCCACTGAGCATCTAAGCGTGGCGAAATGGAAGCTGCAGCAGAGCAGGTGTAAACGCATGAAAAGTTACATTGATTTTCGTTCTCTGTTTAATGTCTTATTCATAACTCAAATGCTGCAAGCCAGATGGAAATCTGCACCTTTGTCTGGGCTGAACGAGTGAAACTTTATTTTCAGATAAAACTTTCTTTAATAATAGGTACATTATTTTGTTTAAATAAATGGTATAAGATTTCTGATTTAAAGCTGGTTTGAGGGATAGTTCATTTATTTAAACATGTTTTTTCGGAGAGTTTTGGAATCAAAATTGTTGACTGGCTCTTGATAATAAAAATCCTTATTTCAACGCAGCACTCCCCAGATTGGCGTTTATATGTATCTAGTAGACTGGCCCAAAATATTGAAAATCCTTGTTTTCAAAGTGGCCACTCCCGCATTGGTGCCATTAGCGAGAAAAATGACTTTCTGAAAGTTTTAGCTCAATTGGCTGAAGCTCGAATTGGCGCAATCGACTTATGGACATTCTCGTAAAAATGTATGAAAAATCAACATGCATCAACATTAGACCGCTGCAAGCTGTGTATGGAAATTTCAAATTCTTAAATTTTTACACCTCCCATGACTTTTCATGTTTTTGCAGCCATAGATAGCAATACAAATTTTGGAAGCGATCCATCCAGTTCTGAATTAGCGCAACTAGTTTTAATTTTGTATGAAAATTTGTATAGGAAAACAAAATTTTCCATTCAAAAATCGCCAGAGATGTACTGAAAGTTCCAAAAAATATAACTTTGGATGAAATGTATTCCTTGATTCTTGCAGTACAATTCATGTGAACAAAGCACAAACCTAACTTGTACCCCAGAAAAGATTTTCGATATTATACAATTTTTTTCGAAATAATTAAATTAAAAAAAAAATCATGAACTTTATTGTCTGGCCCATGTTTCTTATGTTTAATTGGGTGCTGAAACAGTTAGTTCAAAATATGAAATTATATAAAAAATGACTTGTACATAAATTTAACTATCATCAATTTGAAATCTGTTTCCCTCAGATTGAATGTCAATAAGCTTACTCACTATCAATTGTTTGAGTCACTTTAGTGCACGCTTAACAGTATTGTTGATGTTTGTTGGTTTTTGATCGATTTTTTTATAGAATGTATTTATTTCATTATAAAAATTTCAATATGAGCGACGGTGTATCGTGAAATTTTCGAGTTTAAAAATTCTTATTTTCTATGGACATAATAAACCAATTTTAAACAAAAAATTCGAGAGGCTTTCATCCAGATTTGGTTGAAAATATTAATGTTTATTCACATTCAATATGAGGGACACAGATTTAAAATAGGGTTACCAGATCCCACAACACTAAAAAGAATACATCGAAATCATTTACCCAAAACGTCAGGAGAAACGATATAACTCCGGATTTTTGAGTTCTCAGCCATCAGGTTGATAAAAAAAATAACAAGGTACATTTAATTATCAAGCTTTGCGCCCGGAAGGTATGCAAAACAGAAGGAAAGGGATGTACATATTTCGTATTATCTGAGGAGGCCCCAACTACCTTGAATAAGCGGGGTT
Organism: Uranotaenia lowii; assembly: GCF_029784155.1. Classification (NCBI taxonomy): domain Eukaryota; kingdom Metazoa; phylum Arthropoda; class Insecta; order Diptera; family Culicidae; genus Uranotaenia; species Uranotaenia lowii. The sequence continues at coordinate 80,453,149 of NC_073692.1, forward strand.
CTACTGTAATTAGAATCCGAGATATATCAATTGAACCAAATTCAGTCACTTTGTTAAGGTTATGCAAAAGTTGATTATTCGAAAAGATAGGAATATTTAGATGTTGCTGATGCTGAGAAACCACAAAAAACGTTATCAAATAATCCATTTCCATTTTTTTTATCGACGCGTACATTTCCTTTACAATCATTATTTGAGATATGTGCGCATATAAGCATATTACCTAAATTGTGTACTTATTGATTACTGTTTGCATACTTAAAGGCGCTTATATTACTACCAACTATGCATGTTAATTGTTAGGGCGTGAAACACCCTACAACAATACCGCTCTGCTTACTGCTGGCAGCCTTTCTGGCTGCTGATCGACGCGCCAACCGGCTGGTAGAAAACAACATCAACAACCAATCACTTTATGTTTTGTAAACGTTTAGTCGCGACGTATTTTATCCCGTTCAAATAAATCGTCTTTTTAATATGTAGTGTTTAGTAACTACGTGTTATTTGTTTATTCTTGTATCCGTGCTACCCCAGTTGACAACATTAATGAAAACAAGATGTTAAAGTAATTTGTTGTAAGCTGATATTCCTCTTTCGTAGTTTTTGCATAAAATGTGATACAACCTCATAAAATGGAAGATACATAGGTTTTTCTGATAAAATGTCTTTCAACAAAAAAAAAAAGAGTTCATTTGGTGAAATTTCACAAAAAGAAGAGTACGTCCATTTCTCAATCGAAAAAGAGTACATGTACTCTTAAAAGAGTACGTATGGTAACCCTAATTTAAAATTTATAATATGTTGCCAGAGGTATTATTGGATTTATGACCCTAAATTTTTTCTTTCAAGAAAATGTCATATTTTGAGCAAAATCAAACCCTGCTCTATACAAATTTATTAAAATTTCATTATTGAACTTAGCGCCCGATTTGACATAAGAAACATCGATCAGTTTATCTACAAACTTGTTCCAAATGCTGGAGAAATGTTTTAGAAAATAAGCAGTGAAAATATGTTAATTTTTCATACATATTTCCAAGAATTTCCATACAAATTTGAAGTCGATTGTGCTAGCTTTAGTCAACTGAGCTGAAACTTTCAGAAAGGTGTAGCAGGTGTGTGGCTTTTCAAGTAGAAGTCATACCTTCGAACTAAAAGTTTCTACTAAAACACAAGATTTCGATCCAAGAGTATTGCGTTCTTCAAGTCGTTGAATTCTAGCAAATCGTTTAGACATCTGTTGATTGGCATTGGCATTCAGAGGTCGTTTTCTATAGTTATTGATAAGGTTCTCTGCTCTGCTCTGCTACTCTTTTCCTCTTCGCGGTGTTCGATCATCTTCAAACTAAAAGTATCTACTAGGACACAAGATTCAGATACGAGGATATTGTGTTCCTCGAGTCGTCGAGTTCTATCCAATCGTTCAGGCATCTGTGGGCATGGGTTGGCAATCAGAGGTCGCTTTCTCTAGCTGATTGACAAGGTTCATTCTAATGCTACGCTTTTCCTCTCCGCAGTTTCGAGCATCTGGAAAACTATCGAAGTAGATTCGGTGACAGGTGTGTAACTTTTTTTTATAGAACTCATACCTTTGAACTAAAAGTATTTACTAGAACACATGATTTCGATCCAAGGATATTGCGTTCCTCAAGTCGTCGAGTTCTATCAAATCGTTCAGGTATCTGAGGTCATCGATTGGCAAACAGAGGTCGTTTTCTCTTGCTTATTGATAAGGTTCATTCTAATGTTACGTTTTTCCTTTTCGCAGTGTTCGAGCATCTGAAAAATTATCAAAGTGGATTAGATGACAGGTGTGTGTGACTTTTCCAGTAGAAGTCATACCTTCAAACTAAAAATATCTGTTAGAACACAAGATTTTTTACCTGATTACCCAAAATTGGTTTCCAATGAAAAAAGTAAAAAAAAATATTTTATTTTTTTTAAATTTATAACTTCTGACAGTTTTGTTATATTGAGGTGTTTAATTGACATTTTTTAAGAAATTTATAAATATGTTGAGGTTCAATGAAAGTTTTGGCCGCTTTCTCAGATCGTCCGGTAGAAAAAAGTCTTACTTATAAAAAGACTTCTAACTTTTGGTTTGCATTGCAGTATCTCATTTTTCAATGAACCTATTTTCCAAAACTCGAATTTCAGTTTTTTCTCATTAATTTGATTATCATTTTCATAGAACATACATAGTCTCTCAAAAATCTCAATACTTCAGTATATTGGTTGTATCATTATAATGTTTTGAAAATGTGCTTCGGGTCATATTGACCCGAACAGCGTTGAAAGGTTTATAGAGGATTGGGCTCCCATACAAAATTCATGTGTACCCAATTAAAAACTATTTTTTTAATTGGGTACACATGCAAGTTTGAACATACAAAACTGGTTCATCGCTATTAAGCCTATCCCCATTCTGATACCTGATGATTTATCCTACTATTTATCCACTCCCACTATTAGAGTAAGAGGTCCCTCCCCACATTGTTATATGTAAAAATGGAGACGTTTTTTGTGATACCATTACGTACAAATGGGTGCTCAGAATGATAAGAAATTTGATACCTGGGGGTTTCAAGACGCTCCTATTTTAAGAAAGGAGAGCTTCCATACAAAACGAGTTCAAACTATGACACAAATAGATACAACAAGAATGATTTGAAACAAGAAGTAGGGGAAAGGCGGGCTTTATGTGCATATTTAGGAAAGCATTCATTTGCTCCCATATTCCAATAAATAGGAGTCTGAAAACTATATGCAGATGACCGAACATCTGTTTTATATACCGTAAACTGGGGGAACTTTGATCAGCGAGGTAACTTTGATCAACATGAAATTTTTGCAGATAACACTAGTTTACAGCATTTTTGAACTCAGTAAACTGAAGGTCATTTCTAATGTAAAATCGGGCGCTGAATCCGAAAATGAAATTCAAAAAAATCTCAGTAGAACCGTTTTTGAGTTATGCTCCAATTATGAAATTTCTGAAAAATTAAAATAGTTCTTGTACTTAGATTAAAATATCTCGGACAGCACAACAATAATTTGAATTCCCTCTTTTGCATATTGAAGGTGAATAAATTTTCTTTCGATCATCTGAACATTGTTTTTGCGTTTGACCAACAGTATTGTTGGTATTAGTGACTTTATGAGAGAAAAAATTATAAAAAACACATTTTTTTAGAGAAAATTTGGTTTAAACGAAAGCTTTAGACTCAATGGTAGCATTCAAAAAATCTGATTTTCTTTTGCCCTTGAATGTCAATTCAAAACAAATATTTCAAGTGGTTATTTATCAAAATCGGTTGAAAATTGACGAAGTTATGGCTACTTTATCATAACAGTAATTTTTGTAGTTTTTAATAATTTAACGAACCGCAGTACACTTATAGTAGTATAGGAAGAATGAAACATCATAAATCTCGCTCGCTCCAAGTCAAAATTATTTATTAGCTTACCAGAAGGTCACATGCCAAGTTTTAGGAAGATCTGACCATAGGGAGGGGTTTCTTGCGTCTCAAACGTGAATAAAATTTTGAGGTATTTTGCCCGGAAGGAACGAAAAATACTGGTTTTTCATCAATAACTATTTTCATCACTAGCTGATTGTTTTTTATCGATAGTTTTCATAAAACCTAAAATGAGACAAACATTTCACCCGAAGACTGTAACTCGATTGGATTTGAAACAGAAAAGTTATTGCGGTTCAAAGATTGTATTTTGGTCGAAAATTCTCGTATAAAACGCAATGCGTAAAAAGTACTCATTGAGTGTTGGACAAAATTTGCGGCCTTTGAACCGCAATAACTTTTCTGTTTCAAATCCAATCGAGTTACAGTCTTCGGGTGAAATATTTGTCTCATTTTAGGCTTTAAGAAAATCAACAATAAAAAACAATCAGCTAGTGATGAAAAAAGTTATTGATGAAAAACCAGTATTTTTCGTTCCTTCCGGGCAAAATACCTCAAAATTTTATTCACGTTTGAGACTCAAGCAACCCCCCCCTATGGTCAGATCTTCCTAAAACTTGGCATGTGACCTTCTGGTAAGCTAATAAATAATTTTGACTTGGAGCGAGCGAGATTTATGATGTTTCATTCTTCCTATACTACTATAAGTGTACTGCGGTTCGTTAAATTATTAAAAACTACAAAAATTACTGTTATGATAAAGTAGCCATAACTTCGTCAATTTTCAACCGATTTTGATAAATAACCACTTGAAATATTTGTTTTGAATTGACATTTAAGGGCAAAAGAAAATCAGATTTTTTGAATGCTACCATTGAGTCTAAAGCTATCGTTTAAACAAAATTTTCTCTAAAAAAATGTGTTTTTTATAATTTTTTCTCTCATAAAGTCACTAATACCAACAATACTGTTGGTCAAACGCAAAAACAATGTTCAGATGATCGAAAGAAAATTTATTCACGTTCAATATGCAAAAGAGGGAATTCAATTTACTGTTGTGCCGTCCGAGATATTTTAATCTAAGTACAAGAACTTTTTTAATTTTTCAGAAATTTCATAATTGGAGCATAACTCAAAAACGGTTCTACTGAAATTTTTTTGAATTTCATTTTCGGATTCAGCGCCCAATTTTACATTAAAAATGTTGGTCAGTTAATCAAGTTCACGATTTTTTTTAAATTTTGTAAACTAGTGTAATCATCATTAACTAAGTTCAAAGTTGAAATATATGAAAACTGTTTACTACGTTTGAAAGCCTATAAACTAAGCTACAAATAGGCTAAATTTGGTTTTTATTGGAAGAATTTTTATATTACTTAAAATGTAATTTAAAAATCCTAAAATATCTCGGTTTTTGAAGGCTCACAAACAAACATCTCTTCTGAACAAATTTAAGCATTTAGGAGCAAATGGGTTGTTTAATGTGAAAGTTCAACTTTTTTCTTGGTTTAGGTTTAGTTTAAGAGTTATTTTTATGGTCATTTGATGATTATTTTTGGATATTGAAAAATATCGGTCATTTTCCATGAAAAAGCCCGTATAGAATAAATGTCTAAAAACCTTATCAAATGGATAAGTTTGAAGAAAAAAAGAACAAAGGAACAGTGCGAGGACTAAGGAAATTGCATGAAGATAAAATTTCCTTTTTTTTCGAAGCCAAAAAATATTGAGAAATGTTTATAATTTTTGCCCCTGAATGTATGCAGCAACATTGTCCATCTTTTGAGTATGTTTGTTTTTGAAAGAAAACGTTGAAAAATTCAATCGAGTCCAAACAAAACATTACTGTTATCGATATTTTGAGCTTTCTGTGCTAAATGGCATCAAAACAATAAATTTGAAGATGTTGAGATACGTTTAAACCAAAGTGATCAAAGTTATCCCGAAACTCGAAATCTGGTTTTGTAACAATCAATTAATTATAACCACAAATGTCGTTTGAATTTACTGCAACCAATGATCATGTTTGATACTCCTCACCTCAGTAAGGGTTTTAAAGCTTTTAGGTATTACGAAAAAGTAACCCCTTCCAAAATATGCAAAAATGAATGAAAAAAGTGATCAAAGTTCCCCCAGTTTACGGTACGTTAGAGCAATTTTTCTGTTAAAATCTCTTACAGTTTTTGTGAAAATAATTTTGTAATAAAAGAAGTCAAAATAACCGATTTCCGAAACCAGCGGGATAAATGTTTTTATCTATATTTCATTTACACTTGCAATATTTTGATATTATTTAATTGAAAATGATAGAAACGGATGTTAAGCATACGTCAAGGCTGAAATGTTGGTGAAATTTTATACATCACTAGTTCTTTTGGGCATATTTCATGGTAATATTTTGTTCATATCGTTTTTCTTATCGGAGCAGTATGATAATAAATAAATAAATAAATCCGTTTATTTTTCATCTAAATTAGTTATGATACATACAATCCATTTCTAATATTACATATAATGAGTTTAGTTCACACCTTTCTTCATTAAGTTATTCTTGAACAGTCTTAGCAAACATTGAGTCTTTTTAAAAGTGTTGATTTTAATTCAAGGAAAAATAGAAAAAAAAACCTTTGGTTCTTTATAACAAGAGATACACAACAAACTATAGCTGCTTAAATAATATCACATGCACTAAATTAAATCCCTTAAAATAGGGAAGCTTGAACTAGCACATCTCTGATAATAATTTGAGCTAAGTCTATCACAAAATTGGTCTTGCTTTTCGACATTGCTGAGTACATGAAGATCGTCGATTCCTTACCATCGAGGAAGATTATGTATAATTTTTAAACTGTGACCCAAAGATGGGTCTTGACTCAAACATTCAGTCAGCGAAACTTTTTTTTTTTTGTAGAGAAATGAATCCACCTTAGATGAAATTTCAGGGACTAGATAAGGGAAAATTGATGTTGAAAACATGCGAAAAAAAATTCGCCTTGTCTCCCGGTGAGACTTGAACCCACATCTTGCGCCTCTCCGGGGCCCATGTATTAACATTCTACTACAGGAGACCAACCTGGCGTACGCCAGGTTGGTCTCCTGTAGTAGAATGTTAATACATGGGCCCCGGAGAGGCGCAAGATGTGGGTTCAAGTCTCACCGGGAGACAAGGCGAATTTTTTTCGCATGTTTTCAACATCAATTTTCCCTTATCTAGTCCCTGAAATTTCATCTAAGGTGGATTCATTTCTCTACAAAAAAAAAAAAATTATGTATAATTTTGAGGCATTTGTTTTGGAAGACTTGAAGCTGGAGCAGTATGAAGTTCTTCTTTTTTCGCTTTAAAATCGTGATTTGAGCGTAGATTTAATATTTCACTTGTAAAAAGTAAAAAATTTATAAGACTACTCTATTTTTTTTCTTCATATAGGCATTTAACCTGCCTGATATGGGCATTCAGAACCTGTCTCTTATTCCAATATCTTATCATTTACAACTTTTCCAGATGAATAAGAAAGAAAAACCATAAACATTTTTGTTCACAGAATCTGTACGCACGATAATTAAAGTTCAATATATTTTAACAAAACTAACAAAAATCTTGTTTGAATTTTTAAATTTGTTTGGCTTTATATAACAATTAAATTTTTTCATGCCATGTGTCAAAAGCGTATTACGTTCAAACTGCACTGATTAGATACGTTGAATCTCCAGCCATATCGTCAATCGGTTGTATGTGCATATTGCCCAATAAGCGCATTTAGGAACACTTTCCCCTAGCTAGATGTATTATGCAGAATGATCATTCTCACTTTAGAAACAGAAGGGGCCCATACATAATTTCTAAAAAAACGACTGAATTTGTGCAATTTTCGTGCAAAAATTAGCAACGCATGCATGTTTTAATATGACAAGAAGATTTATTGTAAAGGATAATGTTTTCTATTGCAAAAACAGGGGGGTACCATACAAGACTTTTTTTTTTTTCTAAACCGGAGACTCCTATACAAAACCAATATACAATTCAATACGAGAAATTTTCAAGTAATTTTTATCGAACCTTTAAAAAAATGTTTGTTTAGCCCATATCTTTTCAAAATCGAGGGCGCTCTTGTAAAATCAATACAAAATTCAGATCACCATGAAAATTTTTCAAGATTTTCATCGAATTTAATACACAAGCAGGTTTGGACATGATTTAGGGAATTATTGCATTGAATGACTCTCATACAAAATCAGTAAAAATATAACTTTCTCACTTTGAAAAGGGTAGGGGGAGCGAGTTTTCCCATACAAAATGAATGTTTAGTGTGACACAGGTAAAACAGTTACCGTAATACGGGGTGAGATTGATCACTTTTTTCAATATTTCTCGACTATTTTTTCTGTTAAGGGGAATGTGTCATGTTTTATATTTTTAAAACCAGTACTGGACTTCTATGAACATAAAACATGGTTGCAGAAATTTATAAGACTACATTAAATTTGATTTAAAAATCGATTTCGCCTTTGTTTAGATTTTGATGCTTTGGGGTAACATTGAGTCTCTATTTTGACGATTTTAACGAGATTTCATGATCATAAAGGATACAAAACACCTTCATAGTATTTACAAATGCTAGTAGCTGATAAACTAAGGCAGTATGTTAAGGCCGAATAACAATTAAAATCGAAAGATGGATTATGATGCTGCAAAAATTAAAGGGCTAAATTTTTAAACATTACTTATTAAATTTTAACTACAAAAAAAAATGAAATTTAGCTTTCATTGAATTCCCTAGACCCTCGCACTATTCCCCTTTATTTTTTTCCAACAAACTTTACCATTTGTTAGGGTTTATAGCTTTTTGTCCTAGACTGGTTTACTCTTGGAAATTGTCCTTATTTTTTAAATATCAAAAATTTACCTCAAAATACAAAAAAAAATACTACACCAAAACTAAACATTTCGTAAGGAAAAAAGTTGAACTCTCAGTTAAATCAACATGCTGCTTCTAAACGCTTTGATTTCATCAGAAAGGATGTTTGTGGCGAGCCTTAAAAAAAGATATTTCAAGATTTTGAAATAACATTTTTAATACATTTGAAATTTTCAAACACAAACCAAATTCTTCCCGATCTGAAATTCAACGTGTAGGTTTTTAAACGAGGAAAAAAGTTTTTAGATATTTTAACTTCAGGTTTAGTTATTGATGATTATGTGGAAACATTTCAAGTTTATCAAAGCTACCCCGGGGATAAATGTTACCTCGTTTTACGGCACCATAAAATTTCGGATGCTCACAGATGTTGATATAACTAGATAATTTTCTTAATAGGGGGATTCTCATAGAAAACCAATTTTAATAAATGTTCAATCAATGCTAACGGGGAATTTTTAGTTGAGCTCTGTGCTCTTTTTATTGCTTAAAAAATCTCGTCTCATTGAGCAAAATTAAAGTGTATTTTGCGGATTTTATTTAGTGATTTGAATACCATCAGCTTAAATGAAATTGACAAATTCTACAATTCTTTGATAGAGATATCTGTTATTTCACGGTAATAAAAATGGACTGCGATTCTAAAGTGGTAAGTGAACAAGGTAAGGAGGTCTGGATGAAGTTAGAGATTTATAACGAATGATCAAGTTCAGGGTAAAACAAAGTTTATCGTGTCAGCAAGTAAGAGAAAAATAAAACTTTTTAAATTCTAAGAGCAAGTTCCAACACCAGGAAAAAAGTGGTAGAAATTTTGACATTTTGAAAATTTTAGCATGCAAAAATGTTTTCAAGATCTTTGGGCGTTGTATTTTTTTACAGCACTGTTTCTATTTTAGCGGTATATTTATGATAGAAATATTGCTATTTTTGCATCACAGTATGCAAAACTACAATAAGTGTTGTAAAAAACTTGAAGGCCACAGATCTTGCAAATGTTTTTGCATGGCAAAATTTTCAAAATGTGATAAAAGTGACCAAATATCTACCACTTTTTCCCAACACCAGTGAACTTGCTCTAAGGATGAATTGTACAGACCCCGTTCGTTTTTGGCAACATTCGATTTTGGCAACATTCGATTTTAGCAACATCCGATTTTGGCACATGTGCCAAAATCGAACGGTTTTTAGAAACAACATTGCCTTTTAGTTTTCGTTATAATAGGACCAATGGTTATAAAATGCAACAATAAAAAAACAATTTTTTTTTTAAAATTATATAAAGTACTCAAAAATGACAAAAAGGTGAAAAATTCAAAAAGTTAAAAAAAATTCAAACAAAAGACTGAAAATGATAAAAAATAACTAAAAAATGATGAAGAATGACAAAAGCAACAAATACGACAAATTAAAACAAACATTATAAACAAACTAAGAAAAGTGCGAAATGCATCAAAAACATGATGAAAAAAATAAAAAATGACTACAAATGATCGAAAATTTACTAAAAATAACGTTTTTGACAATAATAATAGTTATTATTTAAAAATAACTTTAAAAAAGTTAAGAAAAAAAACCGTTCGATTTTGGCAACATTCGATTTTGGCAACACCAAATGTACGGGCGTGTTGCCAAAATCGAGCGGGGTCTGTATTTGAAGATTTTTAGTTTTCAAAAATGCAAGCGCATACTATTGCTATAAAAATATAATTCCTCTTATTCTCCACCGATTGACATATTTGAATAATCGGAATTCCCTTTTTTTGTAAATAACATATTTGCAAATATTATCAAAAATTGCGATCATTATTTCTAAAGTTGTTTGTTAAAAGCTTCAATTAAAATTGAACCTGGCATACACAATATTGATTTTTTCCTTTTTTTGTATTATAATGCATTTATTAGTTTTAATTGATCGTGCTGAATGGAATTATGTTCGTCAAGTTATGTCGTGAGACGGAATACTATGTAAATAAAATAAAAATAAATAATGATCGTGCTGAATAGTTATTGAATCATCTTCTGGTAATATGAATGTGTTCATTACTTTTAAATCAATTTATACCAAACTTATTGGTAAAAATTATGCTGCCAATGGAAGGACGCTCTCGTAACAATTATTCCATTACTTGACTTAAAAGTTTGTCAACAACCAAATTCACCTAGGTTTTTATTCAAACCATTAAAGTGATATAAACTCGTCCGCTAATGACATGTCATGACATGACAGTGGACCGGATGTGAGTTTAAGGTGTTTTTTCAGATGATTAGTCTTTTAACACGCTTTACACCTTCACTTTTCCAGCTACGCTCGAGGCATGAAGAGTGAAGAAGAAAGAACGAGAGCACAGGACCGATATAGTGGTCGGTTGGCTGAAAGAGCCAGCTATGCCTGTTTTCGCCGGAGTGAAACAGCAGCTGCTCGACTGTGGCTGACAGGGGCGGAGCCTAAAGTAGTTTCTCCAATGGCATACGCAAGACCCGGTTTGGTGAGAAACTGAGCGAGCGATACCCAAAAGCTTCTCAAAGGCTAGGGCACGAGCGAATTTCCACCCGGTGGAGGAGTAGGAATAAAGAGGTCGATCGGCAGTTTCGGGAAAATGTGAGACTGCATAACCAGCACGCGACACGGCTTAGGCGCTTTTTTTTCGGTTGCGGACCCACCGAAGCTGGAAACGATTCGTTTTCCGGATGAGGGTCACACGAGGCGCACACGCTTCTCTTTCTACCGGGTATTTCGTCGTTTTCAATTATTACGATTTTTTTTTCTTGTAGGTATTTTCGTTAGATGGCGAGTCGAGTCAAGTGATGGAATGTGGGTAGCTTGAAAATTGGAAGATGGGAGGAAATTGATAGGATTGCTGTCGTGAAAACAGTTAACTCCGGATTCTTGGCCGGTGGTCAAAAGGAAATTGGAATCCAGTTTAGTGGATGGTTTTGTGTATGATTTCTGATTTGGTTGTTCGTTATTGACTTTGCTTTAGGCTATTGCATTGTATTCCTACTAGTTGGGGTTAAGATTGTTGATTCAACAGCTTCCGTTAGTTGGGCAATAAAATAATTTGAAGCTTTTAGGAAACGGACAGCATAGGAGACATGGTTGATTTGTTGAAAATATATCGATATGAGGGTTAAATATTTAGGGAATACGATTTTTGAGGAAAACTCCTGAAACATTGATGTAACTATTACTAAAATAATTAATGCGGTCTTTGTGTCTTATTGTAAAATTATTTTATAACAATTAAAAAAAATATACGATAGATCTTATTGGAAAAGATCTATAGCAAAAAAAATGCAGCTTAAGTTCCTTAACACCTTAAGTCTCAAACTTATAAAGCTTAGTTCTTTTAGAAATGGGACAGTTACGAATGCGTGTATCTCAAAAACCATCCATTTGATTGAAATACTTTCTATGAAGGAAATGAAGGTAATTTTATAACAATTCATTAAAAAATTTACAAAAAAAATGTTTATCGTTTTTTGTAAGAAAAATGCCTACTTTTTTCCTGCCTTCCCATCGGCTAGCGCACACTTTTTTCAGTCATGATATTGATCAGTTTTTCCAATTTTTACTTCGTCTAAACTGTATTCTAGGTGGCTGCATCCTTTTTCTTCAATTTCTGCTACTTTTCGGTCTAATTCTCTTTTAAAAGAAACAGAGGGCAATTTAGTGGAAAAAGCTGTTTCGAAATTAACAAAACTTGATTATTTTTGAACCACTTAAATGCGTTTTCAATGGAATGTCTGCTGGTAAAACCAGACAATAACGAAGTAAAACCATTATGAGATTAATATTTAAGTATAATCGGAATACTTAAGATCGTAGGTTGTGAAAGGTACATTCAAGATTACTCTTTTGAGGCTTTTAAAAACAGCAAAAACCAAAGTTTTCGTTTTGAAAATTGTTGTTTTTTACCACAGGAGCACAATCTTGACAAAACATTATATTTTATACAAAAAAAAACAGCAAATACATACTTTGATATGCTTGGGACCTTACCAAGAGCAGCCATGTAATGGGATTCAAACGCTGGAATTTGTTTGATATAGAGTTTTTCAAAAATCATCGGTCTCATAGCCTCGGTACCGGCTATACAGCTTACGAGCTCTGGAACTAGCAAAAATTTTTTGTTTGAGGTTAACTTTGCATGACTCATAACGGGGCAACACTTCCAGCTTTTCGAAAAAAAAATTTGCTGGACAGTTCAGTGATCTTAACTTAGTTTTTTGCTTATTCAAATTTGAAAATTCTGGTATGTGACTTGACTTCCTTGATGACCCTTAACCGTAGTTTCCGATCATGTGCTTCACTAAAATGCTTGATTTGAACTTTGTAGACATTTTTAACAGTGTTTGCATACTTTTCCACCACTCACACACATTAATTCTTTGAATTATCAATGTTTTATAAGCTATAAATTTGATAATGATGGTTTCTGAAGGAAACTGTGCAAAATTTTTTTTTATCTTTTTCTCTTGCATCGTAGATATCTCAAAAACGAGCGAATTTAAAATTTTGAAAAAATAGATCGGTAAGTAGTTTTCACAGGCAACAAAATGCTGTCAAATTTTAGAATATCCGACTACTAGTAAATGAGCTATCAGCAAAAGAAAGTGTCCCATTTCTAAAAGAACTAAGTTTTACAAGTGGGTTCCAAAAATTCAATCAGCTATAACATGTAAGTTATAGAACGGATTTTTACAACTTTGATTTTGTTGAAAAGCTCGATTGAAGTATCTAGTTTGAGATTGTGCACACTTTTGCCTTTTTGTAATGTGCCATAGAAATCAATTTGGTAAGTGATGAGGCCACTAGTATCCTAAGCTCCTAATTTCCTGATTCTTTATAGTTTTCTATCAAAACGTCAGGCCGGTAAATGAGAAGACGAACTACTGCGACAAGATATGATTTGTTCCGTATTAAGACTTATTTTTTTTTTTTGTTAAATAGTACGTCCTTTGTTTTAAAACGGCATTATATCCTTTAATTTAATTCTCATGAATAAAACTGTAAAAAATATCCGAGCGCTGATGTGGTCTAGTGGCTGGCGCGAGTCTGGTAACCCAGGCGTACTGGGTTCGATTCCCGGTATCGGCAAGAAAAACTTTCGGGTTCGAATCCCCATAAGTTACCGGATTACCAGCCATTGTAGGTCTCTGAAGGTTGGATACATACATACATGAATATAACTGTAAAAATATCCGAATATAAAGAACTAAAGAAACAATCTACTATCTGAGAAAAACTTAAGAATGCTTTCTGAACTGTGCCTAATGTATTTAACTTTTATTATTTTATGTATTTTTTTCTGAAGTATATTTAAAATCTCAAATTGATTTCATAAAACACTCTGTATAGTGAAAAAAATAGGAAACAGAGGTTTTCAAAATGCAAAAATATGCTACACATAAAACGTCTGTCTGTCTGTCTGTCTGTCTGTCTGTCTGTCTGTCTGTCTGTCTGTCTGTCTGTCTGTCTGTCTGTCTGTCTGTCTGTCTGTCTGTCTGTCTGTCTGTCTGTCTGTCTGTCTGTCTGTCTGTCTGTCTGTCTGTCTGTCTGTCTGTCTGTCTGTCTGTCTGTCTGTCTGTCTGTCTGTCTGTCTGTCTGTCTGTCTGTCTGTCTGTCTGTCTGTCTGTCTGTCTGTCTGTCTGTCTGTCTGTCTGTCTGTCTGTCTGTCTGTCTGTCTGTCTGTCTGTCTGTCTGTCTGTCTGTCTGTCTGTCTGTCTGTCTGTCTGTCTGTCTGTCTGTCTGTCTGTCTGTCTGTCTGTCTGTCTGTCTGTCTGTCTGTCTGTCTGTCTGTCTGTCTGTCTGTCTGTCTGTCTGTCTGTCTGTCTGTCTGTCTGTCTGTCTGTCTGTCTGTCTGTCTGTCTGTCTGTCTGTCTGTCTGTCTGTCTGTCTGTCTGTCTGTCTGTCTGTCTGTCTGTCTGTCTGTCTGTCTGTCTGTCTGTCTGTCTGTCTGTCTGTCTGTCTGTCTGTCTGTCTGTCTGTCTGTCTGTCTGTCTGTCTGTCTGTCTGTCTGTCTGTCTGTCTGTCTGTCTGTCTGTCTGTCTGTCTGTCTGTCTGTCTGTCTGTCTGTCTGTCTGTCTGTCTGTCTGTCTGTCTGTCTGTCTGTCTGTCTGTCTGTCTGTCTGTCTGTCTGTCTGTCTGTCTGTCTGTCTGTCTGTCTGTCTGTCTGTCTGTCTGTCTGTCTGTCTGTCTGTCTGTCTGTCTGTCTGTCTGTCTGTCTGTCTGTCTGTCTGTCTGTCTGTCTGTCTGTCTGTCTGTCTGTCTGTCTGTCTGTCTGTCTGTCTGTCTGTCTGTCTGTCTGTCTGTCTGTCTGTCTGTCTGTCTGTCTGTCTGTCTGTCTGTCTGTCTGTCTGTCTGTCTGTCTGTCTGTCTGTCTGTCTGTCTGTCTGTCTGTCTGTCTGTCTGTCTGTCTGTCTGTCTGTCTGTCTGTCTGTCTGTCTGTCTGTCTGTCTGTCTGTCTGTCTGTCTGTCTGTCTGTCTGTCTGTCTGTCTGTCTGTCTGTCTGTCTGTCTGTCTGTCTGTCTGTCTGTCTGTCTGTCTGTCTGTCTGTCTGTCTGTCTGTCTGTCTGTCTGTCTGTCTGTCTGTCTGTCTGTCTGTCTGTCTGTCTGTCTGTCTGTCTGTCTGTCTGTCTGTCTGTCTGTCTGTCTGTCTGTCTGTCTGTCTGTCTGTCTGTCTGTCTGTCTGTCTGTCTGTCTGTCTGTCTGTCTGTCTGTCTGTCTGTCTGTCTGTCTGTCTGTCTGTCTGTCTGTCTGTCTGTCTGTCTGTCTGTCTGTCTGTCTGTCTGTCTGTCTGTCTGTCTGTCTGTCTGTCTGTCTGTCTGTCTGTCTGTCTGTCTGTCTGTCTGTCTGTCTGTCTGTCTGTCTGTCTGTCTGTCTGTCTGTCTGTCTGTCTGTCTGTCTGTCTGTCTGTCTGTCTGTCTGTCTGTCTGTCTGTCTGTCTGTCTGTCTGTCTGTCTGTCTGTCTGTCTGTCTGTCTGTCTGTCTGTCTGTCTGTCTGTCTGTCTGTCTGTCTGTCTGTCTGTCTGTCTGTCTGTCTGTCTGTCTGTCTGTCTGTCTGTCTGTCTGTCTGTCTGTCTGTCTGTCTGTCTGTCTGTCTGTCTGTCTGTCTGTCTGTCTGTCTGTCTGTCTGTCTGTCTGTCTGTCTGTCTGTCTGTCTGTCTGTCTGTC
Source organism: Uranotaenia lowii (assembly GCF_029784155.1). NCBI lineage: Eukaryota > Metazoa > Arthropoda > Insecta > Diptera > Culicidae > Uranotaenia > Uranotaenia lowii. Next base: position 80,468,658 of record NC_073692.1, read on the forward strand.
TGTCTGTCTGTCTGTCTGTCTGTCTGTCTGTCTGTCTGTCTGTCTGTCTGTCTGTCTGTCTGTCTGTCTGTCTGTCTGTCTGTCTGTCTGTCTGTCTGTCTGTCTGTCTGTCTGTCTGTCTGTCTGTCTGTCTGTCTGTCTGTCTGTCTGTCTGTCTGTCTGTCTGTCTGTCTGTCTGTCTGTCTGTCTGTCTGTCTGTCTGTCTGTCTGTCTGTCTGTCTGTCTGTCTGTCTGTCTGTCTGTCTGTCTGTCTGTCTGTCTGTCTGTCTGTCTGTCTGTCTGTCTGTCTGTCTGTCTGTCTGTCTGTCTGTCTGTCTGTCTGTCTGTCTGTCTGTCTGTCTGTCTGTCTGTCTGTCTGTCTGTCTGTCTGTCTGTCTGTCTGTCTGTCTGTCTGTCTGTCTGTCTGTCTGTCTGTCTGTCTGTCTGTCTGTCTGTCTGTCTGTCTGTCTGTCTGTCTGTCTGTCTGTCTGTCTGTCTGTCTGTCTGTCTGTCTGTCTGTCTGTCTGTCTGTCTGTCTGTCTGTCTGTCTGTCTGTCTGTCTGTCTGTCTGTCTGTCTGTCTGTCTGTCTGTCTGTCTGTCTGTCTGTCTGTCTGTCTGTCTGTCTGTCTGTCTGTCTGTCTGTCTGTCTGTCTGTCTGTCTGTCTGTCTGTCTGTCTGTCTGTCTGTCTGTCTGTCTGTCTGTCTGTCTGTCTGTCTGTCTGTCTGTCTGTCTGTCTGTCTGTCTGTCTGTCTGTCTGTCTGTCTGTCTGTCTGTCTGTCTGTCTGTCTGTCTGTCTGTCTGTCTGTCTGTCTGTCTGTCTGTCTGTCTGTCTGTCTGTCTGTCTGTCTGTCTGTCTGTCTGTCTGTCTGTCTGTCTGTCTGTCTGTCTGTCTGTCTGTCTGTCTGTCTGTCTGTCTGTCTGTCTGTCTGTCTGTCTGTCTGTCTGTCTGTCTGTCTGTCTGTCTGTCTGTCTGTCTGTCTGTCTGTCTGTCTGTCTGTCTGTCTGTCTGTCTGTCTGTCTGTCTGTCTGTCTGTCTGTCTGTCTGTCTGTCTGTCTGTCTGTCTGTCTGTCTGTCTGTCTGTCTGTCTGTCTGTCTGTCTGTCTGTCTGTCTGTCTGTCTGTCTGTCTGTCTGTCTGTCTGTCTGTCTGTCTGTCTGTCTGTCTGTCTGTCTGTCTGTCTGTCTGTCTGTCTGTCTGTCTGTCTGTCTGTCTGTCTGTCTGTCTGTCTGTCTGTCTGTCTGTCTGTCTGTCTGTCTGTCTGTCTGTCTGTCTGTCTGTCTGTCTGTCTGTCTGTCTGTCTGTCTGTCTGTCTGTCTGTCTGTCTGTCTGTCTGTCTGTCTGTCTGTCTGTCTGTCTGTCTGTCTGTCTGTCTGTCTGTCTGTCTGTCTGTCTGTCTGTCTGTCTGTCTGTCTGTCTGTCTGTCTGTCTGTCTGTCTGTCTGTCTGTCTGTCTGTCTGTCTGTCTGTCTGTCTGTCTGTCTGTCTGTCTGTCTGTCTGCCTGCCTGCCTGTCTGTCTGTCTGTCTGTCTGTCTGTCTGTCTGTCTGTCTGTCTGTCTGTCTGTCTGTCTGTCTGTCTGTCTGTCTGTCTGTCTGTCTGTCTGTCTGTCTGTCTGTCTGTCTGTCTGTCTGTCTGTCTGTCTGTCTGTCTGTCTGTCTGTCTGTCTGTCTGTCTGTCTGTCTGTCTGTCTGTCTGTCTGTCTGTCTGTCTGTCTGTCTGTCTGTCTGTCTGTCTGTCTGTCTGTCTGTCTGTCTGTCTGTCTGTCTGTCTGTCTGTCTGTCTGTCTGTCTGTCTGTCTGTCTGTCTGTCTGTCTGTCTGTCTGTCTGTCTGTCTGTCTGTCTGTCTGTCTGTCTGTCTGTCTGTCTGTCTGTCTGTCTGTCTGTCTGTCTGTCTGTCTGTCTGTCTGTCTGTCTGTCTGTCTGTCTGTCTGTCTGTCTGTCTGTCTGTCTGTCTGTCTGTCTGTCTGTCTGTCTGTCTGTCTGTCTGTCTGTCTGTCTGTCTGTCTGTCTGTCTGTCTGTCTGTCTGTCTGTCTGTCTGTCTGTCTGTCTGTCTGTCTGTCTGTCTGTCTGTCTGTCTGTCTGTCTGTCTGTCTGTCTGTCTGTCTGTCTGTCTGTCTGTCTGTCTGTCTGTCTGTCTGTCTGTCTGTCTGTCTGTCTGTCTGTCTGTCTGTCTGTCTGTCTGTCTGTCTGTCTGTCTGTCTGTCTGTCTGTCTGTCTGTCTGTCTGTCTGTCTGTCTGTCTGTCTGTCTGTCTGTCTGTCTGTCTGTCTGTCTGTCTGTCTGTCTGTCTGTCTGTCTGTCTGTCTGTCTGTCTGTCTGTCTGTCTGTCTGTCTGTCTGTCTGTCTGTCTGTCTGTCTATCTGTCTGTCTATCTGTCTGTCTGTCTGTCTGTCTGTCTGTCTGTCTGTCTGTCTGTCTGTCTGTCTGTCTGTCTGTCTGTCTGTCTGTCTGTCTGTCTGTCTGTCTGTCTGTCTGTCTGTCTGTCTGTCTGTCTGTCTGTCTGTCTGTCTGTCTGTCTGTCTGTCTGTCTGTCTGTCTGTCTGTCTGTCTGTCTGTCTGTCTGTCTCCCTTTCTCATGAAGGGGGGAGGGGCCTCCCAAATAAAAGACAATTTTTTTCATAATTCGAAAACTAATAAAGCAAATGGTATCAAATTTGGCATGGGGTGGTATTTGGGAACGAGGAATATTTCCATGAATGTAATGTACCCCTCGCTTTTCTAAGTGAGGAGATAAAAGGGGGGAGTGGGGCCTACATTACAATTTTTCAAATGACGGGAGAAATAATCAAGCTAATGGAACCAAATTTGGCATGGAAGGGAATGGAATACAAGAAATGGTTCTATGATTATTTCAGACCCCTCCCTCCTTCCAGTGGAGAAACATGAAGAAGGGGGGGGGGGGCTAAAACCTTTTTTATTGCATAACTTGAAATCTATTCGAGCAAATGAATCCAAATTTGACTTGGAAGGGTATTTGGGAACGATAAATAGTTCTATGAATATTTGGTACCCCTCCCCCCATCCAGTGAGAAGATAGAAAGTGGAGAGGGGGCTTCGTTACAATTTTCAGAATTACTGGAAAACGAATTAAGCAAATTAAACAAAATTTGGCATTAGAAGGTATTTGATTACAATGTATGTTTCTATGATATTTTCATAACCCTCCGTTCTTCCAGTTGGAAAATCTTAAGGGAGGAGGGTGCTCCCTTACAATTTTTTACGCCACTCGGGAACTTACCCAGCAAGTAGAACGAAATTTGGCTTGGGAGGATATTTGAACACAATGAATGTTTTTGTGAATATTTGGTACTACTACCTCCTTCCAGTGGGGAGATAGGAAGGAGAGAGGGTGGCTCCTTTACAATTTTTCGCATAATTCGAGAACTAATAGAGCTAATGGGAATAATTTTGGCATAGGTAAGCATTTAGATACGTAAAATAGTTATTTGCTTATTTCAGACTTCTTTCTAAACCATAAACCAAGAACTTTTCTTACAAATGGAACGATCCACTCCTTCCAGGTAGGGGATAGGTAGGAAAAGGGGCTTTGATACATATTTTATAGCATAACTCGACAACTAATAAAGCAAAGAAACCAATTTTCGAATGAGAGAGTATCCGAGCACAAGAAACGTTTTTTCCTGTGGTTTAGCAGCCTTTGCCTCCATTCTGTGGAACGATAAGAAGTGGGAAGAGGGTCACTCATACACTTTTTTAAATATTTCGATAACTAATCGAAAAAATGGAATCAAATTTATATGTATGGAGCATATTTGTGTACGGGAAATGTTTCTTCGATGGGTTGAGACACCCTTCTCTTGCCAAAATGGAGATGCGTATGAAGTGGGGAGAGGGTCACCCATGTTTTGAATAACTCGAGAACTTATCGAAAATGGAGCCGTATATGACATGGGATTGTATTTGTATACAAGAAGTGTTTTTCGGATGATATAAAACATCCCTTCCTTCCATTAGGGATAAAGGAATGGGGGAAATGGTCACTCTAACAATTTGTATAATAATTCGAGAACGAATAGGTAAAATAAGTGTCCCGTGACGTTATTTTGTTACAAAAAATGTTTCTATGATAGTTTGAAACAGTGTTCCGAATATCAATCAAAACAAACACTCAGGATGCGTTTCCTGTTGGAAACATTCTGATTGTATAATGGGCTGCTTCGCCTGGCTGGTATGCAATTTCGATCAGCGCTCCTATCAGCTATGCAAACCGAGTCGCATCATTCAGAATAATCGGTTTAGCAAACATCGCATATCGGAGATGATTGAGATACAAACTGATCCATTCTGAATGTAGCTCACTCAGTATCTGCCTGAATTATATGAAATTCAAAATTATTTTTTGCAGGACGAGAAAAATCAAACAATTGTGAGGAACACCATAAATTCTCAGTAATTTTAACGTGACGGACGACAGTTTAATAAAAGAACTTGTAAAAATTGAAAAACACGGCGAAAGTGAACATCTTTCCCTCACAAACACAACTACAATTTGATTTTAATCATACTGATATTAAAAAACGTTATAACAACAAATAAATTTATTAATTTGCTGTATATCAAATCAAACAAAATACGCTAATGATCGGCTTCATGTATCACTCACTCACTGCCTGATTCATTCACTCCTGATCGAAGACCAACAAGATTCGCCATATGCATTGCGCATTGGTGAGATTCCAATTTGATGATGGTGCTGCACTGTTTTGACAGCAAGCATCGTGCGAGGTGATCTGTATTTTAGCGATGAATTGAACGATCGATGATCGGGTAGGTCGAGTAGCAATCAATAACGAAACCCGACCGCTGTACGTTCAGGTGCGAAGGGCAATCAGAAACATTCATTGAAAATGAGTGATATTCGGAACACTGGTTTGAAACCCTCTGCACATTATAAAGGAACAACGAAGATTTCATATACAAAAAAAATATTTTGGCATAAGCTATAAACTTATGAAGCAAAGAAATCCAGAGTCATAAAGAGGATTAAATAAAGATTAAAAAAAGGAAATTTTCTTTTAGAAAAAAAACTAGCGGACCCGGTAAACTTCGTTTTACCTTCTTAAGTATAAATCGTAATAAATGTTTAATTTCATCTACACGTCCTTAACTGCATCGTGCTCGCGAATAGATTCTTATGGAAATCGTAACAAATAAAGTTGAATTTGTATTGGGACAACCTTTCATAAAAAGTGAGATCCTTGAAACTATTATACAAACCATCTCTGACCCAAAAAACCCTCGGATACCAAATTTCACTTCATTCCGACCGCCCATTCATACGTGATGTTGTTACAAAGAAAACGCCTCCATTTTTATATATAAGATGTGAAGAAGAGATAACTTTGTATGGGGACCCCCCTTTCATAAAAAGTGAGATCCTTGAATCTCCCGATCAGAAGAGAAAAACTAAATTATATCAAAATGAGATATTTTGATATTCAATTTTTTCCTATCTGGATGAGTTATAATTTTGAACTCGTTGGATGTTAAAATATCTCAAATTATATCAAAAAATCTATGCGGTCATAGCTAAATTATATCAATTCTAGATATGCTCCTTTCAAGATTATATCTCGTTCAGATAGCATAGTTTGATATTGGGCAGAACAAAACCTATCAAAATTATAACTTATCAAGATATGAGTGCTACGGGAAAATTTTCTAGTAGGATGTCAATAAACCACATTATTTGCTAAAACCATGCCCCATTTTTGGATTCCATAAAATTGGATTCAATTTTATGGATCTGTTAAGCAAGACTCATTAATGTTCGGTTTGGGCCGTTGACTTCGATGTCCGTGTTTCAGAAAAAGTTGCACGTATATCAAAATAAGATATAAACATTTTATTTTAGGACAATCCGAAAAAAAATCTTGATAATTGAAAATGACCTCAACCCCATTCAAGTCCGTCAATCAGAATAAGATATATTTCGGATTGGAGAAACTTATAATCGAAAATTTGGAGTACTTAATTATAACTGAATCAGATGAAAATATCTTGATGAGATATGTTTGAATTTTTATTTTGATACGCTCTCCTGATCGGGCTATTATACAAACCATCTCTGACCCAACAAACCCTCTGATACCAAATTTCACTTCATTCCGACCGACCCTTCATACGTGATGTTGTTACAAAGAAAATACCTCCATTTTTATATATAAGATGTGCAGAGATAATTTTATATGGGGACCCCCCTTTCATAAAAAGTGAGATTCTTGAAACTATTATACAAACCATCTCTGACCCAAAAAACGCTCGGATACCAAATTTCACTTCATTCCGACCGATCATTCATACGTGATGGTGTTACAAAGAAAACGCCTCCATTTTTATATATAAGATTACATGAAAATTGCTCGAGATGTGTCATGTTTGATAATGATTTGATATGAGAGCTCCTTCCCACTAAAGTCGGATAGTCTTAAAACTATAATATAAACCAAATTTCATGTAATTCTGACCGCTCGTTCATATGAAGGAAGCGTCTTCATTTTCACATATAAGATTTATATGAAACTTCTCTCCCCTCCTCTCACCTTTAGTTCAAAAATGGGGGGGGGGGGGGGGAGGGAGGTTTATGGAGAAAGCGTTATTTATTACAATAAATCATATTTTACTGTCAAAACATGGCTGCCTGGCTCGTTTAAGCAAAATCGCTTGGCAATTGTTTAAGTTATGTTATAACTCACGTTGATTTTGTATGGGAGCCTCTGGTTATAAAGGTAGGATGTGTTATTTAGTAAAATAGATTGTTTTTCCACATCAAAACATGCATGTGTACACAATTTCATGAATATCCCATGTGAATTGTATGGGTTGTATATATTTTTTCAAATTTTTTCACATTTTTTTAAGGGAGCCCCACGTTTTAAAAGCGAGCAATTGCAGTCTGCATAATGAATCAACTTCTTGTGTCTTTTCGATCTCGTGAACCAATTTTTATGAAAATCGCATTTAAATTGTTCAAGTTATGTCCCGTTTCAATTTGATTTTATATGGGAGCCCCCCTTCTATAAATAGTGAGATTCTTGAAACTATTATACAAACCATCTCTGGCCCCAAAAACCCTCGGATACCAAGTTTCACTTCATTCCGACCACCCGTTCATACGTGATGTTATCACAAAGATAGCGCCTCCATTTTTATATACAAGATTTCAATAATTTTAAAATTGAATTTTAAAATTTTGTGCAAATAAATGAAAAGTTAATAACTAAGTACCAAAAATTTCAATAACTTCTGGAAGGTGTAGCAAAGCACACCGAGTCAGCTAGTAAACATATAAAATTGTCACCCGGGACGACAACTCTGTTGATTTACGAAGAAAAAGTTTGCAACTAAGCCAGTGGAAAATAAACGAACACGCTATTGATAAAAATAAATACTTAGCTTGGGAACTTTTCACTGCTGACTCAAAGTTTCTCCATCAACCGACAGAATCAGCTAAAAAACTAGATTGAACATCGAGTTCTAAAATCCGGAGGGCCCATTTTTCTTCCTTATCGGCCGCTCCATCATTGGTGTCTAGAACTGGAGTCTACCGATCCGGAATACCGGTTTACACTAGATTTTTAAACAGTATTGGCCCACCAGGAGGCCAAAAATCCTTCAATCAAAACTAAACTTCGTACTCTTCTCCAGACAGGTTTGGGTCCATTTTGAGGTATAGTATGGGCTCCATTATGTTGGAAAACAACATTCTCGAGTTCAGCGAAGTTAATAACTTAATTTAGCTGTTATAAAACCAATGCAATTTTGAAAGCAGGCATTAAAGTAGACATGGAACTTTTGGTTGCTCGAGTATGAAAACACAAAAGTGTCCACTGAAATATGTTCAAATCGAAAACTTTAATCGTTTACCGTTTCTTTGGAAAAATATGTCCCAATAACAAGGTTCCTCATTTCGCCTACCCTGGAGGCTTTCGTCAGGTCGTGGCAATCAATATAACTGTCCTCCAAAACCCAATAATACAACAATTTCCTCTAACATCGTCCAAACATGACCTAAAGCGAGCGGGAAGAAAATTTCTCTATCTTCCACAGGGGATCTTCTTTCCGTTAAGGCGCAAAAGTTATGGCCGCGTACTCAACAGTCCAGCAGTTAGAAATGGCACCACCACCCGAAATCAACCCCTGGCAAACGACAAAGCTCATGTAACGCCACACGGCATCATAGAGGCCTATCCGCATAAGGCCCGTAATCGTCCGGTCTTACTAATGTTCAACGATGTTCATGCTATCATCGTCCATCGCCAATGGGATCGTTGGGCTGTTGGCCGTCAGTTATTGTTTGGTTGGGAGGTTTCTTTCTTTTTTTTCCATTTCGTTAGGAAGAAGGAAGGCCTCCATTGACGCTCTGTCTGTGTCTGTAAGTCGTTAAATTAATTAGGAAAAGGGGCTTCCTCTCGATGGTGGTGCGCGTGGAGACGTTCGGTTTCGGTTAGAGCAGAAGATATACCTATACACACTTCGACCACTCTGCTGCGGCCAGGCGAGTATAGAAAATTGATTGTTCGGATGGTCAGGAAGCGATAAGAAGTTTCCTTTTTGCTCCGCAAAACTTCGAACCAAACTGTGCCAGCCAACCATCCAACCCTGACGGATGGTTTTGGGGCAGGGGGTTGAAGATGACCGAAAACCTCCCCGATCCGACTACCACCGATAATTGTACGCCAGGGCACATTGAAAGACGGAGCGGGGGAAAGTCTCTACTTTGCCACTCAGCGCAGCACCATAATAGGTTCATTTGTGATGGCACACGGGCATGACGCTGTGGAAAAGCGTTCCGATAAGCCATTTTGAATGCGAATCACGTGGTGGAAGTTGTCTAAGTATTAAGATGATGGAGGGAAAATTTAAATAAAACTCTTTTGTCTTTCAATGGATTTAATTATGTTTTGAAAAGTTTAAATTGCTTTAAAGCTGCGCGTTGTCTCGTTGATGATGTTGAAAGCACAATTTGAAAAAGTATGTTTTTTTTTTCAATCGAATTCATTTTCAAATTATAAAGTCTTCATTATAATTTAAAATTTTAATCATAACCAATTCAAAACTAGCATATCATGGATTGATTCAAAACATGGAATGATAGTAATATATTTTATTACGAAAATTCATATGCGAACGGTACGAATTTTCCCTACAAGTGAACTGATTATCGGTGCTCTAAAAATAGAAAACAATTATCCAACGTGTGTTTTTTTTGTAGGGGAGAGCCCACTGCGACCAGTAATTGATCTATTGTGGTAATTACCCCGCGTTAATATATGCTATCAGGCTCACCTGCACTATGGTTTGAAGTGACTATTGATTGCTGACTAAGCATTTTATCCCAATCGGGTATGATATCAAAGATGTATGATATAACCTTCTTAGGGCTGATATGTAACCATATGTCTTGTGCGCTTATTAACTTTGCCCCAAGTATACGCTCTCTCCTATTTAGGAGGGCGCAGCAGTTGCATAGGAGATGCTCTGCAGTTTTTTTTTCGAACCCGCAGAACCGACAGTCATCGCTTTGAATAATGTTTATCCGTTTGAGATGTTGTTTTGTTGGACAATGTCCGGTCAAGAGACCTGTGTAAGTACTTAACTCGTGCTTATTTAGTTTCAACATGTTTTTGAGAAGTCGTGCCCTTGGTTCAATGAATCTTTTCGCCTGAGTTGCTCCCTCTGCTATTCTCCAGTTGGAGACAATAGTGGTGCTTTCCCAGTTCTTGAGTTCCATATTCAAGGCACTCCTCGATACTCCGCAGAAAGGTTCAGGTCCAATTAACAGGCCCTGAGATCGTTCCCTAGCTAGCTGGTCTGCTTCTTCGTTCCCTAAGATACCGCAGTGGCCTGAAACCCAGAATAAAAATACTTTGTTCCGTATGGCCAGGATTCTTAGTGCAACAATAAACTTCCAAACTAGCTTGGAGTAACATATGAACGCACTTAGTGCTCGGAGAGCGGCCTGGCTGTCAGAGAATATATAGTTATTTGTGTACCTGTATCCTCTTTTCAAACAGGCTAAAGTGCATTCTAAAGTTGCTTGAACTTCTGCTTGGAATACTTTTGGCCAGTTTCCCATAGGAATTGAGATCCTGAGTCTAGGTCCGAATACCCCTGCCCCAGTTCTATTATCCATTTTTGACCCATCAGTAAAGAATTTTATTGATCCGGAAGGAACCTCCGGCCCACCTGACTCCCACACGTCCCTATCGTTGATAGTTAAATTGTATGGTATGTCTAGGTTGAAAACGGGCTCCATCCAGTCATCATTCTTTACAATAAGTGAGTTAATTTTAAATATCTTCAGAATTTTTAGGTGTCCTGTAAGATCCCCCTCATAGAGAGTTTTATATTTGGAGAGTCTCAAGGCACTGCGTTCTGTATCTAGCTCAATAAATTGATGTAGTGGCAGAATATTTAGTAGTGCATTAAGGGCCTCGTTTGATGTACTTCGCATGGCGCCAGTTATAGCTAGGGTTGCTATTCTTTGAAGCTTCGCTAGTTTCTTCCGGGCCGTAGCTTGCACAGTTTTGGTCCACCATACTAAAGAGGCATAAGAGATTTGGGTCTTATTAGGGTCTTATTAGATAAATTTCGGCCTTAGTCCTCATTTTTTCTCTACTCCTTTGAGGCAGACCCACAGAGATGCTGTAGCCTTGGCTATTACATGCTCTAATTGTGGGTTCCATGATAGTTTTGAGTCTAGTATGATTCCTAGATATTTCACTTGTGATTCGAAGTTTAGCACTTCCCCATCTAATGTTAGAGGTTTTAGTGCAGTTTTTCGTCTCGTAGTGAATGCTATCACAGTAGTTTTGGAAGGGTTAATGTTCAGTCCCTCTTACCTGCACCAGAATAGTGCGTAGTTTAGCGCAGATTGCATTCTATTTGACAACACGTTCTCATATTTTCCCCGAACTATCATAACTACGTCGTCTGCAAAGCCAATAACTTCGAATCTCATAGATACAAGTTTGTTTAGGAGGTCATCCACGATCCATGACCACAACATGTTGCAAAAAGTTGTTTTTTTTTAAGCAAGAGTCGTACAATAACTGGTTCCAGGCTTGCAATTTCTCTAACGAGAATCACAGATGAGCTGGGTTTTTGATTCTCGGTATAGATTTTCTAAAACGCACTGCAGAGATTTTGAGCTGAACCTCCTTAGAGAACCCTACACTACAGTGAAAAAATGTTGTCATCATGGAGTGTGACCTTAAACAAGTCAAGGAGATTATGCTATTTCGTTGCCTTAATGTACATCAATGAACTAAGCACGGTTCGAAACGTCTCAATGAAACCACAATTTCTGGCATCACTGGAGTTCGTTTCAAAGCCTTTGATCTTAAAATATTTAGTTCATTTTACTAGGTACTTTTTTAAGACCGCAGACGGTTTCAATTTCAATTTGAGAAAAAAAATTCCATTTAAGCGCATCAAACCATTTACAAATTTTAAATTCCATTCCTCAAAGAAATTAAAATCATCCGTAGTTAAAACAATTGTCCTTTATTTAAAAATGCGTTTTAAGCATACTTACTGACTTAAATAACGCGACATAAAATAGGACCGCTTTAGAATTCATGGTAAAAAAAATTAAAAAAAAAGGAAATTCATACCGTGATCGATTTGCAGGGTTAATTTCAATTTGAGAAAAAAAATTCCATTTAAGCGCATCAAACCATTTACAAATTTTAAATTCCATTCCTCAAAGAAATTAAAATCATCCGTAGTTAAAACAATTGTCCTTTATTTAAAAATGCGTTTTAAGCATACTTACTGACTTAAATAACGCGACATAAAATAGGACCGCTTTAGAATTCATGGTAAAAAAAATTAAAAAAAAAGGAAATTCATACCGTGATCGATTTGCAGGGTTAGTACTTGGTGGTATAACCCTTATTAAGCATCACTTCTCGACCAGCTTTTGGCACGTTCTCACCGGGATAGCGTACCACACCGCCTGGATTCTCTCCCACAGCTGCTGCTTGTTTTTTGATTTTTCGGTGTACACCTTACGTTTAACTATTTCCCATAGGTTCTCTATGGGATTGAGATCAGGGGACTGTGCTGGCCACTCCTTAACGTCTACCTTATTATACTGGAACCACTTTTTAACCGTTTTAGCGGTATGTTTGGGGTCGTTGTCCTGCTGGAACTGCCACTTTAGGGGCATCTCCCACTAGGCGTGTGGCAGCATTACTTCCCGAAGTATCTGGGCGTAGAGATACTGGTCCATAATCCGGTCGATCCAGTACAAGGGACCCACCCCGTACCAAGAATTCCCCCCCACACCATGATGCTACCTCCTCCATGTTTGAATGTTTTATTTGTATACTGGGGCATATACGCACAGCCGAGTGGGCGATGGACCCAACTCTTTCCGTCCGAGCCGATGAGGTTCACTTTGGTCTCATCCGACCACAGCACATTTCTCCATAGTTTCTCCTTTTCCGGACCGACCTAATCGAAGTGGTCCTTCGCATACTTCAGCTACGCCTTCAAGTGCTTCGGCGTCAGCATCGGCACCTTCCGGGGACTTTTTCCTCCTAGTCCCTTCTCCGTCAACAGTCGCTGAACCGTCCGGGAACTTGATTGCCGAATCATCCTTCGGCGTCGTTTTGCGGGGGCGGCCGGTCAGTTCTCGTTTGCCGGTGCTGTGAAGCGCGTTGAAAACGAAAGTTTTCGACCTTCCTAAGGAGTCGGCAATCTCGCGTTGGCTTTTGCCAGCCTTGTAAAGATTCCGGATGATCACTCGCTGGACCTCCGTGCAGTGCTGTGCCCGACCCATCGCTTTTTCGCTGAAAACAGAGTAGGAGGAAGGAAATCTTTATTTTTTGTTTGTTTTCATGATTTACATGATTAATTTTATGGGAAATACTTACCAGGGCACGAAAATGGACAAATAACACCGAAAACAGCACCTTTTCTTCAAATCTAGAGCGCTGAAAATGCCGGAACAGATGAGTTGGTCTTATTTTATGACGCGACTTTTTTCACCCTCTGACAGCTTTCTGGTCGAGTAGAACAAACGGGTTGCTTTGATTGCAACAAACGTGCAGTATACAAAGTTGGCGAAATACAATAAGTGCTTGCCGCTAGGTGTCGCATATTATTATATTTGAATCGGCAGTTTGGAGGTGATTTGAATATTTTGCATTAGAGTGGTCCCATTCTATTGTCCGACACTGTAAAACATAAAGATAAAAGATCATTTAAATTTTAAACATGCGGTTATGTAAGGAGTACATATTTGATGAAAAACTGAAGCTTAGTTCAACCGATAAATTGAACTTAAACATTTTCAAATTGTTTTTATCTTTAGGTTTCAGGTTTCTTTGTCAGATAGAATTACTAAGAATAGATCTCACACGGTTTTGGCAACATTCAAGCGGAAAAATTTGATTCTAGCAGTGTTCGGCATCGCTAACTGAAAAATTAGCGCCGCCAATCAAATCGTTAACTCAATCAAATTTAGCGATCGCTAATTTAATACGCTAAATGTGCCGAAAAAGGTATCGCTTCAAGCTTAAAGCGCTAATTGCTAATCGCTAACAATTGACCAACATTAAGCCGGAACAAATATCAAATCCTTCTTTTGTAACGCCCTTCCCCCCTTCGATTTTTCCAGCTCACCGAGGGGGAATAATTAAAGTTTCAAGTATTTCATTAAAATTTCAATAAATTGATCGGACTTTCATACAATTGTATGAGCAAAACAAAACTGTGAAAGATGGGAATTTTATCACCCCTCTTGTTCTACAAGTAGAAAAAATATCCAAATATTCAAACAATGACAAGAGCAAAATAACAGAATGGGGAAATAGAAGCCTTGTTTCTCAAATTCGGGTAAAAAATTTATCGATTTATCGGTTTTATGCAAAGTAGATAGTATGCTTTTTCGTTGCAAAAAATCTTTTGTGCAATGCATTCCAATTTGTTGTTTTTTGCTTTTTTTTTTATTTTCCTCATTTAAAATCTTGAACCAGCTCTCCCCCTTTTCAAACATGCAGGAGTTGACGATGCTCCGAGGACATTTATACAATTTCTATTTAAAAACGAAGGCTACAATGAATCATGAACAACTTAACAATTTTAATTCATTTTATGTTAATTTTATTTTATTTTTATAAGAACTGGTCTATAAAAATACTAAAAAACTGTATTGTGAAAATTAAATATCTCAACCACTTTAAAACAAAAAGCTGATTATGGGATGTTAAAAATAGTTTTAGGATGTATAAAGACCTACACCGTCTTAGCCGCTTTAGGCTTTACAGACTGGATAAATGACGAGGACAACACCTTTTATTGTTATCTTCTTCTGTAAATGTCGCGAAAAAAAATTGCTACACGAGGGAAAAATGACACTTAATACATCTTTCCTCTAACTCCAAAACGCATTCCTTCAATGAATCCAATCAAACAAACAGAATGTTGCCTAATGTCACTTTAAGTTGATTGACAAAAAGTTTATTCTGTCACTTATTATTCAAGAGATTGAAACAAAGATATGGGAGTTAGCGGTCTTCAATTAGCGGAACCAAAAAATAGCGAATCTTTTTAATTCGCTAGATCCATCAAAACTTAGCGGCAAAATTAAACCGCTAACAAAAAATTAGCAGACTAACTAGCGATTAGCGGTTTAGCGCCTTTGTGCCGAACACTGGATTTTGGCATCATTCGAATTTAGTGACATTTGTGCTGAACAACAATGCTTTTTCACTGCTTAGAACTTATACAATTGAGCAAATCTAATAGATGTAATGCTAATGTTTTACATTTGGTTTAAATAAACTAAAATAAAAAATAAAAAAAGTGATCAAAAAACATTTCGATTTTGGCAGATTGCAACACAAAGTGTACAAGCGTGTTGCCAAAATCGAACGGTTTCTGTTTTTTTAAACATTAAACATTAAATTTTCAGAGTGTTATATCCATTTCAACCAGATCACTAACAACTGGACTTACATATCTCGATTGGACAGTTTAGCAGATTCAAAAAACTTTTTGGACAATTATTTAAAACGAGAAATTTCAGTAAGTACACTATATATTGTTACACTTTTTTAAACACATTATCAATTATGTCATATTAATAGACTCCTTGAAAAGGGCATAATAAATGCCAAAACGTCGGATGAAGAAATAAAAATCGTTTTAAGATTTTTTCTCGACTGAAATCGTCGAAAATCAATTTATTCATTTAGATTTACTTAATTTCATAATTTGAAATAGTTTATATTAAAAATTTCTGTAATTAAGATTTACGTAATGATAAGAATCGTTATAACCTACTAGATAAAGCGTGTTCCATCTTTTCCCATGGGATACCACCATCGCTCAACACTGGCATAGAGGAAAACCTTTTTATCGGGGGGCGTTGAGCGTGAAGAGTTTGGAGAGCATAAACATAACCGTATCACCCTGCTAGCGAAACAAGCACCAGCTTTTCCTAGCGCAGCATATCGCATTCTAACACGCTCTTCTTAGAAGAAGCTAGAGCGAGAACCGCCAAAACCAGCATTGACGACGGCAGCAGAACGCTCACACGCTCGCGTTCCATCCCATGCACGCGACTGGAGGCGCATCTTCCCGTGTCGTCTTTACCATGGACCGAACGCTTCACACACCACCCACTTCCGTCCGTTCCATGCAGCTGTTGCTTTCCGAAGGAAGAATACACCTATTCACCACCAACCTACTCGAATCAGCGGCCCACCAGCCAACAACAAGGGTGCTACTCTATTTGTCATGCTATACGCCTCTAGTGTGGTCTCGCTCTCGCTGCCGTTTTTCCGCGCTGTTGTCTTGTTTGCGCCGCTCAAGTGCGGGTTTTGCCTCGCCTCTTTGCTTTCAGCTGGAGCTTTTGAGCGAGCCGGTTTTTTTACCCCTGCTGTTGTTGTTTTTTTTTCGTTCCTTCAGTGACTTTCAGTCCAGCCAGCAGTTTTCCACCATGGCATGGGCTTATGCTCTGCGTGTGCCCTCTCTTCGGTGCCAGTTCCAGTTGAGATTGTGGTGAGACGGAACGTGTGTGTCCGTTTGTTTTGTGCTCGTCGCTCTTCGCTACGCAAGCTTTCGCACGCGTTTTCGCGGGTCCGCATTTTTCCGAAGGATCGTTACGGAGCTGTATTGTTGTTTGTCGCTTTGCCATTACCCCGTTGCTTTTTGGGGGGAGCCCTTTTGGATACCGATTGCCGTGGCCACGTGGGTAGTACTGAAGGGAACTTAGCCGGTAGCGGATGTGCGTGATTAGCCGATCAGATGATTTGTGTGTTGTTCGGTCGACATGTACTTGGTTGGATACTCTGTAACGGCGGGAGTGTAACTGTGACTGGGTAAAAGGATTGAACGCCATTTTTAGGCTGATTTCGCGACGGTATACTGCTGATGGTGAAGTGTTTTAGGAAAAAAAGCTTAAAGCAATCAACATTTTACGAGGTGATTTTGGAGTATGTTGTGAAGTTTCAGATAACACCTATGCAAAGAAATACCAAGTGAAATAAATTCTCAAAAGTGATATATTGGGAATTGTCAGTTAAAATTGATTGTTAGTTGTTTTGCTGAAGACTGAACATTAAAATAACTGTTCAAATCGAGACCAGCTGAGAATTTGATTCTAATATTGACTGGAAAGGTATGTAGAATTTTCGTTTGGTTTTCGAAATATACACCTAGATGACTCTTGAAATGATTGCAACGGATAAAGTCAATCTAAGCAAAAGAGTTTTTGAATCCTTCTGAATAAAGTATCGAATTGGACATTGTTTTCGAACTTGTAAATATTCGCATTTTTCAACACCTAATGTTTATCCATATTAATCATAGCAACAATCCAAAAGTTAGTTGTTTGAACTATAAGTTTTCAGATAAAATTTATAAACAACAGATTGATCTGGAATGAATTCTCAGATGATTTTATCTAATAAGTTTAATTCGAATAAAATGTGGATATTTACATTTGACCCATTCCCGGCGAACATCCACCCCAGTTCTTATTTCTCATAATTTACAAAAAAAAAACACTGCTTTAACCCTCTAGGACTCAATGTTTTATCGTTGTAAAAATTCACAGAAGCTTTGTTTTATGATTACAATCAACTTTTGTTTTACGAAAGACTTCATAGATGAGAAATTTTTTTGGACATTTATGTCAAAAATTGCATATGCATATGCAATTGTGCATATTTTTCGAAATGTTGTCGTACATTCCCAACTCCGCCTATAGACGGGGTTTATGTTTCATCTCTCCTTCCTAACTAAGGTTTTTTTTATCCAAAAAATCATTGGTAATTCTTTGACCTAACTGCTAATCATTTTTTTAGGTAGAAAAACACATTGACCAAGGATTTCTGAGGCTACCATATTGACCATTTTTTGAAAAATAGGTCCACTTAGAGATTTCTGTTGTTTTTAAGCTTCTCTTAGCTGAGACTTTTGACAACAGCTAGTCAAACAAATTTCAGTAACAATTGGACATTAGCACGATTACAGGATTGACATAAGCACATTTTTAAAAGCGAAAAAAAATTGTAAAACTAACTCGTCGCGGTTTTATGACTATTTTAATATACCCCGTCTAAAGGCGTGCTTGAGCACTAGAGGGTTAAAAAAGTAATTTTTCGAACATCACATGTTTACACAATTTAGTTCGTTATATTGTTTTTTGGGACGTGCGCTTCAAAAATGTGAAATTTTCTGAACCAAAAAAAGCAAAGTGTGTAAAAAAGTTTGAAATTCAATTCCTTTCAATTTCATAATATTGTCTATGCGGCGAGTTCTTGAATTATTGTATCAATAAACGTAGTAAATATAGTTCCTGGTTAGTAAAACATATCTAACGAGAAAATCAAATCAACTAATTAACTTGGATTGAATATTTCGATTTTATTGTTTTGAATTTGAATGAATATCCTTTGCTCAAGCGCAAAAATCGACAGTGTTGAGTCTCAAATATGCAATTAGTTCTTTTAACAATCCTTTAAACATTTTTAGAAATTTTTATATTATCTTTCTCAACATCAGTCGTTCTGAAAACTACAGAACTGAAAACTGAAATGTGTGCTTATTATGAATAGGATGCTTACTGTAGGAATAATGAAACATGTTTACCGATTTGAACATGATCCCTGAATCAGGGCTGCCATAGAAATTTTGTTCGGATTCTTTTTAAAACAAAACCAATGGACTCATTATTTCAAAATGATGAGCGAAGGCCCGGTTAGGAGAACGATTAAAGAAATGGTTTGATGATTCTGTCAGCTCATTTGATAAACTCCACTGGTTTTGGGGTCCCCAAACAAGTCTCAAGTTTGTATGGAAATTTGACACCATTTGTTCAAGCAAAACTGCAGAATCCACTTTGTTCAGGGATATTCATCCTTTGGAATGATTCATCCAACATCCGAACCCACTATTTTGGCTTTATCTTTTATGCACATTTACCAATGTTTCTATAAACTTAGTTCTTTTTTTCAATCTAGACGTAATTTTGTAGCGCATAAAAGTTAGAACCAAAAAGGTGGATTGTGGAGTTTTGCAGTAATTTAGAATCTGTATTCAGAGTGTTAATCACGTTCAAAATGTTGAGTTAAGGAATAGATTGACTTTTAGGGTTTCCAGTTTTTGAAACGCTAGTTTCGATTCCTCCGGTTTTTAATTGTTAAACTTCAAAAATTGACATTGGATTTTTTTTTCTTTAAATAAAGAGCAAATATATATTTTATAAATTTAAGTTGGCAAATATCGTCAAAACAAAAATGTGGTCTTTAAATATTCTTCTTCTAAAGAGTCAGGAAGGCAAGCTTTTCCCAATAACGTTTCTGAATGCAGTATTGTATCGAAATCTCAACTAATTAAAAAAAATGGGTCTGGTCATTTCACTTGAAACTAAAATTTTTTTTTCCGCAAACTTTTGAAAACTATCAAAACAACGCTAGGTAGGGTTAGTTGCCCTACTTTGGACCATTTAAGCGGTGGTTTTTAAATAATCATGTTTTCCTCATAAACGGACGGGAGGTTTATATCTTTCAAGAAATTTATTAATAGTTCATGATCTTATCTGCGAGATTCAATTAGAATTTTCGACATAGATTTCGCCGTTAATGAAAGATTTTCAAAAATATTGATGATCAAAATTTCCATCTTTGAACCTACTGTTCCAATTTTTTTACTGTTCTGGTACTTTCATTGGACCTATAACATAAATTCCTATAAAAAGTATGTTTTTTCGAAAATAAATAAATATATTCATTAAAAATGTAATCTTTAATAAAATATCATAAAAAAGTATTACAGCCTTTTAACGACTAAAACACTAAAATTTCTGCAATCAATATTTTAAACACTTTCACTCCCCGTGAGTTCTATCAGCAGATCAATAGCTGAAACTTTTTTTGTTTACTTACTTGTAGTTGATTTTCGTAAAGCTGACAAAAATGTCAGAATTGTTCAAAATAGGTTCTAAATTATGCTCCGAATAAAAATTCGCACCACTGTTGAAATGTTTGGTATTGGTACAAAATTTTGTTTATGTCAGGTCTAAAAAATGAAACATCAAAGTCAAAAGTTTCCTATATTTGGTCCTTTTACAAATTTTCCGGATTTTCTTTGATTTTCATTTATTTTAGAAAAAATAGGTAGTATGGTTCATTTTCTTCACAGTTAAAGTAATTTTCCTTTAAACTTTGGCTTGGACAGTAAAAAAACGTGATTTTTCCTTATTCACTCTCGTTTCTCAAAACGCGCCCCACTTATTGAGCTGTCTGATTTACCACTGATTAGGAAGCAAATTTTTTAAAACGTTGAAAATTTTATCTGAAAGACTTCCCGCATAAATAAGAATTGTAACCATACGATTTGTGAAATAGTCAAACGACGATTTGATTAAGCGTAAAAAAACTTTTAGCAAACGATTATTCAAACTGTGGAAAACATTGGTTGAAGTGTGAATTCCGAATTCACAGTCTTTTTAATATGTCGTTAGGTTATGTAATTGTTAAAAACCGTTCAAACACTTATATGGAGAAACTGTTCTACAAACAGTTGAGGTAAAGTCCGAAAACCGCTTCTAGAAAACGTATTCACTCTCAAACCATTATTATTATAGTTTTTCGTAAAGTACTCTTTTAACTAAACAGTAACAATAATGGTTTTCAAACGATTCAGAATAACGTCCTTCCAACGTTTTCCAGAACCGTACGTGAATATGGCGCTCCCACACACATAAATGGAAATTTATCATTATAAAAAAAACTAAATTTAAACTTTGCATAATTCTTATATTTTATTCAACACTCGTCTATTCAATTTCCAAATACATAATACTTTTTTCTAAGTTAACTATCATCATCCACACCTATCTATTTCATAAATACTTCTTTAAAGAAAAAATAAAATTTCGTTTTTACACTATAAAACTCAAGTTAAATTAGAAATTGATCGGCGGGCCAGGCAATAAGTTTGCAGAACCATGTTGGCCTCTTCTTTCAGCTGATTTAGGTCGTTCATGTAAGCACCAAGACGCACTTTTTCCGGATCTTGTGGCGAGCTCCAAGGATTTGGCACCAGTTTTTTTTATCGCTACCCGATTCTTCGGAACCCGAAAAGTTTCGATAATTTTTTTTTTCAATTTGGTACATTTCTGAAAAAAAAAACAGAAATAGAAAATTATCTCATGTAGTCCGAAAGGCTTTCAGAACGTTTTTGTAAGTAGATTTTAAAGCTAGACTCACCTATATCACCTTCGCAATAAAACTTTGAAGAATTTGTCGTCAATTATGAGCAAATTGTCGGTGAACTGATTTCACTTTGCACATACCGAAACCCACAAAGCAAAGACGATGTCTCTTTGCAGGCAATTCCCACTTCCGCTGCCTCGAAAAGTGCGTTGTTTTCCCCGGGATCCTGAGGTTTAGCCAATATTTGGGCGATACAGGATCTAATGGCACGGATTTCAGTGCCTTTTGAAGCAAACATTTCAGCGTCCTATGGCTCTCCAAGAGAGTATTATCTCGTATTATTTAGATTTTCGTGGATGAACGTTCAATTTTTGTCCCCTGAAATGAAACAAACGAAATTAAACATAAGAATATTGATTAGAAACTCAAATTTTCTTACCGTTTCGTTCTTCTGTCCTGAAAAGTACAAAACAAAATGGCCTGTAGAAAAATCGTTTCTTTGTTTTCGATTAGGCAGCGCTGCCAAATATTAAATTTGACTGAAACTTAAAAATTTATTGTTAAATTTATAATGTTTTAAAATTTGATAAACCAGATTGTACTTGGTGTTCATTCCAAGTTCGTACATGTGATCAATATTTTGATAAAAAAAATATTTTTGAAAATAAAATCATATGGCTTCACTGACCCACCTTTTGACAATTTTGACGATTTGACATAAGGTATGGACGCCATGGGTAATGATTCGAGATCATTCATACGATTATTGGAAAAAATTAAGTTATCCTTCCTACCATTCATTAACCTTTTGAGAAAGCATCACTTTTTCATATGAACATTCATGTTACGTTTTTATCAGTATCGAATTAAAGTTTTATATAATATCTACGTTAACAGAGACAATCACTATTTATAGAGCAGTAGATGTATCGTATAGACTGTTTCAGACACAGTTTTTTAGTATGCGGGTTTTTATGGCAAAAAGCGGTATGGTAGGATTCAGGAAGAATAAAAGTTCATTTTGTGTATAGGAGTATCTTTATCCTATGCTAGCTAAATGAATTATTGATAATTTTCGGCATTTTAGGACTAAAGTAGACTGTAGGTCCAAAGTAGGAGCACTCACCCTACTTACAATAACTTTTTACTAAGAAATTTTTCTTATCTTTTCTATGTGAATTGTTTTGCAAACAATATTTCTGCAAATCGCCTATCGAAATTCATGGAAATTACTGATTGATACAAACACACGAGCAAAGATGGCGGTATGATAATGGATGGAAGTACATTACAGTGTTGCCATAACTCATCTGGGGCTTTCAACTCTATTAAAGAAACTACTATATAAAAGACACTACTGTAAAGAGGCGACGTGAGCCGATTAGAATTTACGTTCATCTTTCAGTGCCATTTCAATTGAGCAGAGATTTGTCAAATTCGTATGTTTATAACTAATACGAACAGATCTTACGCTTAATTATACGAACTAGCAGTTAACTTGAAACGAGAAAAACCAAGAAGTTTCCATCCCAATCCTTTGTCATGGAATTTGACAACCATCAATATTTCGGGCCTGTCAAGGGTCCAAATGAAATGTCAAATCCCAGAGAAGTATGGTTGATTGCACACTAACCCAGCAGTCATTCATATTTTCATTAGTTGAAATTTTGATTTTTTCAACTCAGAACTACTTTGAGAGGAAAACACCATAAAAGCCTGTCCCGATGGGTAGAAAAGAAGAAACAGATTCTAGCTCGCAAGATAAATCAGGTTGTCATCCACCTGAGAAAAACGCGTTTGAAATTTCGGCACACCGATTAAATACTTTTTAAAAATCAACCTCTTTTTAACAATTTCAACTACTTTAATTCAACAAAAGTGCAATACACTGGTTCCTTTTTTACGATGGTTGTGTAAGTGTTAAAAAAGATATCTTTTAAAAAAGTTCAAAGAAATCAGGCAAAAATTATCGCTCATTTCGAGTAAAGTGGCCAATTTGGAATGATAGACCATTCTGAGGTGATTTGAATGGTATCGGGAAGCTCAAAGGTTTGTTTTGGATATTGTTTTCTGCTACTGTTGTTCCGGAACTTCCGCAGAGTCTCTAATAGCCATTCCGGCCAATGATTCTGTCGATAAGCTACCTCCAAATCAATTGACCACTCAAGAGTAGTTTGTAGAAAAGAGCGGGAATGTCATGAATCTGTTTATGACATGTTTAAAAATTGTCTCATTTTGATAAAAATCGTTTAAAACAATAGCGTGGAAAATAAGATCATTAAAAAAAATCCAGTGTTTATCTACATATTTTTCGTTCCTTTTTCGAAAATTCAACATTATTTCAGTAATTCCAAAGATTGACGAGTTTCGCCCTGTTTCGTTTTCGATGGTAGTTACGCCTGGGAGTTTCGCCCAATTGAAGAGACGTCACTCCCCGTTTCAACAAAAATGCATCAAAATGCTTTGCCTAATTGAATCTTATTACTTTTTAGAAAGTTTCAAGAGATTTTAAGATGGAACCGCTTTACCACGTACTTCCAGAATAACCGTAAATCGTGATTTCATTAAGAAGTTTCTCCCTTATGAAATGTTACGCTAGAGATTCGGAATGAAAGTTACAGTGTTGCTTTTAAGCTTGTATCTGACAGATCAAACCGCATGGTTTCGATATTCTTATGTATTTTTTTAATGGATCAGATGGTGTCTCTTTATGTTGCTGGTGGTGATCTGCCAATCGTTGGTTTGTATGCTACTTTAAGGTCATTTTAACTTAATTCGCTCAACTTTTTGTCAATTGTACTCTTTTAGGATTGGCCGATCCTAGAGGAACCTGGAAAACATTGTTCAACAAACAAGTTGTATTTCACTAAAAATGTACACGCAAATTTGGTGGCGTGCCCAACCGATTATTATTGAAAAAAAAAAAAAAAAAAAAAAATGAAGACGGGTGAAATATGTCAATTTTGTTGTTCCTTTGTAACGAGGTCAACAATTGGCAAATCACCTTAGTCAAATATTGTTCCTTAAGGATAGTGGCCCTTATTAAGAGCCGCGCGTGAGGTGACGATAGTTGAGTCACCTTACCGTCACAGGACTCTTGTCACCTTATTCCGATAGTCGATGTAAGAGAAGTGATAGAAGTAAATTCACAAAGTTTATCCGAAGAGACGTTCCTCACCTAAAGCGACTCCTGGAATCAAGTGACTGGGGTGTTTCGACTATCGTCACCTCAAGCGCTGCGCAGAATAAGAGCAAGTATTAAAAACTTTTCTTCATTATATTATTGTTTATCAAATAACTTAAGCCAAATGAATCAGGATTAATCTGAAAACCAAGTAATTTTGGAAGGTTCTAGTAACATTCCAATTCATAATAAGAATAATAACATACTATTCCCAGCCATTTCTCCTTCAGTCCAAGTACCCATCAACCACTGTTTCCCGTAATCCTTCTAATCACCTTTAAATCAAAGATCAGAACTACAAGTATCACTTACCGAAAAGCAGTAATTTAACCCCCCACCCGCGAACGCGCCAAAGCACGGCGAAAACCATTTAAATGTAACGGCCGATTTGCACGCCACTCGCTGTAATCGTTTATTATTAGGCAGCCACTTCACAACAACAACGGTTCACAACTCAAAACATGAACTATATTTAAACGCTCGGACCAAGGAGCAAGGAGTCTTCGGAACTGCACTTCAGTTTAGGGATAAAGGTACCTATTCCTCAAAAAAAAAAAAAAAACGTGAACCTCGCGGCGTTTGGTTTTGGTGGGCAGTCCCGCGAATAAAAGGCGGTGAAATGTCCTTTCAACATCCGAAACAACCGACCGATCCGGCATAGTTTGCATTATTTTAATTAAGATAATTTCATATTTTATTCATCGAGCGAGCGAGCATTTGAATATTCTGACCATACGAGTGTAAAGCTTTTTGATGTTTTTCAGTTTTTCGGCACCTAGTTCCCTGTAGATTTTTCCCATTATGTTGCTCTTTTTACCGGGTGTTTCTCTTTGAGGGTTTCAGTTTTTTTTTCTATTTTAATGGGAAACGTTGAATATCAAGTTGAGTTGTTCGAAAGTGTGGACGAACGGTGTTTGTGTAGTTTTGTTTTCCCCGTTGTTTTCACGCGAACTTTACACCGACCGGGAGCAGTTTGTTGTTTTCCACCGCGTATGAATAGCGCCGAAATGGCTCACCTCGATGCCCGTTGTAATCAGTGTATTCCTCTAGCTAGACGCTCAGGTGCTAGACTTTTTTACGAGGGCGTTAATTAAGTTAACTTTGTTTTGTTTTTTTTTTCTTCGGGTTGAATTCTTGCAGCTCCACGGACTTCGGGGTTTGCAGATAATGTATTTTACCATCGTACTTACTGTGCAGAGAGAAGGTTCTCTGAAGAGTTAAGTCTGGCGATGAGAAAGCTGGAAAATAGTGAACGTATTAAGTTCGTCATTCGATGATAATTGTTTGATACACTCAAGTAGAGAATTTCTTTCATCGGAGCAGTTCTCGATTCCAACACAATCCCAAGTCTTTCAAGTTACTACATACTTGTCGAAATACTAACATTTTATACATGCTCAAATAAATTGGTATAATTCACAAGAAGCGATCCTTTGAACTTGGCGATGTGATTGGGTCAAAGTTGAAAAAGTTCGTAAACAAAGCTTTTGGCCAGCTTCCTGAATCACATTCTTCGAGTCAATGGTCAAGGTGATATTCCCGGCAAGTTGAATTTCTTTTTAATCGATTAATTTATATGCCCTGACAAGGTGTTTGCATCGGTGGACAATAAATTTGTATTTTCTCTGACAAACTGCGAAGTTTTCACGCTGGTGGTTGGCAACCTAGCCAACCAGCGACGATGAAAACTTCATAAAACACCTCGGCAATCGGCAACCCTTTCTTTGGTTTGGCTCCGACACTTGGCAGATGTCTGATAGATGTCTGGTCAACATGAAATGTCGTCAGTGATGTCGTTTTCGCTGATGTTGACGAAAACTCCGGTTTGGGGATTCAGCGATAATAGATACTCTAAACATTCATTTAGAAGTTCCTGAAATCACACAAAACACCTGTAAAGTTCTCCCCAGATTTCGTTAAACTATCAATACAGAACACCAAATACCCCCTTCCCGATTAAAAAATATTGGGCAATTGTGTAGTATAAATAAAAGAAGAAAAAGTTTTCGAAAAATGCAACACTGATGAGAGAAAGTTGAAAAAAAAAAATGGCTGCTCAGGTTAACCATCGTCCAAACTATAATAGGTGTTCGGAGAATGCCAAATCAGCCATAATTATAGTTGCCTAGTTCGAGTTCGTAAAGTCTGTTCCGTCAGGCGACAGGGAATGTGTGAATTTAGCCTGGGTTTTTTCAACTGTAAAATATTTTGATCAAAATTCGATGTCTCATTGCAAAGTTTTGTTTAAAAGCAAGATATTTCCCATAACAATGGCTATCTCAATTTCTCGAATCTCTTGAAGACCTCTGATTTTCGTTTTGTAAAAAAAAGTCATTTCCTAGTTCTTAACTATCGTTTTGGAAAATTATATGTTCTTTTTGTAGCAGTTATCGTTGTGTCATATTTAATTTTTTACTTAATCTGTACTTTGGATTTGTGAGGAAATAGGCAAGGTAAGTAATAGTATATTCACCGATTTTTAGTTTTCGTCAATACTGGTAATAGAGATTTAAAAAACACACTGAACGGTATAGAAGACTTTTTTAAGTTAAAAAAAACGCGTTCAATTGTGATAAACATTTCTCAATTTCCACCACTGTGACTATAACCGATACAAAAAAAGTGGTACAAAAATCGTATTTTTCAAACCGACACCAGAGTTGCAAGTTTTTCGATATTCATTTGAAATTGATACTCAATGTAGAGAGTATCAATTCAGCAGCACAATAAATTTCCTTGTGACGCTTAATGCTTTCGACGTCAAACGAAATTCGCTGAGCATCACATCGAGAAAAAAAACCACAAATAAAATTTGTTTTGGTGATCCCATCAGGAAAATTTTCAGCTTTTTTATCCTATTTTCTACTCTACTATTTTCACACGACGTAATAGCTGATAGTTTAATTTAATTTCCGAATCCATGGAATTTTCAATGTGAATTAAAGTAATTGCTCTTCACACTAACGGAGCCCCAAGTTGAACGACACCAAACGCTTAGATAAAAATATTAATCTACGAAAGCCAGGTAAGGAATGAAATTTATTGAACATTTTTAAGACCGAAAGCGTTAAACCCTGTGGGACCTATGTTAAAAAACATAAAAATAAAGCGCTTCGGTGTACAAAACATTGCGTTATAAATTTTGTGTAATACGGTGCTTTGGTTGAAAAGTTCAAAGGTTTTTAACCAGAAAGACAATGATTTAAATGCAGATGTCATTGCAAATGAATAGAAAAAATGATCATATTTGGCACTCTGGTGGTTTTTCAAAATACCTAAATAGGCTTAATCAGCAGGTGGATTTTAAAGCCATTTTTAATTTTTTTTCTACTTAAATTTAATGGACAAACTAATTTCTGCTCATCTCAACATACAATTTATGACAGAAAAAAAATAATACGATATTCAATATATTTTTCGTGGGCCTAGAAAGAAAATCTTATTTAAACTCACATATTACAGATTTTTTTTTAATTTTAGCTGTTAGAGTTACTTAACCTTTAGCAAAATTGTACTAAGGACGATAAATTCGTATTAAATTAATCTTTATTTGATTCTAATTTCTTATTTTTACATTCAGAATTAAAAACGCTACTTTTTTAAATCAATTGATTCTTCCTCAATAAAATAAAAAATGATTGAAGTCGTTCCATCATAAGGTGTCATTTGATCTACATTGGTTTGAACAAGATTTTTTTCGAAATTAGACGATTTTTGAACATGCCAAAAACATTCCTGCTCTTTTCAAATTACTCATGAGTGGCCAAGTAGGTAAAACGAATTTTTGATAGAAAAAGTCACAGAGAGACCTTGCAAAAAAATTAAGATCAATCTCCTAAACAAAGATTTCAGCTTCCCGATTTCATATTGACCACTTCAGAATGGTTAAATTAGCCATTTTTAAAAATATACAAAATTTATCGCATGGTGTTTCGATTTCTTGAAATGTACTTAATAATTAAAAAAAAGGATCCACCAATCATTATGATTACTAAAAAAGAATTTGTTTGGAGGAAGAAGAAATTATTTTCTTCAATATTATTATAACTCTACATAGTTATGTGTGAATTTAAACTCCAAATGAGTTCCTGAATATCAAAATTATCAAATAACTATTCCAATTTTGATGATTTATATTTTAGTTTGCTGTTGGTAATTTAAAAAAAAACTGGCTAGCAAATGAAGTCATGGTTTTTTTTTTATAAATAGTTTTTAGCTTCGGAATTTAGATATTTATTTACGATTCCTTGTCCTTGATGAAAATGCAAACATTTTGCAATTTTATAGATTGCATGTCTTCAATATCACGATATGAGACTAATCACACCAGAAAAATTTACTTATCCCAAGTGTGGTCAAACATGAGCTCAAAAGAATTTTCGTTATTTATCCAGTAACATAGTAACATAAACGAAACATTGATTTGCAAACTAAATCAAGAAAAAAGTATTCACTTGAGACAGAAATATGATAAATAAATTCTTTTCAAATCCTGATAAAACTCTATTTTTAAGTGTATGTTCTTTAGAAAAATGTTTTAAAATGATAAAACTGGTATCTAACAATTGACAGGTATAAACTGACGGTGTTTTGAAAAGTTGTGATAAAGGGTGATACGGTCCAAATTTGGTCAATATCAACTTGACGTATATCTTTCAATTTTGCATTTAAAAAACCTGAACACCCCTCATTTTGAAGGTGTGTGTGTGTAGAATGTTGCTCCTATTTTGATTTTGGAATTCACTCTTCAGTTGTCAAAATGCCGTCCAAGGAAGAAGAGCAGAATATCAAAATTTTGCTCGCGCATCGTGAAAATCCGAGCTACTCGCATGCAAGGCTGGCAAAATCGCTAAAAGTTGCCAAATCAACCGTTACAAATGTAATTAAAGTCACTCTGTTGTGGTATGAGCCTACTTGGTTGAATGATTCAACTGAATCAAAGTGTTTGGGGAGCGTTTGTCGTTAGCCAGGAAGTCTGGATCGGGGAGAAATCGAAAACCGGAAGCCGCTGAGACGACAAAGAGAGTTGCCGGTAGTTTCAAGCGAAACCTAACCTCTTTCTCCGAGATGCCGCAAATAAGCTGGGTGTATCGTCTACAACCGTGCATCGAGCCAAAAAACGAGCCGGACTATCGACTTACAAGAAGGTATTGACTCCAAATCGCGATGATAAACAAAATACGACGGCCAAAGCGCGATCCCGGAGGCTGTTCACGACGATGCTGACGAAGTTTGACTGCGTGTAATAGACGACGAAACCTACGCCAAAGCCGACTATAAGCAGCTTCCGGGACAGGAGTTTTGTACATCAAAAGGAAGGGAATAGGTAGCAGATATTTTCAAGCACATGAAACTGTCAAAGTTCGCGAAGAAATATCTGGTTTGGCAAGCCATCTGTACCTGCGGCTTGAAAAGCAGCATTTTCATAGCTTCCGGGACTGTCAACCAAGAAATTTACGTGAAAGAGTGTTTGAATAAACGTCTGCTGTCTTTCCTGAAGAAACACGGTTGCTCCGTACTGTTTTGGCCGATTTGGCATCTTGCCATTACGGTAAAAATACCATGGAGTGGTACGCCGCCAACAACGTGCAGGTGGTTCCCAAGGACAAGAACCCTCCCAACACGCTAGAGCTCCGCCCAATTGAGAAATACTGGGCTATTGTCAAGCGGAACCTACAGAAGACCAAAAAAACTGCTAAAGACGAGCAGCAGTTCAAGGCAAACTGGCTTTCTGCGGCGAAGAAGGTGAAGAAGGTGGCTGTACAAAATCTGATGGCAGGGGTTAAGCGTAAGGCCCGGAAATTCGGATTTGGAAAAGCGGAAGCCTAACTGAATATTTTTCCTGAATTTTATACTAATTAAACTTGAAAAAGAAATTTAACTTGATTTTTTAAATAAACGATTTCACAGATTTACACGCGTTTTCCCTTGACCAAATTTTGACCGTATCACCCTTTAGGTTCATTTTCTTCTGAACTGGATTACTTGTTTTAGTTATAATTTTGTTTTGCAAGAGATTGCGCAAATATTTTTTTTTAATTCTTCGATGCCTTTGATCTCGCATCAATGCCCTCGGAAAAGTAGTTATTCTGCTTGTGTGTGATTCTCAAAATGTGGAAACGTCAATATTCAAGGCAATTTCGCTTGATGTTCAACTTGCTTTGTTCAACCATTCACTACCATTGGAATTGACAGACTATGAACTGTGGTAAAGCTGCCATGCATGATGGCGGCTAGATTGAAGTGATAGGTAAATTTTTGGTTTCCTTATTTGATGCCAATTTTTTTAAATTTTCTATTCAGTTTGATTTTAAAACGAAGAGTGGATTTTCTCATGAATTGGATTTTTGGTGCTCAACATCTAAAAAAGACCATTTCTTCTACACTTAACATTAAGTAAATCTTCGGTTGAGAGGCATTTTGGTCGCTTAAAAACAACAAATTTTCATCGCACCGCGAACTTCTTGATTGGGTCTGCGTACTGTGGCCGGCGATATACAAGCGAGAGGGTTAATGTTCGGGCCAGTGGCAACAAAAAAAAAACATCACAGAAGGAGAAAAATGGGTGCCAAACATCGGACAGATTTAGGCATTCTTTTTTGCTGAATAACTTCTCCAATTCAAGATGATTAAAGGCCGAAGACACGAGAATAGGTGAATTTCGGAGGCCTTCTTCAGCCAGATTGCTGAATAAAAATTGAGCTACGTTATTTTTTCAACGCTTTTTCAGTAATAAATTGTTTGTTGGGAAAATCCCACTTATAAAATTCTCAATCTCATGAGATGCAACCTTGCTGACACTGACTGAATGATGCGTATGGTCGAATGTAATATGAGTGACCAGAGACCGACAAAAAACACAAACACAGCACAGTACATATCGTGCAACATAAATTCTGGAGTTCTGACACAAAAATTTATGTGTGCGACACTTTGGTTTGGCACAGCACTTCAATTGTACACTTTTCAGCGCAATTTTGGCATAGAGTTAACGCCGAACAGCATTGAATTTTGGCAACCTTTTCTTTGGGTGTAAAATTGGGAGACTACACACATTTTTTATTGGCTGATGTTAGAACTGTTAAATTGTCAAATTAAAAATATATCCCGTGTGAAAGAATTACCAAATTTTTTTTACAATTATTTTTAAAGTACCTAGCTTAGGGAATTTAAGGTAAGTAATTCAATCTGTCGTGTCTTTCGGTATAAAGGTCTTAATTTAAGTCCCAACAAACAAAAGGAGGTTTGTATCGAAATTAATGTTATCAAAGAGTACAATGTCGTTGATTGCAGGAAAAAAAACATCTGCGTAATTGTCATCATCATTTATTTTAAGCTAATATACCACCTCGACGACACGTAAAATAATCGCCCGGGTACATCCATATCATTTCCCATATTGCAGGCTCCGATAGCGTCATTATCAATTGATTACCCCAAAATTTTATCTCATAAGTGTTTCAGTTTCCACGCTGTTTCGACCTTGACTCGGGAGCATCACAAACTTATGATCAGCGTTTTTTCAGCATTCCCGGGCCATCGTCTAAGCCCGGCAGAATCAGGCCATCAATTTGCATAATTATGTCCAGTGTAAACTACCCTTGTATTATGCTAATCCAGACGTTAGACTTTTTCGGGAACACTTTTCATCGTGTCTGGTCATCGTTTGGCTGGTGTTTTCTGGGCTTTGTCGGTCGTGCTGGTACCTACTTCGAGGATTTGCAAAGTTGTTCTTACGTGTCGCATTCATGAGCTGCATCAGTTAGGTACGTTGAAGCTTTTCGTTGATGGAAATTGTTTTCACTTTCAACCGAATGAGTTGTGTGTGAAGTGGATTATCCGCGGGCGGATTTGTTTTTCTGTTTTTGCTCATGTTTGAATTGCTTTGGAAGGTTTCTTTCCCTCATCTTCTTCCCTCATCTTGTTCGGTTGCGTCGACTTGCTGAAGGGCAGCATCGTGCTTCAACAGTTTGGCAGTTTTTAGTTAAACATGTAACGCATATTAGGTTTGGTAGTCTGCCGTACTGCTCGGGGGCGTCAGAGAATTATTCCTTCGGATTTTTCGTTCTCATTCGAGACGCGTAACAATTTCCAGATCGATATTGCTTAGCACCCAAATACCACGAAAAATCCCATTTGTTTAAACGCCATGCAAGTATTATGCGCACCGATCTAGATCAAAACAAGGGGACCCACCTTCAGAACTCTTATTTGGTGTGAGGAATCGTTTAAGATCCTTCGATAAGCTACCCACCTTCAGCTGCTGAAGGGCGGTCGAGGAACTCACACGTCAATGCACAAGAAGGGAACAACAACACGGTCCAGGTACAAATTCCTGCGCTAAATCGATTCAAATTTCCGACCAATATTTATGGGAAACGTTCACGCGTTTCACATATTTACCGTACGGTTTTTGGGGACCAGATTTTCACGGCTGATACTTTTCCTAAGCCTTCACCCGTCAAGAAACCGCGTCTTTCCAGAAAGTGTGATTTTTCGGATTTGTTTAGGCATCTGGACATCGAGCGGCTTTGAATGGTTATTTTTCCACCAAGCCTAACGCGACAATCAAAACAGTCGATCATTTATGCAGGCATTCGGGAAATCTGCATCCTAGGAGAGGTATGAATGATGGATGGACGGCGCAAAGCCATAGCGTGGAGGCCATTTTTGCTTCAGAAATGGAGCGGAAGAATGTTGACCAGAGAATGAGTAATGGGAATTTATTTAGTGCGTTGCTTCGTTAAATTTGCATTTTCAACCTTTGCTTTCACCTCAAACGAAGAAAGCTTACTAGCTACATTTGAAAATCCAACCTTACAATTGAACCGATTTCGACCTTTTTTTTTTGGTTCACTTGAAATTTTGTAATTAAATTTGTATTAGATCTTTATATTCTTTATATCTTTATATTACTTCAATTTAATAAAATGCGTCACGATTTCTAAATGTTGAGGCATTTTGTTTAAATAACTTTTTTACTATTTTGTATACGTTTTATATAGTGAACCTGCGTATAAGAGAAGCGACATCTGATCCCTCTTAAAATAAAATATGTTGCAACATGGCCGAAAGCTTGGAAAAAAAAAATCTTCGACACTGTTTTCCGGCTCAATGTTCTAGCTCTAAAGTGAACGCTCAGTAAATCCAACAAAGCAACATTGAATTTGATGCCCGGAAGATCGTGATAAACGGTATGAATGACTTGAATTTAGTTAAAAAATTAGATAGTTGTTTAACTAGGAACACAATCCACCAAAGCAGTGGAAAAAATTGCCCGTAATCATAAATTCATATGACGAGCTTTTAAATTATCTGTTTGAACTTCAATAACAATCAAAATACCTTCCTTGGTCGAATTATCAATTAGAAAGCTGAAAGCTCTACGACAAAAGCTCTACGGCAAAAGCTCGGACCGATTGGAATCGATTTTGACAATTCTTTTGTATCGTTTGGAATTTTGCGTTTCAGACGTCGCTTCTCTTACATGTAGGTTCACTAGTTTTATAGTTCTTTTACTCATCGTAAAACTTGGTAATAATAATGGATTTGCATCAAATTTTAAACCTTTTGACCGAATTTTTACTTTTGAATTTTTGAATGGTTTTCAAATATGATTCAAACTAAGTAGGAATCTATATATATAAAAATGAATTTCTGTCTGTCTGTCTGTCTGTCTGTCTGTCTGTCTGTCTGTCTGTCTGTCTGTCTGTCTGTTCCCTATAGACTCGGAAACTACTGAACCGATTTGCGTGAAACTTGGCAGGTGGGGATATTGGAGGCAGGGGAAGGTTCCTATTGTGGTTTGAGACCCCTCCCTCTCTCATGAAGGGGGGGAGGGGCCTCCCAAAGAAAAGACAAATTTTTGCATAACTTGAGAACCCATCAAGCAAATGATATCAAATTTGGAATGGGGTGGTATTTGGGAACGGAGAATATTGCTATGAATATAAGGTGCCCCTCCCTCTTCCCAGTAGGAGGATAGGAAGGGGGGAGGGGGGCTACCTTACAATTTTTCATATAACTCGAAAACTAATCAAGGTATTAGAACAAAATTTCTAACGGGAAGGTATTATGATACGAAAAATATTTCAATGATTATTTGAGACCCCTCCCTCTATCCAGTAGAAAGGGGGAGGGGGCCTCTTTCATATTTTTTTACATTACTCAAAAACTAATGAAGCAAATGGAACTAAATTTGCCAAGGGAGGGTATTTGGATACGAAAAATATTTCTATGCCTATATGAGCCCCTCCCATTTTTCATTAGAGAGATATAAAGGGGGGAGGGGGCCTCTTTTATAATTTTTTACATAACTCAAAACTAATCAAGCAAGTGGAACCAAATTTGGCAAGGGTGGGCATTTGGGAACCTGTCATGTTCTAATGATTGTTTGAGACCTCTTCCTTCTTTCAGCGGGGAGAAAGGAAAGAGGGAAGGGAGTTTCATACAATTTTAACTGCAAAACTCAAGAACTGCAACAGCAAATGGAACCAAATTTTGCATGGAACGATATTTGGGTACGAGAAATGGTTCTATTAATATTTGGTGTCCCTCACTCCTTCAAAGAGGTTTTTTATTATAAATTGAAGCCTCACCTTTTTTCAGCAGAAAGATATAAAGGGGGGAAGCGGGGCTTCCTTATATTTTTTTGCATTACTCGAGAATTAATCCAGCAAATGAAACCTTTTTTTTTCAAAAAGTATTTGAGTACGAAAAATACTTTTATGAATATTAATTTCTCACCCCTCCATTCAATGAGGAGAACGGAAGGGGGGATGGTACTTACTTTCAAGTTTATGCATAACTCAAGAATTTACTACGCAAATAAATCCATATTTGGCATGAGATGGTATTTCAATACGAGAATTTTTTCTATGTAAAACAATTCCTTTCTTGCAGTAGGATGATAGAATTGGGAATATAGGAAGGGAAGAGGAAAGCATACATTAAACTTTTTTTTACAGAATCCGAGAACATGGAAAATTGTTTTGGTATTATTTTATGATAATCTGACACACCATACTTTTTTCAGTGAGAAGGTACATAAGAGGAGGGATGTGAGTCCAATACAATTTTGTTAGCATAAGTTCTCAATTTATGCTAACGAAGCCAACAAATGGAAAAAATATGGCATGGAAAGGTACTTGGTTACGAGATATGTTTCTACGATTGTTATAAACCCTTACGCTTTGCAGTGTAGAGAGGGGAAGAAAGAAGGAGGCTCCATATAAATTTGGTTGTAAAGCTTAAAAACTTATCAACCAATGGAACTATATTTGATACAGGGGGTGAAGATAAGGACAGATGGGGGGCTCTCTTATCAGTTTTTTAGCTTAAATACAGAACATATCAAGCAAAAACAAACATATTTTATAAGTTAGATTGTTTGCGTACGATTAATTTGAGACCCTCCAGACAGATTAGTTTAAGTTATCTTTGTATTGCAATTTGAAACTCCAGCTGCAGCTCTCATTTTATAGGGGTTGCTTATGAATTATGTTATAATTTGATTTAAAAAAATGCCAATAATTAATACAAATTTGAATCATTTCTGAAAATACCATTTGATTTTGAAAGGTGTAGCAAAGCACACCGGGTCAGCTAGTTTAAAATAAAATCTTAACCATTTATTTCGCTACCCGTCTAGTGTAAATTAGTCTTACCGTACAGAATCTTTTTAACGTATCGAAAAATGATCATAAAGCTTATACGTCTTTAAATTAAGATATCGGAGAAATCAAATGGTGTATAATTTAATGTATTTTCTCAAACTATGTAAAATATCTTTTTAATAAGAAAAATATCAAAACGCGAGAGCCGAGCAGCCGAACAGACAACTTATCATATCAGTTTTTTATACCATTGAAATCCGTTGAAACATGATTGGGTAAAGGAAATGCGACGTGAGCTGTCAGTTTTTTGAAATATTAATGATTAATGTTTACTTCTAAACTTTATCATTAAACTTTTAAAACTTGTTAAAAAATCACTAGAAATTGAAAATTACATGAATTTATTATCGGCAAATCAGTTCAGTTTCTTTCAAAAATTTATCTCAATCCTACGTTTCGGTGCCGTATGACACCTTCAACAGGGATGAAATGGTCAATCTTAATGTGCTTCAGTAAAAGCGTATTGTCTGGTCTGGTTTATGTTGGACTTCAATATTTAAATTTCAAATTTTCTACATACAAAAAACTAATCAGTACTTTTAGGTGGTTTGATTGTTATATGAATCATACCGCATAAAAGTTCTTTTTTTTTGTTGCGATTAAAACTCATCCGGTACAACTGTGTTCGATATTTACTGTTGGGCTCGAACTCGCGGACATCGGCTCAGAAGACAACAGACTTGCTAACTGAGCTATATCACAAGCCCCCATAAAAGTACTGATTAGTGTTTTATGTACCGAACAATACGCTTTTACTAAAGAACAATAATGTTGACCATTTTAATCCCTGATGAAGGTGTTATAATGTCGAAACGTAGGATTAAAATAAATTTTTGTAAAAAACTGGACTGATTTGCCAATAATAAATTAAACAAAACATACAGTCGTAATTTGCCCAGCAAACATGAAATCGTATCAGAAATGATAACTTAAGTCGTTTAAAATGGTGTTGCGAATCGCAATTCCAACTGCAAAGTGAAAACATCGTATAAAATCTCTTCTAAAGTCAGTAAAAATCGGATATGATAGAATGTTCGCCATGTTTGTTTACAGTAAGGTTTTTTTTACACTGATATACGTACCGCGTAAAAAAACCGTTTAAAAAAAACCGTGTTAACTCCCGAAAACCGTGTAAAAAACCGTGCTAATTCCCGAAAACCGTGTAAAAAAACCGTGCTAATTCTCGAAAACCGTGTAAAAAAATCTTAAAGACCTGAGACTTGAGACTTTGGACTTTCGACATAACACCTGAGACCTAAGACATAAAACATGAGACATGGGACATGAAACATGAGACATAAGACATGGGACATTAGACTTGAGAACTGAGACATAAAACACAAGACCTGAGATCTAAGCCTGTAATATTTTCCCAACTACAAAAAGATTCTAAGTATTTTCCTTTGAAAAAGACTTAGAAGATTTTCTCTCAAAAACCGTGTTAATTTCGAAAACCGTGTAAAAAAAAACCGTGTTAATTTCCGAAAACCGTGTAAAAAAGCCGTGTTGAAAAAAACCGTGTAAAAAAACCACGTAAAAAAACCTTGGTGTATTTTGAAATGATTTTAGGCAGAAACACAATACAGCGTCGGTCGTCGCGTCACGTCAGCGGTCAACGCTGTCGATAAGTACTAAAACGCGGACGGGTGCGTCGCGTCCGCGTTTTAGTACTTATCGACAGCGTTGACCGCTGACGTGACGCGACGACCGACGCTGTATTGTGTTTCTGCCTTTTGCTCCCGCGCGGGGGAGAAGTGAGAAAATCATCGTCGTATTCTCTCTGCAACTATCAGTGTATCCAGATGGCTAAAAATCAGATGGGAATTGAGTAATATTGACCAAAACTGGAAAATATTGCCTTTGGCAATGATTTGAAGGTTATGAAAGCAAAATCTTGCGCTCTCTTGCATTCTTCCTATAGGTACGAATAAGGTGTTGGATAACGCCCAATTGGTGTAGTTTTCGTCACTTAAGAAAGAAATGAAATTTCTGAATGTATATTGCTTCCACTTTGGTTGGTTAAAGCTGATTCTCCAACTTTTATACGATCTGTCTATAATATACACTCCCGCGGGCTTTTCCCTGCTCATGAAAAAAAAAATGTACATATATGGAAAATATATCAAAACAGTATAAGTAGCTACAAAAATATTTGCTGGGTGTTCAGCTGTTTCCGACTAATAGGCCCTTTTCTAGCAACGTCATCATGATCAATTTTTATGCTTCGATAAAATCTTTATGCTCATCATTACCGAAGCTTTTATAAAGCTTTCATAAAACATGACATTAGCCAATTCAATGCAAAATAGCTTTTTTATGATCAGATAAGTGGCTAATTAGTTTTATAACGGTTTTATGAGAGCCAAATGAGAGCAAACCAATTACACGCGTAGGATGAGTTCCTCATTTCTGAGTTCGGTCCTGTTTTGACATCTTGATCGAGAACTGTCATTAAGTTTAATGGCGATTTTATTATTTAGCACTAAGTGCTATTATAAAACACCCAGCAAACATTTTTGTAGGTATATTTCTCAACAACTTTGTCATACGTTTCATATACATTATAGAATGATCGTATGAAACTCGAAAAATCAGCATTTTTCTACTGTTCTCTCACTTGACCCACGCGGGAGGAAAAAAGGAACGAAATCGTCTTCAAAATCTGCAAACATGGCGGACTTTTTATCATATCCGATTTAAACTATTTAATCCGACTTCGGGTAACGATTTTTACGACCTTTTACTTGCGTTAGTTGGAATTACGATTCGCAGTAACGTTTTCAATGACTTGAGTTATCATTTTTAATGCGATTTTATGTTAGCTGGGCATGCAAAGGATTGCTTGAAGCAAACTTCTAAGTTTGTGTTTTATTGTAGTTTCAACAGAGAATTCATAACTCTTTCGAAACAAATAAAAACAGTAGATATATTCAGTTAAAACTTTATAAGCGTCGCAACAAGAATGTAAGCATTTTTCATGACTATAATAAAACTGTCATAAAACGAGCTACTCATAAAAAGCCTTAATAAAACCATAATAAATCTTTCCAATCCTAGTTGGCTTAATCTGTGTTACTTGAAATGCGTATGTATGTATGCCGGTAATAGAAAACAGTTTCTAGTTTCCCATTTCCACCCCATTCTCCTCGTATTCCCATCAAAGACAAAAGTGGATGAAAAAAAAAACCGGCCAAACAGTCGACGACCAATGCAGTGCGTTGGTAATCGACGGTGGCAGAAAGATTACCTATATCAATAAACTTTCGTTTGCTAACCGTCTCAGATGGTGCATTGGGTAAGATATCGGACTGGCAAACCGAGATGAGATGTTGCAGTGAGTTCGATTCTCACTATTTTTTTTTGATGAATTATTCAATAAGATGAAAATCCCATAAAATGTTTTTCTGGTTTCGCTTGAATTTAGTGGTTATAGAGATTTGCTATATATGCATTGGATTTTTGCAACTCTTTCTATGAATGCAGTTGTTATTGCGTACTTTCTATAAAACTGATTAAAATTATTTTATCTTTAAAATACTTGACATGAAATTAATAAAACATCCGTTTTTAACCCTGATTCACGCTTTTTTTTACTGTATAATGTTTGATAAAGTCTTTGCAAATTTTTCATTCAGATCGAAAAACACAAGCATTTTAACAGAGATAAATCAAACACAGTCTAATGATTACTAAAGCTCTAATCGGTGGTAAATTATGGAAAATTATATCGTGAAGGCTCAATTAATCAATGCCCTAACGAACCTTATAATTTTCTCCAAATAGCCGACATATCACACACAGTCCTCTGCAACTCTGCACCAAATCGGGGCGACCAGCTTCCGAAACAAATTATGATCTCATCTCAATCAAACGGTTCATATTTCAAAACTCACTCAAACTGAGCTAACAAAATATTGATCGCCTTCCAAACGGTAGCCCTTTCGCTGCCCGGGTGAAGACGCACTGCATCGCACTGTGCCTATTAATAAAAGCCTGGTTCCGAACCATGGCAACATATTAAAAATAAATTGAAAAAAGCTCCCAAGCTCCCAATTCTCGCCCGATTTCCAGCCACCGTCCCGACCGCCGCCGAGGAGAACCGGCGAGTTCCCCGAGTTCCCAATCGTTTTATCTGATTTCATCGCATTAATTTCATTATTTATCCATCCTCCTTTATTTTATTTGCTCTCTCTCAGCGCCTTGAGTGAGTCCCAAACGCTGCTCCTGGGCATAACTTTTCCCAGCTCCTTTTCCCCAGTGCTTCGGTCGTTCAACGTCTTTTTTTCTGAATGAATCTCCCCGGGCTCACTGCGGGAGAACTTGTCAACACCGAAACTCATCCGGCTGAAAGCAGCAGCAGCAGCAGCCCAGTCACGGATCAATCTCCAGCCAGAAATCTCGCGACCTGGCTGCTGGCATCAACAAACACCGGCAGTAACACATCACTCCGCAGTAGAGGAAATCGTCTTATTAAGAGGCTAAAAATTTGTCGTATATTTTATAATGACCACACAAACCGAATTTCGACTCCGACGACTCCGAGGTTATGCTCTTCCGTACCATTGAATGTTTGTCCAGCGAATTTATGATTACGATATCCAGCTGATTTGACTGGGCTGCTGGGGTGGATTGGACTGGACTTCGTCCTCTCGATCGAGCGAGAGTAGGGATCGGCGAAGGCACAACTTGAGCCGAAATTGCCATTCGGTGGCGAACCACGAAATTATTAGCTTAACGCGCATTAAGATTTAACAGTCAATTAAGCTAAAAACCGTTCGAAATTGTGAATTTCGACCCCTAGGATAAACCGGTCGCATCCTATATTAATGAAACGTGCAATTAATGGTGGCTTCGGATTGATAAATAAGCTAGCCGGTCTTTTACGAGTGGAAAAAAAAATTCTAGAAACTAACTATGAGTGTTTGTGGATTTACAGGATGAATAAGCCAATTCAAATGCTGCGAGTTAAATTACAAACTAAGTATTTACCTACTTAAGTTAAAAAATTTCATCTTGGTTTTTGATAACGGCCCGTAGATACTTTTCAGACTCTTTGCAAGCCGCACGTGTCCAACTTCGAATGCCCAACGTCGTGTTGTCCATCTTCCCTAGCATGTATTCCCAGATACTGAAGTCTAGTAGGTTAAAATTCGGCGATAATGCATGCCAATGGGTTTATTACACGTTTATTTACCCAAAACAAGGAAAATTCTGTTTTCACCATTTCCGAACGATCTATGCTTTATGCGCTGGTACTGAATGCTGATAAAAGCAAAAACTTACTCTGACAAGAAGCATTTTAGCGTAAGGATACAAATGGCCTTTGAAAATTTGATGAAAGTAGTACCTACTCCTTGAATAATTTATGCAATTCAGTGTAGAAAAGTCTACATTTGGACACTGAAAATAGTAACATGGAAATACATGGTCACGGCCTGGATCAAATTCTCAATCATTGCCCAAAGACATAGGCTTACTACATATGCGACTATTAGTATGTTTTGAAGTTAAAATTTCGACACTGAAAACAGTATCGGAAAGCGAAACTTTTCAGCATTGAAGGGTCGAAAAGTATTTTCCACGACCTACTTGATCATAAGTTTTCAGTCGTTGGAATGATGTTTTTTTGGCTTAATTATAAAAACTATAACACTTACATGTCATTCGTGCCTTACCCATATGATGTGATTTGCGGAAAAGCGCTTATTGTTGATTAAATCATAAGTTTTTAAGGGAATTTTTCGAATTAACATAAAATTGTGTATGCATCTCGTTGCAAAACTCAATTTTTTTGCACTTAATCTAATTTACTTATGACTCGTGCTGTAAAAATCTACTTTTTGAAATTTGTTGCTTAAAAAACTATTTTGAAAAAAAAATAACCCTTGTGATTTATATAGGGGAGAGTGGGGATACGTGATACCCTTTTCTTATTTTCACCATATCTTTATATAAAAATTTAGCAACTCGGCGTCTTTAACATTTTCTGACAGCTTGTAACTTCAAGTTTCTATGCTCCAAAAATTAGAACGATACTTGAACCCGTTGATGAACTAGAAGCATTTTCGTGGGAGTAAAAAAGTTGCGATTTTTCTGAAGTTAGGGGAGACTTGATCCCCTATTGAAGGAGACTTGATCTTTTATTCAGGAAGCCCTAATCCTTGTATAAAAATCAAACAAATCCCCAAGATAGAATGTTAATTGACTATTTTGCTCATGTTTGTTCTCATTTCACAATTTATAGCTGACAGAAGAAGAAAATTCTATAACTTTGTCTCCGCTAATAACATTGCATATTTAAAGGCGCTTTTTTTTTAAAATTTAGAAAAAAATAATTATTTTAGCCCTTTTCTTCAGATAATTGTTTGATAAATATTAGTTTTTTTTATAAATATTGATAATCTCGTAATCAGCAATGATAACGATCAATTCGGAAGAAGAATATGCCATTTTTATCTCTAGGGATCAAGTATACCCATAACCAACATTTCAGAAAAGTTTTTGTGAAAAAAGTTGAGAGTTTTCCATTGCTTTGAAAATATGGCATTATGAAGTTCATATTATGCTCGAACGATTGATATATTGGAACAAATATTTTTTTTACAATTTTTTCATGTAAGGAACATTTTAAAGTGATGAAAAAAGATCTTCAAGTTACATTTCGTTAAATTTTTCAAACAAAGTTCAATTACGCGAAGAATTTTTTTTGTAAAAATTATTAAACTGCAAGCATTGCTATTTTGTGCATTTTGGCACATTTTTCTAGAAAATTTGATCTTTGTAAGACATTCCAGTTTCGAGATACAGCTAAGGAATCAAGTATCCCCAGGGATCAAGTATCCTCATTCTCCCCTACCGTATACTTTTTAAATTTTTACCGAGTTGAACGTCATTACCATTTTTTGCAAATATTTTCATCTAGAGGAAAGAACTTTGAAGTTTATGAACTTAAATCGATAGATTATAATCCAAGGAATTCATTTCAGTCAATCATATTCGTTTTTTTTTTATCTTGAATATGACGTACATATATGAGATTCAATTTTTTTTCTAAATTTTCTCATGGCGCTCAGTTTAGTCTGGTCGAAGCAAGGCCAAATATTCCATTAGACAGAGTTGATTTGCGGTCATTTTTTAATTTACCAAACCCTGGGGTCTAAAAAGTTTCGTTTTGGTTCAAAACTAATCCATGATTTTTTCTATAGAATTTTTATGTTTGTTTGGAAAATTTACGTTCAAGAATAAATAAATTGGCAATAAAACCCTTTACTAGGCTCGGTTCCACCTAAGAAACAAACATGATGTAGATTTTTCAGAACAAAACATTCAATTATCCCATACAAACACAAAAGTTCTAATTTACTCATGTACACGTTGTATAAAAACTCTGGAAAAAATCATGGATCAGTTTTGAACCAAGGCGAAGCTTTTAAGACCCCTGGGTTTGAGAAATTCAAAACTAACCTCAAATTGACTCAGTCTACTATTCCATCAAATATGCGTATAAAAAC
Organism: Uranotaenia lowii; assembly: GCF_029784155.1. NCBI lineage: Eukaryota > Metazoa > Arthropoda > Insecta > Diptera > Culicidae > Uranotaenia > Uranotaenia lowii. The sequence continues at coordinate 80,511,706 of NC_073692.1, forward strand.
TATAAAAATATGAGCAGACATCTGTTTTCTATAAAATGAAAAAATTTTTATGTTGAACTAGCTGACCCTGTGTGCTTTGCTACACCTTCTCAAATTCAATTTAATGTGCGGGAAAAATCCTTTTTAAATCAATTTTATCAAATCTGAAATTAAGAACTGGTTTCAATTTGTTTTTCCAATATTGTGAGGGTCCACGAACTGCCATAGAAACATTTTTCATAACTAAATAACGCCACATGTCACATTTGGCTCCATAGGTTTGATAAGTTCTCGTCTCGATTTATAAGTTTAGAAGCCCTTCTTTGGACTGTTTAAGCGGTGGTTTTATAAATCCACGATTTTGTCATCAGTGAAAGGGAGTTTCGTTTTTGTTTTTCAGAAAACCCTATTAAAGTTTTTGATATTTTTTGCAACTTCTAAAGAGAAATACGTTCTAAATTTTGTCTTTATGAACCAAATTCTTCTCAAATACCCTCTGCTGTTAAATATAGATGATAAGTTATCGAGTGATTGGAGAAAGGGAGGGGTCTCGAAACATTAAAAAAAATTTCGTGCGCAAATCTACTTCGATGCCAAATTTGGTTTCTTTTGTTTGATTGATTCTCGAACTTTTCAAAAAATAGTGTGGGATACTCCCTCCCCCTTCTTATCCCCCCATTGGAAGTAAGGATGGGTCTTAAAACATCGTCGGAACATTTGTTGCACCCAAATACTTTTCTATGTTAAATTTGGTTACTTTGCATGATTAGTTATCGAGTAATGCATTAAATTGTATGAGAAACCAACTTTTTATCTTCCAAATCAAAGGGGGAAGCTACCCAAACAATCATAGAAACATTTCTCGTACAAAAATAACAACTCATGTCAAATTAGGTTCCATTTGCTTGTTTAGTTCTCGAATTATGCAAAAAAAAATATGGAGGCTTCCCTTCCCCCTTTCTATTTTCTTTTGTTTTGTTGACCCCCTCCTCCCTTCCAGAGACTATCATAGGAACTTTTCGGCCCTTCAATGTTCCAACCTATCAAGTTCTACGCACATTGGTTCAGTGGTTTTCGAGTCTTTACGGAACAGACAGACAAACAAACAGAAAAACAGACAGACAGAAATTTATTTTTATAAATATAGATTCTCCTTCAGTTTACGAGAAAACGATCTTATCATTACAGTTGTCTAAATCTTACCGTGCGGGCTGCATGTTTTAAGCCAAATTTCAGTTTCTCTGGCAATATTTTCTCTCCATTTGATTCTGAAAACTGATTATTTTCAAGCTATAATTTTGGAAAAATGTTTGTCTTTTATAATTTTATGGAAAATTCCGCTCTGCGGAGCGGAGATTGCAGGTTCAAGTCCTGCCGGTGTGCCGTTGTATCTTTTTCAAAAAATTCATGATATTTACGGCTTATGTTCTTTCGTTCTTTGAAAGCTGATCTTTCTCTAATTCTTTCCATCATCTACGAAAATGTCAATTTTAATATTGACGAAGCACCCTGGAGTTGCGCAGGATAAAAGACATAAAGCACTAGGGTAATAGCATAAACATCGACCATACATTTTTATAGCAATCAGTCTGTTTGTGTTACAGTTTCTTTTATTTAAACTTCATAAAACTTATTCCCAGAATAAATTGAAGATTGTATTTGCTCTAACTACCCCCATAAACGATGTTATTATATTTCAATCATTTAGAAATGGATTAAAGTTAAAGCATCCTTAAACTTTTATGTCATCATCTTCAAAGAAAAAATAAATTTTTCTCAGCCTAGCTATTGACTCATTTAGAGCGGCCGAACAAATTACGGCATCCCGTGATTGAATGTAGTGCACAGCAGGGCGCCACGCCGTCGACCGCCCAGAAGTTATGAATCGAGGGCGTTCAGAAGCCACCTTCGACTGACAACCTACCCAACGTCCAAGCTCTGATGCTGCTGTAGTGACGAATACCTTTATGTAAATTTATACAAACAATAATTGTCTATTAATTAGTCGATAAGAGCGGTGGTCGGGATCAGACCTTTGGCTATGAAGCTGCGCTGCTGGAACCAGCATGGTGCCACGGTAACGCCAGCAGAGATGCGAATGGCCAAACAAAGTGAACGGCACGAAAGATCAGAAGCCGTGTAAGCTCTCTGGCTTCAGCAACTAAACCCAAGAAAGACCGTCTCATCAACGACAAATCTCTGCCTCTGCAAACGAGGCCCGCGTGATATTTCAAGTGTTTTCCAGAATGATGAGCATACAGGATGGGCAATAAAGATTAGATAAAACTTTTATTTACCTAAAATTTATCGATTTGAGGAAATAACATGTCAGCCCGTAAAAGATTATGACTTAGCTGGAACTTTGATTCATACCTACACGAACAAGCTTACACACTTGGATGGTTGATATGTACACGGTCAAGGAAGGGGGAGCTCCAGAAGCCTTCCGAATGACGGACCGAACACCAACTACCGCAACTACTGAAGCCTCATCATGCGGAGCAGTTTCCACCTCATTTGGAGAAACTGCTTATCTCGGTACGAAAATCTTTCTTTCATCAAATTAACCACGCAGAAACAAGTCATCGGCAGCTACGGAGGCGCGGTGGGTTGAGTAAAACTCGCCAGGCAGCGATGCGTCAACATAAAATTTGGGTGTAAAACGCCTCTGCCGGGCGCAGCTAGTAAGAAGTACATAAACGATGACCAAATTTGGCAATGTGAAGCTTTTCGGGGAGATTGAAGATGTTGCAAGTTTAAGCTGGTTTTGGGGTTGACTGTGCAGAAAATGTTTCAGTCATTCAACTTTTATCCCATTTTGTTTTTCTTGTGAGCGTGTTTTTTTAAAGAAAAAAAATAGACCGGCTTTAATTCGGGTCTAAATTCTTATGTACGAAATGTATGATATTTTAAGTAGCATTGGTCTAAGTTTCACCCTTTGTCACCACTAAAAACAAAAGAATTTAAAGGATGTACGGCGTCATTATCTTCTTGTTTCGATTACATCAGTTTTAATTTTTTTGTGTCATTTTCAACTTTCTAGAATAGACGCAGTTCGCGGACAGATGTTTAAAAACCTATTCCGTTATTTACAATAGTGTTCGATGTTCACATGTGGGTTCGAATTCACGAACATTTAAATTCTAAAAATCATTTTTTTTGTATAAATATTAGATGATAAAGATTTTTCTTGTATTAATAAATCATCCTGATATTTCTCGGTTTGTGTACGAATTTATGAATGTCTTGAATTTTGGTTGGAGTGAGAGAACAAATTAGGAATCATGATCAAGCACAAGAATTGTGTACTCTTTTTTTTGCATTTTGGTGCCTACAATTGATTTAAAATTCTACTGAACTTTCAAAACTTAAGCTTGAATGCAGGGTGACAATGAAGTTTCGTACTTTTTGAAAATGCTTCAAATTCTTTACCCTGCTTACTAAATAATCAAATCGAACCACCTGAACAACAAGTGACATTCTATGATGCTCGATGGCACTTTTTCCGTAAATGTCGTTCCAGACATAAGCCATTTTTGGTCATCTACGGCATCTCATCTTGAAGCTGAGCATTTTTCCCAAAAAAAAAAGTTCTACACCGGGTGGTTTTTTAGGTATTGACCACTGAGTTTGGAAGACAGGTATTCTTGACCCAAAAGCCCCAAAAGCGCAAAACACAGCTTTTTACAGGTGACTTAGAATCTTGGCCAGCAACTCCCAGTTAAATTTAGCTGAGTTGCTGGAAGCCCTTTGACCTGATCCTAGGGTCGGCCTACGGTTGGGTAAACGGAAGAGAACGTGAACAAATTTACAAGACAAACTGTGGGTTTTCGAAAAAAAAAACAAGAACAAAAAGCAAATCTTAGTACGGAAAGAATTTTTATTTATTTTGAATTTTTGATTTTTATTATCACTATACAGTGAAACAGTGCTGGAGAGTTCCCTCGGCTGAATGTGGTTAAGTGACCTGGCGACGCCGCCATCCAACGCCGGGCCAGTCTACACATTTGGCTACCGTAACACGTAATTTCTCATGAGCTTAAAAAACGACAAATTAGAAAAAGTGCGGATCGAAAAAAGAACGACCAACGTGATTCACGTTGCAATCATTTTCATCAAACGAGGTTGAAATCCAAACAGTTTTTTAACTACCCATTCAGAAAAATAAGAAAAAAATGCGTGATTCGAATACCCATTTCTTTTGGAAGCTATTTCGGTCAAAGTGGAAGGAAAGAAACGTGTTATTTGTGAGAACCTGTTTTTTTGCGAATAAGAGGGAAACGAAATAATGCCGAAACTGGAATCGAAAAAAAAATTATAAAGCCTAATTTTCAAGTCCCTTGAGGGAAAAGCTTAGGAAAATTCTAATTAAATGTTAAGCGAGTCGTAAGGGCAGCTCGATAATGTTCACAATTTCAAGCGAGTTGAGAGGACAGCTGATAATTGAAAGGCGAGTTGAGAGGACAGCTAGAAATTGAAAGGCGAGTTGGAAGGACAGCCTGAAATAATCGATATAAATTTCAAGCGAGTTGAGACTACAGCTCGAAAGTTAATAGCGAGTTGAGAGGACAGCCTGAACAAATCGAAAAAATGTTCATGCGAGTTGAGGGTACAGCTTGAAATTGAAAGGTGAGCTGAGGGTAAAAGCTAAAAAAATCGATAGAAATTTCAAGTGAGTTGAGAGGACAGCCTGGACTAATCGAAAAAAATTATTGCGAGTTGAGAGGACAGCTTAAAATTGAAAGGCCAGTTGAGAGGACAGCCTGAATAAATCCGTAGAAATTTCAAGCGAAATCAGAGAACAGCTTGGAATTTTATGCCGAGTTGAATGGAGAGTAATCCAGTATTTTGTGTAGAATTCGAACACCTCGGCAAAAATTTAAGAACGTTATTTATTTGGTGTCCTTATAATGAAACATTTGTAAAGGAAAGTGAACAGTTGAATGGTTATGTTAAAAGTAGAGAAGCGCTTCGAATATTAACAAAGGTTATATTTTTCACCACATATAGGGTAACCGACTGTAAAAGCACAATTTTAGAAACAATATCAAAAGAACCGATTATCTAATTGAAAATTGCAGAAAAGTGTTGAAAATTTGAGGTATAAAATAGTATAGCATATATAGTATAAAATATAGTAATAAATCCAATATACCTCACTCTTAAAAAAACAAGGCGACACATCAAGCACGCCATCATGTGGAGAAAGTTCCAACCATCACGTATAAACTTCGACGATGTGAACTACTTCTGGTGGATTTCAGACTTGTAGGTGGTGCTGTTGTCGCTCGGGCTGGTGATGGTACTATCAGTGACTTCAGAAGGAACTTTCGTCAGTAGGTGGTGCTGACAGATCAAGTGTCCTCTCCTTGTTCTATTTAATAATTCGCTAAGTACCGGATCTTTTCCATCGATTTGGAAAATATCGCGAGTTGCTCCTATACACAAGAAAGGTTCCAAATCGTTAGCTGAAAACTACAGAGGAGTGGCTATACTATCTGCTTTGCCGAAGTTTTTTGAAAAGATTATATATCAACGGTTGTATCCAGTCTTGGAAAATAAAATTTCATCGTGTCAACATGGATTTTTTAAGAGGAGATCGGTGGTAACAAACCTTTGCGAGTTCACTACTCGTGTACTGGATTGGATGGTGAAAGGATTTCAAGTGGACTGCGTTTATACGGACATGTCGAAAGCTTTCGATGTAGCAGGCATAAAGGAAATTCTGGAGGCATCATCGAATGTTGGTATAGGAGGAAATATCCTTCATTGGATAAAATCCTATTTAGAGGGTAGGCTTCAATATGTTTCCGTAGATTCGGCTATATCTGCATCCTATAAAGCGTCCTCTGGAGTGCCTCAAGGTAGTCACTTGGGTCCACTTCTCTTTATTTTGCTAATGAATAGCTTACCTGACTTCCTGAATGATTCATTCGTTTTAATCTACGCCGATGATGTGAAATTATTTTTGTGGGATCAGGTTCGGGGAACTCCATACAGGATGCTTACCTAGCGCACACCTGGACACGACGGCGGAACATTCTTCCGGAACATACTTGGGCACTGGGACGTTCGTCATCGCGCGTCGCCTATTCGAGCCGGACTGGTTGCTCAATGACGATGGTGGAAAGGTGTTGGTGTGTGTGTGTGAGCGGTCAATACAAATGTTGCCTATTCACCGAGGGGTGTCCTAATGGCTTTGCAAATGCAATTATAATAAACATATTCTTGGTTGATCATCTGGTATTCCACATCTCCCATTCACTCCAAAAAAAAAGGAAAAAAAAAGTCACTATCTGCCACAGAGGTGCCAGGTGTCCTGATTTATCAGGATTTGTCCTGATTTTCGAGAGTCCGTCCTGATTTTTCAAAAACTTTCGATTTGTCCTGATTTTTGAAAATTTGTCCCTAAAATGTCCTGATTTGTCCTGATTTTCATAAAAACTTCTTAAATATGATCGCATTTATAGTTAAACTATGAGAAAAACGAATATTTAAGTTATAAAATAGTTAAACCCATTTTACAGATGGTAATCTTCGGTTCAGATGGTAACCAAATGATGTTTTTCTATATGAACTACCGGCCAGCCAACTGGCTGCGTTATGTTGTTGCATAATTCAAGGCGTTTACAGCACCTATATTGCGCCTTTATTTATGCAATCTAAGCTGAAATCCATATTATTTTCATCAATCAAGAGGTGTCCTGAAAAATCCTGATTTTTAACTTCGCGTTGTCCTGGTTTTTGACGAAATCACCTGGCACCCCTGATCTGCCATCTCGAATTCCATTCCTTTATCCAAGGAAAATCTGCTCTGAAATAATTTTCACGAAGAGGGAAAAAATACGACATAATATTTTCAGTGTCATTTGCATTTACATCATCTTTAAATGTGTTTCCACATCTTTATGGATAATTTGGGTTTAGCGTGTTTTACTGACGATGATTGTAAACAAACCAGTGTTTTGTTTTTGTCGTTTGTGAGCCAATTTGAAAAACTTCTTTCGAGCTGCAACTTTGTAACGTTTGTAGTCCATCGCTTCTACCAAAACGAGTCAAGGGGAACTTTGTGCAGAAGCTGAGGAAATGACGGAGACAAGACTGAAAAGAAACAACGCGAAAAGGAAACTTCTATCTACAAATGTCAGCCATTCGAAGTTGCCTCCCAACACTTCATACCTGTTGTGAACGGAGGACTACAAAATAAGTATCGGGCATGGCAGGATCCTCTCCCAGTGAATTTCAGCAAGGAACCACTCTGAAAAGACGCCAAATTAAAGTCCGATCGCCTTCAACCGCTCTGTCCCGTGATGGAATCAAACTACATTCTTCAAAACACTGCGGAAGCGCACGTCCGTGTTGCCCAGGTGAATAAGCCCTATAAAAGTTACACAAATATCCAACTTAATTGCACAGTCAAAGGTTGTGAATAAAGGGAAGCATTCATAACGGTCACCGCATCTGGTCACTTCTCTTTTTTTTTAATTATAGCTCTCATCTGCGATGCTTCCGTTGGCGTTCATATTCTTAGGCGGCATCTAAAAAATATAATGAATTGGTCGATGAAAATAGTTACGGTTACGGTCCTGTGCTGGTTTCTTTGATGCTCGCCAAGCCTTCGCCAAATAGATGCGCATCAAGACGATGTCAGCACCAACGAAATCATCCTGTGCAGTACTGTGCCTTGGATCTGTGAGACCGGTTGTGGGCAGAATATCTTGATTCTGAATTCAGTCTATCCATCTGCCGTAAGGCTTCGGGTGCGATTTGGACCACCTGGAGTCGCTGATCGATTCCAAAATGGTTGCTCTGGTGCTAACCAATCTGAGAAATCCCTGTGACAGTGTGCTTAGCAAAATCCAAAATTCGGTTGTCTCGGCCAAACAAACCGGCCAAACTATTCCGTTAGTTCTCTTACAAAGTTGGTACCGGTGCGATAACGCGGTGGGCTAGCTAAGCGATTAATGGTTCTAAAAAAGTAAATTAGGAATGTTATTTTTTTTTTTTTGTTTCGATTATAGTCGTTTTACCATCTTTATGGCATTCGCGACTTTATCAACGTTGCAGTTGGCGGATCGTTATTGAAAAACTATCCGGTACAACTGTGTTCGATGTTTACTCTTGGGCTCGAACTCACGGACATCGGCTCAGGAGACAACAGACTTGCCAACTGAGCTATATCACAAGCCCAAATTAGGAATGTTATGAATTTTCCATTCTGTACCAAAACTATTGGAGGTGTAAACCTTATTCGTTAGCCGCAATATTTGACAATTATATTATTGAATACATCTGCGAATAATCCGTATTATCAACATCAAATTTCAAATGCATGATCCAAATTCAGTGAAACTGCTAGGTCTTCTATCAATTTACCTTCATGTCAAGATCGTTGGTATCTTTCAGATATTTGCTAGCAGAGGAGTGAACAATTGATAGTCTTGCTAAGAAATTTGCAACCCTGCAAGTTAGTCCAGGATAATAATCAGACGAAGCAATAAAGGAAAGTCGCTCAATACGAATACCTTTTATAATCTATAACCTATTACAACCTAGAACCTCTAACTAGTCAGTCTGTAACCGTCATTAATAGAATACCTATTTCTAGTTGAGATGATAATTTTGTAGTGGAAATATGGCGTTTCCAGATTTTGTTCAGGGTTCCTTGATAAAGCTTTCACCGATGGCTCAAAAAAGAGTTTTAAAGCTTGTCAATGCTAGCACCAATAATGAGGCTCCTTTGACTCTAAGAAAAGAAAACAAGGAATGAGTAGATTGATGATCATATCGAATATGTTTCAACTGATTTCGACACTCTCTCAGTAGAGCTGTATAGATGAATATTTAGCTGATATCTTAATGTTCATCTCTTCGATACTTATCGTGCTTAGCGATACAAGTCAATTTTGGTAGTCTTTAAGTCTGAACTCTTTTCCGATTTGAGCTACGGCTCATTTATCTAAAATGTTTCTTGCCTTTTGCTCTGGTAGCTATCTTAAAACAATCTTTGTTAAAATTATTTTAGCTATAGACTAGAAAACGCTTTGCGTCTCACAAATATTTTTGGTTTGCACCGATGAAAGTCCAAATCACGTTCGAACGTCTGCATTCATTTCCTTACAATAAACGTTAATCATCATCACGTCTTAGCTACTTTTTTTATAATTAATCAAACGGAATTCCTCATCGCACCAAATCAAGTGTTGCTGTGTTTCATTCTGCGAGAGATAGAAATCCTCGTCTTGCCAAATATACATTCATGATCACTCATCACGCCTAACAAAGCTAGTTCTTTTTTCATATTTCAATCCGGCTGAAGTCCTCATCGCGTCAAAGTTGCAACCATCCTTTTACTATTGGCGGAAATCCTCATCGCGTCAAAATTACAAAAAAGGGTGTGCCATGTTGTAAGGTTAGTAGTAGCAAATACATTTAAAACACAATACCTATAAAACAATGTTAGGTACAAAAAATCCGACGACGGCTTCAAGAAAGTCTCATTGGTATCTACATTTAATCACAGTTGTTTTCCTAAGAAATATTCATATCATTGAGCTTTAATTTTAGCGGAAGTCTGCATCGCGCTAAGCTAGATTGTGTCAGAGATCTCAGATCTAGTTTTAATACCTGGCGGAGGTCTTCGTCGCGCCATTCACCTGACAATCAACATTTCAAACCTTTCGTGGCGGAGGTCTTCGTCGCGCCCGTCTCATTCCCTGTTTTGCGGAAGTCTGCATCGCGCAAAGCTGAAAATCAGGGATTTCAAAACCAATTTAATTCCTGGCGGAGGTCTTCGTCGCGCCATTTATTAAACGATAAATCAACATTTTCGTGGCGGAGGTCTTCGTCGCGCCCATTTGCTTTCCCTGTTTTGCGGAAGTCTGCATCGCGCAAAGCTGAATTTCAGGGGTAACAAAACCAATTTCAATTCTGGCGGAGGTCTTCGTCGCGCCCTTCTACATTCCCTGTTTTGCGGAAGTCTGCATCGCGCAAAGCTGAAAACCAGGGATTTCGAAACCAATTGCATTCCTGGCGGAGGTCTTCGTCACGCCATCCATCAAACAATAAATCAAAATTTTCGTGGCGGAGGTCTTCGTCGCGCCCGTCTCTTTCCCTGTTTTGCGGAAGTCTGCATCGCGCAAAGCTGAAAATCAGGGATTTCAAAACCAATTGATGCCTACGCCGTGCCCATCTGTCTTAAACTTTCCATTTTCAAATCAAGGCTCAGTCTCAACTCCATTTTTACACGGGTTTCCTCGGGGGTTAGTATCAAAGAAGGCTATAGTCACTCAATAAAATTATAATTAAGGGCTTTGTGTACCGTGAACGGCCCTAATTCTGCGCATTTTCATATTCAAACAGAAATATTTCAAGATGTGATGAACAAAATATCCATGAAACAAGCTGAAACTCTTCAGCTACTGTTTATCTTCAAATGCTTCCAATTATTTTGAAATCTGATGAATTGTTCGCGAGAAATGGAAAAAATCAAAATGAATGTAGTAAGCAAATGTTGAAAAATGGCCGCCGTTAGCAGTCCAGCTTAAGTGTTAGGAAAACAAAAAGATCAAATAAAACAGTGTTAAACAGAATTTTCTCATTGGAAATGCCTCTACGGGGAAGATAAAATCATTCTGAACATGACTGCTAAAAAAATTGAGAAAAATAGAAAAAAAAGGTTTTTCTTATCAAAATAATGATTTAGCAGAATCTCTTCTAACCAAGCAGCAAAAACAAAAAAGACATCTTAATATGTAATTTAGCTACTCGAACTGTGCTTCCTACATCTTGTAGCAATTCAAAATAAAACAAAATGGCTGACTCACCAGTTTCCTAGAGTTTCTTGTGAGTTTGTTTTCCCGAGAATAAAAAAAACGGGAAAACCTGGCTGGATCGCCATTTGTGGGATCAGGTTCGGGGAACTCCATACAGGATGCTTACCTAGCGCACACCTGGACACGACGGCGGAACATTCTTCCGGAACATACTTGGGCACTGGGACGTTCGTCATCGCGCGTCGCCTATTCGAGCCGGACTGGTTGCTCAATGACGATGGTGGAAAGGTGTTGGTGTGTGTGTGTGAGCGGTCAATACAAATGTTGCCTATTCACCGAGGGGTGTCCTAATGGCTTTGCAAATGCAATTATAATAAACATATTCTTGGTTGATCATCTGGTATTCCACAATTTTTACCCGTAAAAAAGATGGAAGATTGTAAGAAACTTCAAAAAGATTTGGACGCATTCTCTGCTTTTGTGAACGGATGCAAGCTAAAAGTGAATATCTCCAAATGCTCAACGATTTCGTTTACCAGAAGCAATACTCCGATCCTTTTCAGGTACTCCCTCGGCGGTGATGACATTCAAAGAGTTTCCAGCGTATTGGACTTAGGTGTCACTTTGGATTCCGGATTAAGTTTCAGAGACCACATTAATAACTTGGTATCGGATGGACTTGCACTTTTCGGTGTAGTGCGGCGCTTTGCTGGGGAATTGGAAGATCCATACACTATCAAAAGCCTGTATGTCAGTTTGGTAAGATCTAGATTCGATTTCGCGAGTATAGTCTGGAGGCCAATGTACAATGTCCATATAAGCAGACTGGAAGGAGTACAGAAACGCTTTGTGAGATTCGCTGTCAGGAATCTAGGCTGGAGAGAAAATTTGCCAGATTACGAACACATCTGTTACCTTTTGGATTTGGATTTATTAGAGAACCGACATCGCATAAATGATCTGATGTTTTTTTTAATGAAAATTGAACGCGGTTTGACTAACTCAATTTTTCTGCGCTCCCGATTGACAGCTAACACCAGCAATGAGGTCTTAAGAAGACGAAGACTTTACGCTCCTGAGAATCGCCGAACAAACTACAGTCGCAACGAGCCAGCCCTCAGGTTCATGAGGGAAATAAACAGTGTTAACAGTGTCATTGATTTCAATTTAAGTTTACCTATAATCAAAAATCTTTACATTTTATTACTAAGAAGACAACTGTATGTATGATAATTTTAAGATAGCCGGGATGACGGGCTCAGCCCATATATCCGCCAATAAATAAATAAAAACATGCGTGTCCTCGATGAGATGTATGGAGAAGGCTGATAGAGAGGTATATTTGTTTTACTAAATATATTTGGTAAGATGGCAATTCGGCTCTATTGAGTTTTAGTTGATCAATTTCCTTGTAGATTTCAAGACAGCTCGTAGAATGTGTACACACGTGTGGATTTTTAACAAAGAGATGTCACCACCAGCGTGTAGAGCCGTCAAACCTCATGTCAAAGAAAACGACTCGTGTAACATTTCATAAAGGCAAAACCAGCAGTTGGCTTTAATAAAGAAAAACGTGTTTGAGATTTAGGAACATCTAAGCAAAATCTTTTAAAACATCAATCATCATTTGCTCAAAAACTTATGCTCAATATTCAATTATTGTTCGTTTATTATCAAAAATTGTGTATTTTTTCAGTTTTTTATATTGGCAAGTTTTACCTTATCTTGTTTTTAATTCTGCTTGGCTTTTTTTGTATTGATTTTGAAAATACACACTTCTTTTTAGTCTTACTTGATAAACTAATAATATGCCGTTCTCATGAGCTGATGTAGAGTAAAAAAAGATTGCAAATCTTTTGTATTTATGTTATTGATTTATTGATTTGCAATATAGCAATCTGAGTACATGTCATTCAATTTACTAGCTCTTTATGACTATAATGACTAAACTTTTCATTTTAAGATTCTTATATTTTGTTTACTCTACATACATCATTCCAATACGACTAACCCAAAAATGTGACTTGTTACTGTACCGCCATCTGTTAGCAGCAATCAATTCATCATAATGTTTGAAAATGCGACGGATGGCATAGTTTTTTCCCTCTATCGGTAAAATAATTCAGGAAGCCCCTGAATTAATCCATTGGGACCGAAAACAATGTTTAGAAAGATCTTCCGGCAGAACAATAATGCTTTGTAAGATTGACGTCTCAAACTTATTCGACATCAAAACAGTTTAACAAACAATGGAGACAAATCAGCGTTTGATGTGTGAATCTGGAAATACCTTATCTTAGAATATTCGCAATAAGCCTGAGAGCCATGTAAACAACTTTTTAAATTGTTTCGATACCTTATTTATTGTTTAAACCCAAATTAAGATGTTCACGGCCATTGGTACTCCGACATTTGCATTCTTATTTTGTGCATTTTATTTTTAATTTTTCTGAAGATGGGCGAAACAAATAAGTAAGCCGAAACGTAAGTAAGTTGATTGGATTTATCTTAACTTTTACGGAAAAATATCCACTCAAAAACGATAATACAAATTACAAATTTGAGTTTTTTTTGTGGCGTCACAATAGCAAATTTCTCGCTATTAAATTTTTCCCTTTATGTACGTAAGTTTTACTACATGTCAGTGCTTTAAAGGCTTGTGATATAGCTCAGTTAGCAAGTCAGTTCCTTCCTGAGTCGATTTTCGGCAGTTCGACCCCAAGATTAAACATCGATTATAGTTGTACCGGTTAAGTTTTTAATGATATAAGTCGCGATTGACCTAAAGGTGTTAAATCGACTAAAATCAAAACAAAAAACTGTCAGTGCTTTATTTCTCAGAATTGCACAAAAAATGATTTTTCTACGGCACGGAGAACACTCATCACAGCTTAATTGCGCGGCCATTGGTGCAGGCACGGTACATTATGAAAAGAAAATAATAGTTGACATAGCCCATCCACAACGTTTTTGATTATTTTGTTCAGTTTTGTCTTGCTTGATAGAAACAAGCAGTAGAAAGCCAAAGTTTGCGGGCTTAAATCCTGCTCAAAGCAACGTCGATAATTTGTTCATCATTATTGTTTCCAGTTTTTTTGTTAATTTATTTCTCTGAAAATATTTTAAATCCTGATAAACTCTTCTTTAAAAAACTTGGTAAATTTTTTATTTAATCGTTAACTAATAAATTGAAAACTTTATCTAATGCAAAGGTACAATGTTTAGCTTTTATCGCCCCATACTTTTGACGCAATGACATATTCCAATATTTGCATTAACATCCACGAGCGGCGCTGCCTGGGCGGTATTCAATTAAGGGTAAATTAGTTCTTGGGCCGTTAGCAGAAATGCTGCCTCGGAGTAAAATGTTTTCCCATGCAACAGAACTCCGTCGCCTTTTGACCATGCAACGGAATCGTGCTGATCCATCGCTACCAGCCACCATCATCGCCATCATCATCATAATCGGTTCCCATTCGCCATGCAACTTGAGCTACAACAGGACGAAAGCTTGATGGCTGGCCTCAAGACTGTACCCGGGGAGCCCATCTGATTTCGCGCGTTCGCGCATATCGCGAAACGCTAAACAAGTGTTTATTACAAATCGCTCTTTGAATACATTAATATTTATTATGGAAACTGTTCGGCGTGGGCTTCTGGAACAGTCAAGCTCCGAGAAGGTGTCGAGTGAGTGTAACCAACGCCGGCTATCGTCCGTCGTGTCGGCGGAGGTTTGTCGTTTGGCAAAATCTGCTCTTTTTTTGCCCGCACACACACACCGGTTGCACGCCTTTGAACTAGGGATGTTCGTGAAACTCGGTCCTCCCCGTGGGACTTGGAGGCGGCGATTGGACAAAAGCAGCTAAAGTGTGGGCTTCATGCTGGTTATGCTTATTGAAACACTTAGTACCTGCACACCATGCCAGTTTATAAATATACTTCATCATCCAAACGCCGCAAATCAACGCTCGCGGCTGTTGGTCACGTTAACAAGCGCGGCGACGGACCAAGTGCCAAGTGGAACGTTACTTTGGCACCTCTAGTTAGCTAGATCTGTTTGCTGGATGACTGCTTCCATTCCATCTAATGGAGGCTGCTTCCATTTTAGCGTGATACCTTTCGGCCTTCTGGTTCGGCGCAATTCGGCCTGCCTGTTGATCTCGATTAGAGAGGTGGGTATATCTTTGATGAAGTGTTGTTAGCAATAGGGTATTTGTATCGAATAAAACTACATTATTGCTTCATTCAGCTCAGAAAAAAAGTATTTGAATTTAAACTGAAACGTTTACCCTATTACTCACGCCGTTGATTGGCGCTAGTCGTGTGGTTCCTTGGTGCGGCTTTCGCAGAAATTGATTTCTGAGCACCCTAGTTATCTGTTTAGAGTGTATGTAGAGCCAAGGTGTTTGATTCCTAACGAGCAACGGATTCAGCGATCGTGACAATTAGATTGAAACGGTTTAATTGATTAAATATAAAAAGCAGTATTGCGTTAAAAGGTGTGATTATACGATTAAAATTTAATGTGAACTGAGTCAAGCAATTGCTCATATACTTGTGCCGTTTAAATTAATTTAATATATCTTTAATATATCTAGATATTCTGTTTGATTAAAAGTCATTAATAAAGCTCAAAATATACGGTTTAAAGCTGGATAAATTGATATGAAATTATTTTTAATCTGATAGGTATATTGTGCTTACTTTTCAAAGTTCTTTAAAACGTGTGATAAAACCTGCTAAAAAAACATCATTGAATCAACTTGAATTAAATGTCTAAATTGGATTTTAAACTATCCATTACCAACCTTCCCAAGTCTTAAGTAAGCTGGATCATCTGAATCCTCTGTTGGGCCTCCTAGTGACTATTTCAGTTAAAGGTTTTTGTAAAGAAGCTGCCTTTGGATCAATTGGCCATTCGTTAAAAAGAAGGGAATGAACGAATGGGTAATTTTGACAAATTTTACAGGGTAATGAATTTAAGAAACTAAGGTTGATTATTTGCAAATTACATAGTTAAATTTTAAGTCAGCAAAAAATGCTCATTGTGTTTATAAAAGAGCTGGTTTGTATTCCATGGAGTTGTTCTTAATAAAGGTCTAAGAGTGGAACAGGGCTGTAGGAAGAAGCAACTCATGGAGAGGGAGGAGGGGGGTTTGTTTTGGTGACAATTTTTTTCTATAACATTTTTGCTTGAACTATGAATACTAGACCGCTTCAAGCTTTGTATGAAAATTTCAAATTTATAATTTTTTTTTTGTTGTTTTAAAGTTGTATTTTAGACTTTCAAAAAACCTTTCATAATTATTTTTTATGTAACATGTTCAAAAAATTTCTTTTTGGACGCATAAGCAAAAAAATTGTTACAACACAATTTGTTTTTTTTTTTCGTTTGATTTGAGAATGAGTATGAGAATAAACTCGGGCAAAATCCGGGCTTTTTGATGAAATCCAGAAAACCGGCCCGAACCGCACTTTTCCGGACTAACCCGGATAATACTGGGCAATCTGGCAACCTTACTCTAGCCAGAAAAATCTGCCATTTATTAAAAATTTTCATTGAATTTAGATTTTTGATATTTCAATAGTTAGGTTGCCAGAATGTTTTCATCAGCACGTAGCCGGGCCAGATAAATCCTGGCTAATCTATCGAAAAACCTTAAAAAATCCGGGCATTTGATGCTAAATGTCGACCAAAAATCAAGGCAAATTTGATTAAAACTCATCACAAATCAAGAAAAAAAATCTTGAAATTTTTTTTTATCAGCAGTATTTTAATCGTATTCTAGGTTTACAAAAAAAAAACTTTATGATTACTTTAATAAAACTTTCCCGAAAAACTATAAAACACAATTTTGTTTGATTGTTTGGGCAAATAAAATGGATAAAACCGAGCTTTTTCAATGAAATCCGGGCAACCGGGCTATCTGGCAACCTTATTATAACTTTTTTTCGTGAAAGACTTAGCTTCCTCATGTTTCATGAGGCTTAAGACTAGTCAAAACCAATAATTAAAGACAAATTATATTTCAAGCTTTTTTCGAAATTTTTTGGATCATCAATCAATCATTTTTCTTTCATACAAATCTCTATACAGAATTGAATCCCGTTGCGCTAATTCTGGAACCAAGAAAATCATTTCAAATTGTACACTGAAGCTTGGTGACCCAGAAGTCACCGAAAAAAAACATGTGTAAGCAAAAAGTAATTTTTTGCAGCGCTCGAATGCATACATATAGAAAATTTAAAAAAATTGTAGGATTTAGCTAATATTCAGGTTCAAGTTATTTCACATTAAAAGTTATTAATTTATACCGTTTCTGTCGAAAATGAGTACTACCATTTTTAAGAAGTTTTAAAAATAAATATGGGATTTTAAGGATTAAATTAAAAAAATGCATATTCAATTAAATTCACTCATTATAAGCTTGTTTTTTCTTAACCACACGCATTACCAATTAAAGCATGCATCGGTGAAAATGTGTTAAATATGTTCTGGAAATAATAGTAAGAAATTAGGTTTGCTTTTTAAAATTTGATTAACTGTCTACTCTTGTAAACACGAATAAACTTTTAAAAATATAGGTAGAAATATTGTTTTGGAAAAGTCTGCAATACCAATAAAATATATTTCCAGCTGAATCATCACTTGAAAATTAAGTACAAGTTCTTTGGCCAACAAAAAAAAATCATTATTAATTTTGTTCATAATAAGAGTCCTGTGAATAGCTATGCTAAAATCTAGATTTTTCAAACAACGAAATTCTGAAAATAAATATAAATTTTATTCTATATTAATGATTTCTTCTTGTTGTGTAAATTGACTCTGAGAGTGTATAACATTTAAATTTTGAATCACAAATGAAAATCTCGTGTGAGCTTTCATTAAGTCGCATGAAACATCTTAGGAATTCACAGAAAACTGATGCTAAAGTTATCAAAACAATTTTAAATTTTTTTTTTTTACAAATAGAATATGTTGTCCAGGCTACAAATATTCTGAAGGGAAAGAAGATACGGCAAGTTTAAGTCAGTTTTTGTTTTTTTCGTTATAAAACTCATTGTTTAAATTTTGTTACATACAGTAATGAAAGCTCACGCGAGAAATTATGGAACTACGATGTCCTAAAAATTGATTCCGTAAGCAATTTCTCACATTGACATTTTAACCTTTAATAAGACTTAACTTCGAGCTGAAACTGAATTTTTGATTTCAATTTCGAACCTGAATCCTGTATTTTCAACCTGAGTTGGAAAACTGAATTTCAAATTTGAGCACGATTGTGGAATCTGAATTCCAGATAATAATAAATACTAATTATGCACCATAAAATTAAATTTGTATTAGATTCCTCAACCAGAAATATCTTATTGGAATTCTGAATCTTTGGTTTTCAATATAAATCTTCCTTCAATTATTCATTCGTAATTCAACTTATGATTCTGAATGAAAATGGCAAAGAATGAAACTGTTTCACCATTATGAAACTTAATTGGTTCAAATTCTGAAAATGAATGAATAGTAAAAATTTCAAATCCAAAAATGGTTTAAAATTTTGAATATTTTCTTTCATACTCTGGAACGATGAGTTCAAAAATGAAAATTTCATCTAATTTAAGTTTTAAACACAAAACCACAATTAGAGTCAGGATTTTTTCCCAACCGGGCAAAACTCGAGACTTTTGTTTCCAAACTTCCCCCAAAATCCGGCCAATATTCAGGCAAATTTGTAAATTTTCCAATACCAATAATACAGTAAAACACTAGAAAAATCTTTTTCAAAACTCATAATCATAAAGACACAATTGAGAATGTTATTAATTTTTATCAACAAGTGAGAAAATTTTTGAAAAAAACTGTTGTAGAATTGTGTACCTTGGTGGGAAAAAAAATCGAAAGTTTGTCTATAGTCCTGAGTCAAAATTGTCAATCCTGAATCATTAAGTCGTTCTTAAAAAAATGTTAAGGAAAGTGAAATAATGAGTATGGAGAATAACATTACGCCTGGCAGTTTTGGACCCTCATGGTTTAAACTCCATCCTAATTATAAAAAAAATCGAAGTATAAGAATGCTTAGAATTTTTTTTATTAAAGGGCAAGCTTATGAAAAATAGCCTTCACTTCATAAAACTGCATTGGAGAAAAAGAAATTTTCAGCAACAATGTTTTCGGGAAACATTTTTATGTGATGTGAAAGTTTTTTGAAGCTTGGTAAAATTCTTCCGAAATTATGTGCATGATAGATTATTTCACTTTTGAAAAAATGCCGTTATAAGCAAAAAGCTTTTTCGCAAATTGTGAAATTGCCAATCTTCTTCATACACAAGTTCATCTATGAGATATTTTGAACATTGTATACATAAGCTTTATTTCGATGTTCATTTCGTGAAACATTGATCTACGTTCAAATGAAATATGAAGATATTTAATAAAAAAAAACATTTTGATAAGTATAACGGAAGGCAAACATGCAGATTGCTTCTTAATCTTTTTACCTGTAAATGGTTCCTTTTGAATGATTTAATGTTTTTAAGACCAGACCGATCTGAGAACCTTGAGAAAATTTAGAAACAACAGAAATTGAATCTCGTGTTATTCGTATAGTAGATCGAAAATGCGATTTTTATTAATTGAAATAAATTTCTCCGATCGAAAACTATCGGTTTTGGTTATTAAAGTCAAAGATGTTGTCTCTAAATAGATGAAAAAATTTGCACATGAAGTTAAAGTGTCTCGAGAAAATGCTGATGGCGCACAGTTCGGACTTGTCGCATTCCGACCATGCAAAGAAAATAGCTTATGTCTGAGTCATGACCCGGTTTCCCGGATGTTATTAAAAGAAGCCCGGATTTGGCCCGAATTTATTAAGGCCTTTAAAATGGTGTAGCAATAATAATGAAAGATTATAAGAAAGATTTAAAATCTGCTTAAAGTTGAGATGAAAACGATATTTTTTCTCGATTTTTGAAGAGTTATTCCTGGGGTTTGACAAAATTTGCACGGGTATTGCCCGGTTTTTCTGGTAGATAATTTTAAAATGAAGTGTCCGGATTTTGTCAGGTTTTCAAATAAAATAGTCCGGATTTGTCCGGCCCGAATACGTCCTGAAAAAAAAAACTGACATCCTTATTTGAACTTCTTAAAAACCATCCCACGTAGTACAACTATTGTTTCAGGTCCTCAGGTTTTGGGATTTAGGGTTCAAAGTTTCCCATTGTGCGTTGTTATGTATGTGGAAGTTAAAGTGAATCAAATGCTTAGAATTTATAATTAACCTTATACCACCTTAAACTTGTTGTTCACCAAATAATATTCAGCCGCTTGCTCTCATTTTTTTCTGTCAAAAATAAATTGATTGACCTCTAGAATGATGATGGTGCAAAAAAAGAAGGATAAAGCAGGGGGTGACAATCTGGTTCTTCTTGCAAACAAGAATCTTTTTCTTTATTTCTATCCATCGGGAGAAACGTTTATGGTGTTTTCCTCTCAAAGCAGTACAGAGTTGAAAAAGTCAAAATTTCATCCAATGAGGAACCAGAATGATTGTTGTGTTAGTGTGCAATCATTCATAATTCTCTAGGTTTTGACATCTAGTCCGGTTCCTTGACAGCAAAATGTCAGGTTTGTTATGGGCCTAAAAATCGTGGGCCCGTAATTTTGATGGTTGTCAAAATAAATGACAAAGGATAGGGTTGTCACCCCCCTGGGATAAAGTGAACTCTCAACATTGTGGTGTGGAATGTGTCAATAGTTTTTCAGCATCTTGTACGCGTTTAATTTGTTTCAAAACAATACTGCCTGATTTACTTATATCCAGTGTTCGGCATCGCTAACTGAAAAGTTAGCGGCGCTAATTAGATCGCCAACTCGGTCAAAGTTAGCGATCGCTAATTAAAGCCGCTAAATGTTGCGTAAAAGTTATCGATCTATAATAAAGCGCTAATCGCTAATCGATAGTAGAAAGTTTTGAAAAAGATAAGCAAAACACAATTTTTCAGCCATCTTTAATTATAATATTGACTAGAAAAGTTGTTAAATGATATCAATAGGGGCAGTTTTCGAACTTATTTTGTAATATTTCTGTACATATCAGTTGCGTCAGTCCACTTTTAGTTTTAGTTAGGGCTGTCCCAACGGTAGATGCAAAACACGGTTTTCGACCACGCTAAAACATTTCGGCTGGCACCGGAGACGTATATTGCTGTTTTAGCACAGTTATCGATTTCAAAATTCCCAACAGTTATACGCCTTTGTTCCAAATTCATGCAAATTTGGAACAGGATTTCAAAATATACGACAGACCCGACAGACCGATTTAGTTCACGGTGAGAAAATTTTAGCCAACAATGATTGAGTAACATTGGGTGTGATAATAGTTTCTTTTTGAGATATTATTTGAATTTTTTTTTCGCTTCAACCAGCCTATACGTAACATAAATTGAGAATAGATATTAATAAAAACCATATCAAGTATAAATAATAGATGTCACATTATTCTCGATTTAATATAATTAAATTAAAAAGCTTTTCATTTGGGCTCGACGAATTAGTGAATCCAGCCAGCGTTCTAAAATTTGAAAAAAATTATACGAAAAGAAAATTTTCATACTTTTTTTAAGTAGTCAAAATGTCTAGCGGTCTTCGGGAAAGTTAATCATTAAGTTGATCTTTATTTTCAAAATATCGACAATGTTTTATAGTTTTCCCAAACAAGTGAAAATTTTGTATAATGATTTTTCACCTATTTTCAAAAGGTATCTCGATAACAAGAGCTAAATAAAATAATCTTACGAAATATAAAACTAGCTGAACGAATTTTTATCAACCAATGACATTTATTGTAGTTTCCTCGTTGTATAGTATAGTTGAAATCATTGTTCTGTCAAAAAGAAAATTCGTAGAGTTAATTTTAAGACAATTAACCGTGAAACTCAAAACTTATGCAATTTTTCTAATAAAATGGGTTTTTTCTTCTCAATTATTGAGTGTCTGCAATGAAAGTGTTTCCGTTTTAAATTTGCTCTTACACCGGTGGGGAGTGGGTGTTTTAGCCGATTCTAAAATTTCAAATTTTGCTAAAACTGGTATACTTAAAACCAATATTTACGCCTGAACCGTTGCAGGTGCCCTTAGCGTATTAGCTGAAAAGTAAAAGGAAAAAAAAATTGGAATCAAATTTTTCAAAATACTCACCCGCTTATTAATTTTTTTACATCAGTTAATGCAAAGATTCTCTTTAGGTAGATGTTTTGTTTTGTCCCAAATAGTTTTTCATTTATTTGAACAATAATACACTTATTTTGTTCTGGAAATTCCAATTTTTCACAACTTTTTCATTTCTTTGATATTCATAGAAGGCTTGTGCTTAAGACATAAATTCAAGTGAAGGCAATTAAAAAAGACGCTCATTTCCATGATTCCAGTCAAAATCGAGATCGAATAGCTTCTGAAATAAATCTTTAACGAAAATTTAAAAATTTAAATCTGAATGATGCCGAATTTATGATCTATAAGTCAAGGGCCGAATTAACACTTGAAAGAGTTAGCGTTCTTCAGTTAGCGGAACTAAAAATTAGCGGAACTTTCTTATCCGCTAGCTGAAGGAAAATATAGCGAGAAAATTAATTCGCTAACCGAAAGTTAGCGGACTAATTAGCGATTAGCGGATTAGCGTTTTTGTGCCGGACACTGCTTATATCCCATACTTACGCAACTGTCCGAGGCAAATTCAATACCAAATACGTTATTCTCCATAAGCTAACGATAACTTGAGTAGTAAAGTTTTTTAACACCCAGTTTATATATGAAGGTGTCTACATTAACGTGCTCTAGATATTTTTTTGGCGCATGCTTCTTTGATTCTACATACTGAATCATCTAGCTCCAGACATAATAAACACATTTCGTAGCCATTTTCAACTCAAATTCAAACCATTATCATCTGTCTCACCCATATCGTGAGAATCTAAACTTTCATTGGTCGTCAAACTTTGAAGCAAACTGCAGCGTGTACTTTTCTGCAAATGTTATGACCTTTGCTGTCTCGAACTGCACAATTAAAAATCTAAAACTTCGCACAAACGCAAAAATGTTACAATATAAGCTAGCGAAACTCCGAAACTGACCAAATGATACCTGCCACATCAAATGAACAGTAACAATAACAGACAACTACAAAAAAAACGTAAATAAAAATAAACAACGACCGCATTCGGACTTGTTTAGGCTTCTCAGGTTTAATTTCTATCTGCACACATGTTGCAGATCCTAAATACTCATGCTAAAAACGGTGCCGCCACTTGTCCGTATCTGGGGCCTCTTTTGGATCGGCTAGCTAGGTGTATGCTAATTTAATTTGCAATTTTATTGACCTAAGGCTTGAACATTTTATCGCCACTAAACGATCTTGAAAATTGTGAGAAATTGCAGATCCGTTTGAAATTAAACCAAGACGCGGTCGAGTATTGAGCGTAGCCGTGTTGTTTCAGCTGCGATGTGCTACCGAAGAACGTCAGCTAAGCTGGGCTCAGTTTAGTTGGTTTGTTGTTGGTTGCTGGTGCTTCTCAATCTAACGTTAATTAGTGATCTTTTTGCCCCCGTTCGGTAGGGAGATGTTTTTTTTCCTTTAAATGTACATATGTTGGCAAAAAATGTAACTACCCAACATCTTCAGAAGAAGCTGTAATGTTCCTCTTCAGATGGTTTCGGTAGCTATCGCTCATATCAGCCAGCAAGTTACGATTAGATAGTGCAGACCACTGTTTGGAGGGTACTTAAATTTTACGGCTCCCAACAACGGTAGTGTAATAATTTGTAACACTCACTGGTGAAATTAAATTAAATTAGACGCTCCGGAGCAGCTTTTTTCCTTTGTGAATGAAAGCTCTGGCAATCGTAGCCCAAGGCCATCCTTCCGCCGTTGTCTTACGACTTTTATACGGATATCGGACAAATCCCATCTACATACGCGTCTTCCACCAAGGCAGATCGTGACTTGGCTAAGCGTTTCTCCGAACTAGCGGAAATATGAAATTTCATTCAACTTTGTTTAAACGACATTCGGGACAGGTACCTACATCGACCCAAAACATGTAGCCGGGGTCAACCGAGGAGCAAACTCGTAAAAATGGACCCTACTATTTGGCCCACAGCATCTTGGCAACCGAATAGTCCCGCCGCGTACAGGAATCACTCCGATGGACTGCCTTTACTTTTTTTTGTGTTTTTTGTACCTCAACGATTGTCGTCGAACGGCAGCAGCAAGCATTAATTTTATGAATGAAAATAAACCAACTAAGAGAAGACACTTACAGGGAGACAACGAACCGGGAGACGAAAAAACAATTAAAAGTGCGCGCGGAGTTGTCTCCCGCGTTTCATGTCGATCAAAAAACAAACATCAAGCAACCACTTCGCAGTTGAACCACGGCCACGATCGCTTAGACACGGTGGGTTTGTGATGGGCTAGGTTGTCCAAAAAAAAACTTTCTTCATCCTCTTCGAGAATTATAGCCTTAGAAGAGTTCAAAAAAGAAGCTAATTTTGTCGAAAGACTATCAACGCGCATGTTTTTTTTAGACCATGTAATAGAAATCAGTGAAAATCAATGAAAACCCTGGAGTCAAAAATGCTTCGTTTTGGTTCAAAACTCCTCCATGATTTTTTGCAGAATTTGAACGTAACGTTACATGAATAAATTTTGATATTTATATTTAAATTTTGTTCTGAAAAATCATAATCATATTTGTGTCTTTGTGGATCTGAACTTGCTAATGATTTTAATGAACTTTGTTGAAGACCGTAACTTCGTACCTTGTCAAGCAAATAGTTATTGGCGGTCCTTTGGCATTGAAAAACAATCAATTTGATTGAAATCACTGCTGGTGCCTAGCGAAATATTGCTTGAAAAGTAGTTATGCAATACCTCGGTAGACTCCGGCAGTGATGTCAATTAAATGGCCTCAGATCGACTCATTCTAATATATTTATTTAATATATAGAACTTCAGAAGTTGATTATTACATTCAGGTGGAAATTGTAATAGTTATGAATATGGTAACCCAACAAACATAAAATCGCATATGAATCATCTTAATAAAATAAAAAAAAATGAAGAATTTAGAAACTCAGAAGTTGAAGCAAATACAAAACTAATAACCATTTCTACGAGATAAATATAGCCATACCTACGGGGGCAAAGTAGTGACAATTTTTCCAAAATGAATAAAATTCTGCCATTGAAAATTCCATCTGTGTGAGTTTGAAGAACCGACTATTTTGTCTGAGAAATCTTTTCCAAAAATTTAGTTTTTCTTTAGTTTTAAGAGAAAATAAGGTTCCGATGCAAATCCCACTGTTTCATTTCGTGGTCTTGAATTTATAAAATTGGTTTTGGGATTTCAGATAAGAAAGTTGAAGGGGAAAATAATGAAGAACAATTCGCAATAATACTTTATTTAGTTCAAATCAAGCTTTGATCACTTAGATCAGTGGTTAAAAAACTTTTTTCAGTCACCGCCATAAATTTTTTAACTGAACGCTCCTCTGAGCAGAAAAAATGCTTTCAGTAAAAGGGTAGGCATAAAAGTGGCCACACCATAAAATTTCGATATTTCATTGTAGTATAATTCGAAACGTTTGAAGAAGCACGCATAAAAAGTGATGTAATTTACTTTAGAATACCAAAATTATAACACTTAACCTAACAATTGTAGCACGCCAAACTTCAAGTTCATTCAAAATCAAATTGCTTTAAACTTTAAGATAGTTATGAACAAAATATTAAATTTTCACGACAAACAGCTTGAAAACATAAAAGTTGTCTAAACACAAAACGCCTATCTTTATTTTGATAAACGAAATTTTTAGAAATCGGATTTGCCGTTTTTGCTAAGAAAATACTGAGTGTTATTATGATGAAATAGCATTCAAAAGTATAATAAATACTATTTTTCTAGTTCAAATAAATTTAAAAAAAAATATGTATGAAACGTGAAAAACTTAATTCCAGACCTAATTTGTAATGTTTTTTTTTTATTTTAAAAAAAATATTTTATTTTTTTATTTTTAAGGCAATGCTCTTGAAAGATTTTATAGCTTTGCTGTTATTGCTTTTTTGTATAATTTATATAGAGTTTACAAAAACAGATAAACGTTATTCTGTGCACTTACAGACCTTTTTTGCTCAACCTGGCAATATTTTCGTTTTAAGAGTTCTTCAATGTCGTATCGTAAAGTTTTCTAATGGGCATTGTGTTCATCGCCCCCTAGGAGGTCTCAACGACGCCAGTGGGTGGTAGGAAACCACTGTTTCAGATTGATGGGTTTAAAAAGAATTTTAATAGTTTTTTTTCGTCGAAATATGCATAAAAACTCATTTGAAGATTTTATTTGTGGTTCGAACGCTGTTGATTAGATTCGATAAAAATTCAAGTTTCAAGTTGTTTTTATTCACCATTCTGATATTTTTTTTTTTTTTTTAAACTGCCTGGAGTTTACTCAAAGTATCCCGGAAGCAGCCCGGTTTTTGTATGAAAAGTCTCGAGAAAAACAACTCGAAAATTCTCATCTTAAATGGTTGGTTGAAAAAAAGTAGAGACACCTGAAATTCGGAGTCAAAAAACTACATATGACTAATAAATAATAAAATGATCTATTTTTTAAACTCCACGAGTTTTTGAAAGGATCATAGATTTCTTTGTCTGCATGAAATATATAAAATATTTAAAAATATCGTTTGTATAAAAAGTGTCTTGAGGTCCATTGCATAGTATAATGTAAGCTAAAGTTCATAGTTTATTGCATGACTTTTCTTGAAATGAGAATAGCAGGTATTGGTTCAGTGAAATAATAACATTTTAATTCGAATTACACAACTGAACAGGTTTGAAGTCGCTATTTTGAATATTTTGAAAGTTATGGCATAGTCAAGTTGAAAAATAATTTTTGAAATTCTTAATTCATTTCAATACGATTTTGCAATTTTCTTCCAAATCTTGTTTTTTGGTGCGGAAAGGT
The DNA here is from genome assembly GCF_029784155.1 of Uranotaenia lowii. Classification (NCBI taxonomy): domain Eukaryota; kingdom Metazoa; phylum Arthropoda; class Insecta; order Diptera; family Culicidae; genus Uranotaenia; species Uranotaenia lowii. The sequence goes on from NC_073692.1 coordinate 80,538,478, forward strand.
GTCTGTGATTGGTTGATTTTTAAAAAAAATTTTAGAACTAACAGCAATTTTACAAAAACTTCTATTTTAAAAAAAATATTTTTTAAATTTTTCCACCTACTTTGTTTGGTATCTCACTCATGCAATGAAATATTATAATCAGAATACCATGAGCTAGTTCATTTTAAGCTCTAGATTATTTCTATGAATGCACCACTCAAAAATTTTCTCACGTTTCCGAGATATTTGGATTTTTATCAGGGTTGTTTAAAAACAACACTTTGCATTTAAAAGTTAGAGAAAAAATAATGTCACAATTTTAATAAGTGTTCAAAAATCATATCAAGTAATTTTGAAGCATTACTTTTAAAAATTTGTTTAATGTTTAATGACATAAAGCAACATAATTCACATTTTTCCAAGGTGCAAAAAATTAATTTTGACTTATTTTAAGGCACTAATTCTTATTATGAAATAAGATTTTTTTCACAAGCTTTTGTTTTTCAGGTGTTGTTTGAAAAAAAAAGTAATAGGTAATTCATTAAAAAAATTTGATTCAATTATAAACTTTCTTAAAAAACGAAAGTTATTTTGACTCCTGAGAAAATGCTAGAAAATGTTTTCTTTTTTTAAATTTAAAAGAAGTTCTAAATGAAAGTATATCCTTAAAATTAATAAAAAGAATTTGAAAAAGTTTGTCGGCGATTTCAGCCTGAAAAAAATTATAAAACGATGGATATTTACGAACTCCAACGTTTCGACTTGTTTATTTCGCCTTAATCTGTCAAGTTGGAAAAAGTTTACAAAAATTTTTGATAAATTTTTGTATCAGCTAATCTGCTTTCTACTTCTAATTGTTTTAACATTATGAGGACAAGACAAAGTGAATATTATATGTATAAAATGAGTTATAGAATGATGAAATATAAAGCTACACTGCCGGCCAAAAGTTTGGGATCACCCACTAAAAAACATGTAAATTTTGATCGTTCATGTCTCAGTCGTCTTAGGACATATTGCAAATCTTCTGATCTCATTTGAAAGATAATGAGCAATAGCTATTTCGGAGGTATTTTGCCCAGATATAATATTTTAGTTTTGTACCTAAAACTTAACCTAAAGTTAGAACATTTTCAAAAAGTCGCACTCAATATTCAAATCCGATCATCTCGGGATAGGGTGGACCAAATCTCAAAATTTGAGTTGAATTAGAATCTATATTCTTTACTTCTCAAAACACAATCAAAAAATTTTGTGTAAAAATTTAAGAATGTACTTTTAATTAATAAAATAGACACTTGAGTTATCGTCCAAAAGTTTGGGATCACCCCTTAGTATGGTGTTTCGGCCAAACTTTGGGATCGTTCTTTTAAAAACATGCAACTTTATCTTATTCATATCTTTCTTATCTAACATCGTATTGCAGATCTGAAGGATTCATTTGGAAGCTTAGGAATTGTAGTTTTTTTTTGTAAATTCATTCAAAAATTATATTTTAAAGTGATAACTTTAAAAAATCACCTGAAATTAATTGTTTTTTTATGATTCTGAATTTTTTATGGTTCTCACTTTTAAATATAATTTTTGAATAAATTTATAAAAAAAAACCAAAAATCCTAAGATTTCAAATGTACCTTTCAGATCTGCGATACGATGTTAGATGAGAAAGATATGAATGAGAAAAATTTGCATGTTTTTGGCCGATGCACCATACTAAGGGGAGATCTCAAACTTTTGGACGATAACTCAAGTGTCTATTTTATTAATTAGAAGTACATTCTTAAATTTTTACACAAAATTTTTTGATTGTGTTTTGAGAAGTAAAGAATAGGGATTCTAATGCAACTCAAATTTTGAGATTTGGTCCACCCTATCCCGAAATGATCGACTTTGAATATTGAGTGCGACTTTTTGAAAATGTTCTAACTTTAGATTAAGTTTGAGGTAAAAAACTAAAACATTATATCTGGGCAAAATACCTCCGAAATAGCTATTGCTCATTATCTTTCAAATGAGATCAGAAGATTTGCAATATGTCCTAAGACGGCTGAGATATGAACGATCAAAATTTGCATGTTTTTTAGTGGGTGATCCCAATCTTTTGACCGGCAGTGTATGTGTATGTTAAAAATTGTCAATTCTACTAACAGTTTTTTTTGTTTTAACTGTCCAGAATATTTTTGAATCTATGAAACTGTCTTGAAGAAAAAGTCACCTCGTTGTCTGTGGTGTAAGCGTACGGAATTCTATTGCAAACTAATGATGTTTTCGTAAGGTGATACTTTTTAAAACTCTTTTAAGTTTTTTTTGTAAACTTTTTCCTACTCGCCAGATTTCTTGAAAAAAGCAAAATTAACATGCCGAAACGTCGGATGTAGTAAATAAACATTTTATGATTTGTGGAGACTGAAATCGCCGAAAAACTTTTTCAGAATAAGAAAAGTACAATTTTAATAACAGTTATGATACTGGAGAAATAGTTACAAACATTCGATAGCTATCCGATGGCTAGGAGAGTGTGAGAATTTCTCTATGGAACCAAACACTTATGCTTCAAATATCTAGTTGCTGTTTCACCGTACAATTTAACCATGCATCTGTTTAATTGGTCAATCATAAGTTTATCAGTTGGTCGTTCCTGTTAAATCTACCTTACAAGCTACATAGCGGATTTGTACTGAATATTCATGCTGACCGCACAAAATGTAAAGTTAAAACCAAATTTCGAGAACATGTTTTAGTAAATCGTGGGAAGTTTTATTAAATTAACTGTACAAGAACATAATCAAATTCATTAGGCGTTGGTCTATTTTCGTAACCTGCTGCTGCGAAATCCTACATTATCGAATCAACTCAACATGATGGCTGAATCAGCTTAGATACTGATAGAACAAAGTTTGTGCTCTTATCGAACAGCAGTGTCATTGACATGGAAGAACAAACCGTGTAAATTTTCATAACAATTAGAAAAGTTTTTTTTTTTCATTCATGCGAAGTATTCTAACGGGATTTGAACCACACCCAAAGAAGAGGTTGCAAAATTTCAATGCTGCTTGGCACTAGCTCTATGCCTAAAATGCGATGAAAAGTGTACTGTACCAAAGATAATATGAAAGAACTACAGACCCCGTTCGTTTTTGGCAACATTCGATTTTGGCAACATTCGATTTTGGCAACATCCGATTTTGGCACATGTGCCAAAATCGAACGGTTTTTAGAAACAACATTACAATTTTGTTTTCGTTATAACAGGACCAATTTAAATCAGACAAATACCACTAATACGTTTTTGTGTTCTGAAATGGTGATAAAATGCAACAATAAAAACAAAAGTTTTTTTTTAAATTATTAAGTACTAAAAAATGACAAAAAGGTGAAAAATTCAAAAAGTTGAAAAACAAATTCAAACAAAAGACTGAAAATGACTAAAAACAACTAAAAAATGATGACGAACGAAAAAAACAGCAAATATGACAAATGAAAACAAACATTATAAACAAAACAAGATAGGTGCAAAATGCATAAAAAAATTATGAAAAAAAAAATCAAAAATTACTAGAAATGGTCGGAAATTGACAAAAAATAACGTTTTTGATAATAATATTAGTTATTTTGTAAAAATAACTGATAAAAAAGTGGAGAAAAAAAACCGTTCGATTTTGGCAACATTCGATTTTGGCAACACAAAATGTACGAGCGTGTTGCCAAAATCGAACGGGGTCTGTACTGGCATAAAGAATCGAGCTCCCAAGCAAAATGATGCTTGACCACTACATTTAAGCGAAACAAGAAAAATAATTATGGGATTTTCATCCTATTGGATAAAAAAAAAAGTGGGAATCGAACTCAATGCAATATTATCATTTTGACTTGCCAGTCCGATAACTTAACCAGTGTACCAACTGAGTCAGTTAGCAAAAGAAGGTTTATTGTCATAGTATTTCGCCACGTCCAATCACCAAAAAGCGCACTGCGTTGGCCTTCTGGGAATGGGAAACGAGAAACTGTTTTCTTTTTTATTCAGACACATGAAATGCGGTTGAGCTGGGAGGACAATTCCAGCGATGAGAGAGTTTGTTGGTGCCGGTTCGGCATACAATCTTATGCCAATGAATCCACCTCAAAGGAAGGTCATCATCGGAATAGAGTGTGATTTGTGGGTGTATAATAGTTTATGAATTGAAATGCTACGGAAATTTCAAGCGACATAATTTATCCATCCGACCCACTGTGCCAGTCAGATGGGGTGACTCCCGAAATCAAAAAGAAGAGAAGGGGACCCCTAACAAAAAACACACGCGAGGAGGGCAAATGAGCGAGGATGATCATCAACACCCTTGGTTCATCGTTGATCCATCGAAGAAGAGGAGACTGATGGCGATGGTGTTTTGTTTTTATATGCTCTTCAAATAGGTTCGTCGTTCGAAATGACGAACCACTGAACTGACTGAAGTCTCTTCTAAAGTCCAGTCAGTGAGTGAGTTGATACCTTGCTATATAAATTGATATAAATGCGTACGAAATCGTAAACCTTTATCGCTTTTCCGATTCTGGACAGACCGGCCGGGATCAGGAGACTTGGCTCGTTTGATGGACTTCTATGTGTGTAAGAAGCTATTCCATGCAGGGTAGGGGGATGATCTTTGTTCGAATCGATGAGGGACCCGGGCGGGATGTTTTGGATACCTACTTGGACACAACCGAGATGCTGACACGTTTTATATCATTTGGTCGTTGGGTTTTTGGTTGAGCACTATTTCTTTTTCCGGAGAGCACAGGTAGCAATCTCGGATCGGATGTTAAAGTTACATACGTCTGTATGTAGGTACCTGTGGTGTGTGTACGTACAACTCGACGACGGTGACTGGAAAATGTTAAACGACCTGGCTTGTTATTCGGTTTAATTATCTTTTAATTATATCAGAAAATAAAACAGAAATTAATAAACACACTTTAATGAGATGTAACCCTGGCTGCTGGTGCACAGCGATGGAAAAAGGGACCTCAAAGTCTTTTGTTTGCGTTTATGACGTATCTCAGTAGGAATGTGATCAACCTTGTCATTGATATTATACGCTTCTGGGTTTACTTCAGATGTTTATCTGAGAGGGTAGCCTATGAACGACTGTGTTGTTTGTTTCCTGTGTTCCTTGAATTTAGGAAATGATTTTCCTAAAGTACTGAAAAGTACTTGTTTGGTAGAATTTTTGAAATCACAACAGTTTCAAAAGAGACGTGTGACATCAACGAAATTTTCGAAAACCATAAAAACGGACCTTCCGTCCAACGCTCGGGATATGCCACCTCGAGAAACCTTCAAACAGCCACATCAGCAGCAAAAAACGGTCGAATGATAAATATTAATGAAGCACAAAACCGAGAGGTTCAACAACCATATCCTTGCGTCGGTCATCCGGGCCTCTATCCGTGGAACGACGACGACGTTCGTTCGTCTAAATTTCGGAACTTTTTTTCAGGACCTGGATTCGAATGCGAGAACGATTTCTGAAATTTACTTACGGAAGGGTCCAGTAGTTGCGCGTAAAAGGGTACATCGATTTGCATAACCATGTCCTAATCTAAATACATCACATCTACCTCGCTGCAAGTAGCTCGGAGGGCTCCACAATCAGAGTACCTCACCAACGCACCAAACCTGACAAATCGGACTAAATCAATCATAAAAACGGAACTATGTTGATTTTCGGGGCACTGTTTTGAATAGGGATCCATTCGCCCGTTTGGTTTATGGTTTTTCTGTATATTTATGATATTTGCTTAAACTTTTATTCAGCGTAACTTACGGCACGGTTGATTTAATGTGTACACTTTAGACGGCTAATCTTGAGGCTTTACACGAGTAGTTAAATTTTGTTTATGCCTCGATTCAAAGGCGATTCGTTTGTTACCGAGAGTGGAAGTACCGAATTTGTGCGTCGTAGTAGAAATACTTCCCGAAAAAGTCGCAGAAGGTTGCTCGAACTTCAGAGGTTGAGCAAAGAGAGTAAGACCATTTTTCATGCTTGACCGAAACGAGAAACGCGTAAATGAGCGTACGATTCGTGCTAAATTGCGAATTTGTAAACCAAATCTGGCTACAAGCTAACGATTCCGATGGCTAGAGAGACCTCTTCGTGAGAACCGATTCTAATAGCATTGCGGAAAATCAGCAATTGTGTTAATGAGTCCCACCTTCCTTCACTACAAATATTTGACCACCGCAGCAGAATAGCACCCTCATCTAACTTATATGGCACCGCATGGTGCTAATAATAAAACAATTTCCTCGCCACGGGGCGTTTGTCGGAACCGATAACAACTTCACCCGATTCACGCACCTTTTCCGGAAAAACGCGACAAGCTGGGCAATTACTCGAGAGAAAACATGCGGCTCGAAGGACCAGCTCGAAGCTTCCATATAGATTTTCACGGTCGCCTCTTTTCTCGGTTGTCGATTTTGGCAAACACGCAAAACACGCTGTCCCACCTCTCAACAACCGGTCATGGTTCTTGTGTTTTTTTTCTGTTTCGGTTCCGCCCTAAGGGGACCCATCTTCAAGGGTACACAAACCTGCGGCTCGAAGGACCGGATTAAAATTCTACCCACTTGGAAAAGTAAACACGCAAAGCCTCCACAATTGAGCGGTCAAAACTAACCCGGGTGAGATCAGAATAAAAAAACGCGTAAAAGAGCAACGCGGCTAAAGATTTTCCGAGAAAGTTCAAAGCAAAACGACCAAATTCACTCTATTTTTACGAGCGGTACGCATATTTTCTAGGACATAAAACGAGGCAGGCTACTTTTAGGCGCCCAAAACGCACGTAATCCGCCCCGGTTTGGCACCTACACCTACACCGTCGGCCACCCGTGTCAGTCAGTCCGTCCGAGGTTCGTTATGCTAATTTATCCGCCTTAAAAGGCGTTAATTAATGGAATTATAATATTTTCACAGTGATTCCGGGAGGGACATCGGGAAATATCCACGTGCATATACCTAAGAGAATCACACTTAGGCGACTCCGGTCAGGTTACGTAGGTTTCCCTTTCCTTTAGTCACGGATCGGTGAAGAAGTTTTTGTTTTGGCACCCTGTCGATGGATGAATTAAGGAGCATGATGTTTGACGTTTTAGAGACAGGTGTTGAGAATATGTTTTGAACTCGGGCTTGATTCTGACATTTTTCCTTTTGATTTTCACTCTGTCACAATTTTGTTTTCAAAGGTTAAATTTGTTTTAAAATAACGGTGGAAATATCTAGTTTTATATGAGAAGTTCGAGACAATAATGAAAATGCAAGTTCTCAAAAATAATTATCTTTTTCTCAGCAGTGGAGCAAGAAGGGATTTGATGGAACCTTAAGGAGGATGATTATCAATATGAAACCAGCTTAATTAACTATTTGAGTTCTTTAATTAATTGTATTCAGGTACTAATAACAGTACATTTTCTGTCTGGCCTACTGTTGAAAATAAAGATAACAACGTAAAATGCAATTCTGGGATCAAAAATAGAAAATTCGACACTGTGTGGGGCAAACTGAGCACTCTCTGGGTTTAAATGAGCACCTATGTAAATTTAAGCGTGCAAGGTACAAGATTCAAGAAGCACACATATGAACAATTACACGTGAACACACCTGCCACATCCACATTTATCAATTTTAAAATAATACTACACAAGGAATACTTATTGAGAAAAAAAAGTAAAGTCTGGGAGTGTTTTAAGACTAAAATATGAGACATAAAATAAAAGTCATTCTAAACTTGAAAAATTAAAAGCTATTGATCTTCGTCTGCAATTCATTAAAATTTCATTTTTCCATTCTATCCTCCTTTTTCGTCTCACCAAGTTTTAAGGTAAGCAATCAAATTGTAAGAATACAAAACGAATTTGGTTCCTTAAAGCCTAAAGGTATGAGCCGTTTAGAATAAAGAACTTACAAAAAAAAACTTGAAAAATGTATAAAAAGTGTTGAGAGAAATTATCTCTTCGAAAAGTCAAGAAGTCCCATGTTTATGATAAATGAGAAATGAGAAATAAGAAATGGGAAATGAGAAATGAGAAATGAGAAATGAAAAATGGGAGATGAGAAATGAGAAATGAGAAATGAGAAATGAGAAATGAGAAATGAGAAATGAGAAATGAGAAATGAGAAATGAGAAATGAGAAATGAGAAATGAGAAATGAGAAATGAGAAATGAGAAATGAGAAATGAGAAATGAGAAATGAGAAATGAGAAATGAGAAATGAGAAATGAGAAATGAGAAATGAGAAATGAGAAATGAGAAATGAGAAATGAGAAATGAGAAATGAGAAATGAGAAATGAGAAATGAGAAATGAGAAATGAGAAATGAGAAATGAGAAATGAGGAATGAGAAATGAGAAATGAGAAATGAGAAATGAGAAATGAGAAATGAGAAGTGAGAAATGAGAACTGAGAACTGAGAACTGAGAACTGAGAAATGAGAAATGAGAAATGACAAATTAGAAATTAGAAATGAGAAATGTGAAATGAGAAATGAGAAATGAGAAATGAGAAATGAGAAATGAGAAATGAGAAATGAGAAATGAGAAATGAGAAATGAGAAATGAGAAATGAGAAATGAGAAATGAGAAATGAGAAATGAGAAATGAGAAATGAGAAATGAGAAATGAGAAATGAGAAATGAGAAATGAGAAATGAGAAATGAGAAATGAGAAATGAGAAATGAGAAATGAGAAATGAGAAATGAGAAATGAGAAATGAGAAATGAGAAATGAAAAATGAGAAATGAGAAATGAAAATGAGAAATGAGAAATGAGGAATGAGAAATAAGAAATGAGAAATGAGAAATGAGAAATGAGAAATAAGAAATGAGAAATGAAAAATGAGAAATGAGGAATGAGAAATGAGAAATGAGAAATGAGAAATTAGAAATGAGAAATGAAAAATGAGAAATGAGAAGTGAGTAATAGGAAATGATTATAAAAATGTTTTAGAAAAATTTTGACCAATTTCTAGCATAGATTTATAAGATTTTTTTACTACTTGCCTAGCTTTATAAAACTTCATTTGTAGTTTGGTAAAAGCTGGTAAAAGCAATAGTCAGTCCAAAAGCTCTCAGCATGAAGGTTTCTAAGAATCACTTTGATATAATACTCGCCTTGGATCAGTTGATTGAGTTTTTGTCTGAAATCGTTTCCAAATGCTGTTTGCAACATAAGTTTTCATAATAAAGTAAATTTACGAATTATGTGCGATAGCTAGAGACCTAAACTGGGCATTGGCCGTAAGACCCTTTGGGTCTTCGAAGCGCGAAATCTAATCTCCTAACATTTAAGAAAAATCTCTATTTTGTTCATATTATAAAAACCAGTAATCTTCTTTCTCAACTCAACTCCACATTTTATTGCAACGCACCAAACCTCCCACGGCGACGACATTGCCAAGACTCAGAATTCGAACCACTTCGACTGCCTAATGATACTCATCAAATGGTCGTTGGAATAAATTAAAATCATTTACCACGCTCCTCATCGCCATCACGTTGAGCCGTTTGCGGGTGCGGTTCGGATCAATTGCGCGCACTTTACCCGTTTTGTAATCATAGACCTTTTCTCTCCGAGCCGATAATAACGATAATAATCATAATGATTCCTCCTCCTTTCTTGCTACTTTTGTTTTTATTTCACAGGCAGCCCTCGGTTTGCTTTTTGACGGATAGGAGATAGACATTGGACGCAGGTTGGTGTCCAGGAAAAGTCGGAGCGTTCGGGTGAACTCTCTTTCCTGCGTCCTCTCATCCAAGCAATTGCGAAGAAATGCCCCATACCGGTAAGTGGAAACGGCTATTACAGATTATCGTCGTAATTTTCGCAGGGTAGATCGGATCAGGAGGACTATTCTTACTTAGTGTTTCCAGTAAACTAGGGGCACACTGCCCCGAAATACTCTTTCGGTGCACCTTGCCCCACAAACTTGAGCGGAGCGTAGCGATATTGATATGGCACTTTTTCGCTTCATCTAAACGGCACTTGCAACTGATGAGCTTTTGAGGTTTTGTAGCTACCGACAAAGTGAAGCGTTGCCACGGATTGTCTCCCCCTAGCTAGGAGTAGATCCCATGATAGAGTTCAAATTACCATCAACGACGCCATCAAGGTGAGCACTAATTCTCGCTCGCTGCCGTTTGTAATCCTGCTGATGATCGGATCATCGTTGGTGCGCTCAGATTGGACGCGTAGATAAGTATAGGATGAGAAGCTGTAGGCAGTCGATGAGCAAACCGGATTGCCATAAAGATCGCTCCTCTATGCACTTTAACTTACTGGGAGTTGGGAGTTCTATTTCTCGAATTTTTCTTCTGCTAAATGATGAGCTACTTCATCTGCTGGATCGCAAACTAGCTTGGTCACAGTTCGGTAAAATAAATTATCGGTATTAGGTTGATGATTAGGATTTTAGGATTAGGAAATTAGGATTTTTTTTACTAATTATACCCACAAAGCAGACTCTACTCCAATAATGAACTTCCTTGGAGATGAAATTATCGATATAAGATTCTATGCCGGACCGGCATTAACAAGCTTTCTAATAATTGGAGTTTTCCTTCCAGCGCAAATGCTTTGCATAAGTCTGAAAGAACCAAATAAATCATGTCCCAAATCGTATCACAAAACAAAGCAGGATGGAAACAATCAGCCAGCAAGAATATTGTCAAATGATGTACCGAGCGCAGTGTGTGTGTGCAGTGCGTTTTTTGATAATCGGAGGTGGCAATAAACTTTCGCTTACTAATCGACTCAGATGGTGCAATTGGTAAGATATCGTACTTGCAAGCCGAGATTAGATATTGCAGTGAGTTCGATTCTCATTATATATATTTTTTAAATGAAATGTGCAATAGGATGAAAATCCCATAATTTTTTTTTCTTCATGCATCATTTTGCTTGAAAGCTTGAGTTTTTATATCAATAGTTCTTTTCTAGTACACTTTTCAGCACATTTTCGGCAAAGGGATTTGCTAAATAGGCAATGGATTTTTGAAACATCTTAACGATGATCTCAATAGAAAATTGCAATTTTATCCCAGGTTTTTGTTCAAGACTATTTGAATGAACTGAATTAGAAATAATCATCAAATTTACTGGTTTTTTAAATGATAAACCATCGTTTATTACAAGTCAATTGTTGGAGATAATCAATACTTGTAGCTATCTTCAAAATACCATCTCAAATTTCTCCTCATTGGGCTAAACACATAATAAAGTAATTTAAAGAATATGTTCTCAACTCAAGAATTCACTTACACTTTTGGTGCTAAACATTGACGAGCTTTTCCCCCAAAAGAACTTCTTTCGCCACAATTGCCTCGGATAACAACATCCAACGATGGGAAAGGGCTTGGGTAAACATTTGAACTTAAAGTCGGTTCCTCATTTTTTTTTATTCTTTCTCCGTCTCATTCCTTGCCATTTTCTGCCCAGAAGGGAATAATTGTGGCGCTAGGGAGAAGCGCAGACGGTAGAAAGAATATGCAACGTAATCCCCAGAGCGTATTTGTACCTAATTGCGGTAAAGATCGCTCTAGATTAATGCACACCGATACCGGTAGGTAATGTTGGCGTGTGCCTATGTAATTTTGTCATTAATTTGGCAGGTGCTGTCAAAACCGGCGAAGAAGCCATTTGATTGAAGCTGATCAGAGGAAGAAGATTTTGTTGGGATTGTCAATATTTTCTGTTCTCGATTTAGACAGGTGTAGCGAAATCACAGGACTTTCAATAAGTCTTCGGAAACAGTTAGATGGAAAAATATTAACCGATTCAAACTGGAGTGAATCAAACGGTTCAACCATTGAAGCTATAAAACCCACCAAAAACATTCAAAGTTCGGAACGATTAACTGCGCTGCTAAGGGTTACGATTAATTAATGTTGTATGGTCGTTCGAGTGCAAGTGTTGCCAATGATTTCTGTCTGTATGGCTCGAAACGTTCGGTTTATGGTCTCCTCGTTAGGGCTACAGCAGAAGGTCTAAGTCTCAAAATCCAGCAGCGAAAAACGTTGTGTGAATTCAAAAATGGCAAACGAAATTAAAGTTCAGGTGTTTAAAATCTCCGTTTTTATTTTACGACCCTACCGGACAGGCTTTCTTCCGAGCGATAGGGAGCTGGAACAAATCCGTCGGAGCAAGTGAGATGGCTAGCATACTTTGCGCACAAAAAAGAGGTGTGTTCCCCAAAGCAGCTCTCAAGTCTTGATTAGTCGCCACTGGGTAGGTAGTTGCTTCGAAGGGGTTGGATGTATGAAAGGAGAAAAAACATAAAAACCGCTTATGTGTGCTTATACGGTCTACTTTAAAGCGTTGGAACCTCGTTTATCATTTTCTGCGAATGTCAGACACACAAATGGTCCTCCCGATCGTTTCACTCACACTCATTCGCGAAATCTTCCAGCCCGGTATTGAGATGGAAAGCGATGTGTTAAGGCAAGTTTTACGCTTGCCATTATAAATTTATATCATTTGAATGTACGATGGCCTACGATGGTCTCAGAGCTCTCCTTTGGTCTCACTGGTTCCAGCAATGGGCAGGGATCTTTTACGACCTCCCCTTGCCAAAACAGCGCACTTGGAACATCGAAATTCACCTATCATCGCCCCAGAGGCACCTCAGAAATAAGGTTTCCCGAGGACTTTTGGTTTCGCGCTGAAGCTGCTGCGTTGTAAAATGCTTGCTGGAATTTAGCGGTTTAATTAGTGTCGCAAAAGTGGCAATTATTGCACTGTGGAAAGTCTTCGGGTCATAAACGGATTGGCGAAAACCACCACCAGAGATAAAAAGTACGGTTTTTAAAAAAAGCGTGATGATGGAACGTTCATTACAAATTCAGAAGCCGAAAATCGCAAAGGTTAATAAAGTTTTCGGCTGCAGCTCTAAAACCTGGAATGAGTAAATGAGGTATTTTGGAAAACTGCGTTTTTGTGTTCGGTAGTGGATAGTTTTTCCGTCAGTAGGGTCGGTTCGTTTTGTTGGATCCAAAACGGGTTCCCAAAATCGTCCTGGATAAGATCCATGGCTAGTTTTTTTTTCTTTTTTTTTCTGAGGTTTTGATCCTGTAGGATAATTCATCCCTATATGATCCATGGCTAGGAACGGATGTGGATTGCTTAATATCAGTTTGATCTTCTTTGTATAATTGTCTACTTACTTTACTATGCCAGATGTATTAAAAATTGATTAATATAAGCAGCTACCTGAGATGCTCGAGAAGACCGTAGACGCAAACAGCACTAGACGTATGCACTGATTGAAAGGAATGACTTTCTTCGGGAGCGAAAAAACCGATTCTGAATCGTCATGGCAACGAGAACTGAGGGTTGCTTTGATCAAAAATTTGAAATAAACTTTCTTCTGTAGGGTATCGATAGGCTCATCGACTGATGTACGCGGTTAGTACCGTACAGGTAAAACACATGTCTCGGCGTGGATTATGGAAAGAGTTTGGGTTTTAAAACGTGGCGCAATTTTTTGAATCGTTTTTTTATCGGCTATTGGAATGCGACACGATGGGTCGTCTGTGAGAGGGGTCCTTAGTGATGGGCGGTTGCTGTAACAGGGGGTGGTAGAGGGCAGGTTGGGGGGGGGGGGGGTGTGGTTGTGATTGTTTAATTTTTCTTTTCTGTTTTTATTTTCCTATTCTACTTTTTTTTTTTTTTTTCTTCAGTTACTCATTAATCCATCTATTTGGTAGGGGTTCGACCAGATCTAATTGAATGCAATCAGCATTTTTATACAAATATTTTCAACTATTGAAAAACTTGAGGTTATCGACCAGAATCAGTAGTTAACAATCTTAATCATGTTCGTGGTATCGTCCTCCTTCAAGAACTCCGTAAATGAATTTTAAAATGCAGACCCGGTCGGTGGTCGGATTATAAAACAGATGAGGCCGTAGCTTAGATAGGTGAACCCAGAGTAACTATACTGAAAATAATTTGCATTGTGGTAAAAGAAATAGAATATCTATACTATTTATTATGTTATTTTTTCTGTTTTTGCTATTACTTATTTTATGATTGCTACACTCTGTTACAGAGAAAAGTTTAAAACCCTGAGGGTTAAAATGTAAAAATTTAAACCTCATATTGTTTCATCGTTTATTAGTCATGTGAATTCATTAGAAGGCCTCTTTAGGAGCAAATAGGAGTTTCATTAGGAAACGTAGGAAGTTGAGGAGCATAGGTTCAAAGTGGTTACTTTACCTACCAAGGTAATATCCCATGCCACAAAACCCTTACCCGTGGAGATCTGTGGAGGGATGGCGTACAGCCGGCCTCCGCTAAACATATCTCCACATGTGCTGCACCTCCTTTCCTCCTATCGACTACATGGACTTGGCCGGCGTCGTTATTGGTTCATTTATAAGTAGGAGATCCTCAAAATTGTACAGTGAGATTGTGTAGCTTGTTCCCAGCACCTTTCATTTGGTTCATTGTGCAATGTTGATTATCTCGAACCAATCACGGAGTGCAACCATTATGCCATTGGCCATGGGGCCGCAGGTGGACCGTAGTTGATAGCAAGCTCAAGCTCAAGCTCAAGTTATTTTGGAAAACTGCGTTTTCGTCTTTCCTTGAAGATTTCGCAATGGAGATGGACAACCGGTAAGCTTATTTTTTTTGTAGAGTAGCTTTTTCATGTTGAATAACCCAAAATTGAAACAAGAGTATCGGGTTGAGGTGTTCAATAAGAAAAGGTACTGTTGAAAACGCAGGTTTCAGTGGTGAAATAGAGTTAATCTTTAATCAGGTTTGTACGTCAAGTTCTTAAACAACCACCCATTACATTAGCGATAGCTATTCGTCACTTTCCACTTCTCATATTCCCTAACCGGGAAACTACTCATTTCTCAATGAGTACTTTGATACTATTACCCACAATATTTGGCAACACTGTTGTGTTACCCAATTTGAGTAGTCTCGCTTAACCGTGTGATGATGTAAACATTTGTATGTAAACAAAACACCTGTGAGAGAGATTTTCATCCGCAAGAACACTATACTAGCGCTTATCAACTTCAATTTTGATCTCGATAAGTTGTGCATTCCGATTCAAATTTATCGTCTCTTGTAACTTTAAGGATAAGTTCTCGCTCCCGGACGAGAGAAAATGTCTCACTATTTTGCATGGAGTTGGAGGGCGCAAATAGTCAAAATAAACGTAAAAAGCTAGAAAAAGCACTGTCTGTGCGTTACACGCAAACCGCCAAAAACTTACCGAGTAAGTTATTTTTACGCAACCGAGAGTTTTTTGATATTTTCTTTTGTTTGCATACTTTTCGTTACATGTTTTGTATGCATCTCAAAAGTTTATTCAAGAAAAATATTGCGTGAGTACTTTTGCATCAGCCATTTTGTTCCCGGGCGGCGGTTGTTGATGCCGCAGAATTTTTGCCATTAAATGTCTCCAGGAAGTTTCCAGTAGAAAAGCGTTCAAATTCGAACTTGACATGCCATAATCCTCCGGAGACAGCCACATGAAATCAGTAAGTATTGATCAGATTTAAATTATTAATTTATTTTAGTTAAAATGAAATCTCTTCAGACAGATCCGAACCGCATCACTAAGTCGTTTGTTTGGAGGACAAACTGTATAATGATTCATCGATTAATTGGTGCTGAAGAAGTTCCACACCACATTAGAACTGGTCACGTAGCAAAAAAGCGGCAAGAAATGTCCGAAGCAAGGAAGCGGTCACCAGAAAATTCTGAGAACATTTTCCTGGAAGTTGGACTGTGTTTCCGGTACCCCAGTTTCCTTGTCAGCCGAAACAGGAAGATGGCTTGCAGAATGAACGATAACTCGTAGCATTTGAATTACGTGATCATCCATTCTCAAAATGCTGGAAACACCGAGGAGTCAAATAATTTACCTGACAGGAATCAAAACCCTGCCATGCTGTGCTGCTTGTGTAGACGAAAATCCGGACAACGATGAACGTCAGGATTAGGTCCCGGTGGGTTGATGCTGATAGCAGTAGCACCCCCTTGAAGCTGACTACTTTCGATGAAAGATCCCGCAATCAAATCAGGTAAGTAATGCCAGTTTTTGTGAATTAAATTGTACCATAGAAAAACTTGGTGTTACAGGTCCTACCGATGGAATAGATATCAACGTTTCTGTTTGATATTATTTCGGAATGTACAGTTATTGGTACGGGAGAAACTCCGAATCTGTCCCGGCAGCGGGACTGTTCTTGTACGGGATAAAATAGAAACGAGTCCAGTACCGAACCAAACGAAATCCGTTGGAAGCAGCAGTTACTACACTACCTAATAGTACAATAAACAAACTGCCTCGAAATTCCTAGTTCTTATTTTAATCTAGCCTTTTAATCCGAAAAAATCGCTTATTTTAAAGATTCCTCGATTTAACGCACCGGCGAGAAAAATTAAAAAAACTTTCAGTTGAGTAAAATGCACTAAACTTAACGTTGAGTTAAATACGCTTAACTTAGAGTTGAGTTTAATGCATTCAACTTAACAGTAAGTCCCTGCACTTTTTGTCCGAGTTGCATACAAAAAAGTGGCGGTTGAGTTTTTTATTTTTGCCGTGTAGCTCTCTTGATCACTTCCAGATTTTTTCGGAGAATACTCTCAGAACTAGAACTGACTGAGAGAAAATAATTTCGGACGAGTTATCATATCAATCTTTTATAAAGTAGACTTTTCAGCGCATTTTTTTCACAAAGATTTGCTAAATAGGCATTGGATTTTTGCAACCTCTTCTTTGGGTGTATAAACAATATTTTCGTTCTAATATGTGTTGTGAGCCAACTTGGTTGAATAATTTTGCTAAATCAAAGCAATCGAAAGATTTCTTGTAATTTAACCACGGTATAAGAAAAGTTCAGATAACGATATTTCGATAGCAACCAACGTTATTCTTCAGTGAGCGTTATCGATAACGCTCACTGAAGAAGATAGTATGTGCACCCATAGAAGAGGTAACAGAAATCCAATGCCTTTTTAGCAAATCTCTGTGCCGATAATGCTCTGAAATGTGCACTGTGCCGAAGACGGTATGTTGGAAAAACCGTAACTGGCATAAGGACTCGGCTTCCAATCAAAATTATGCATGAACACTACATTCAAGCGAAAAACATTTTATGGGATTTCGTTCCTATTGGATAATCCATCCCAGAAACAAGAAAATAAAATTAATAACCACAGCGCCGTGGGGAGATTCGAACTCATATCACCATTCAAATCGTCTTGCCAGTCCGACATCTTAACCAGTGTACTATTTGAGCTTCATGCAGGACGAGGGATATTTGTCATAGGCTTTCTGCCACCGACCAATAAAAAAAAGAAAGCTTAACGGTGGCTTCCCGGCGTTTGGCCTCCTTTCAAGGCATTCCTTTGTCTTGCGATGGAAACGGGAAAGGGAACGGGAGTGAAGGAACGGGAAACCCATTGAATGAGAACTGTGTTTGCTTACTGCCTGCTATTACATACACACGCTACATATACACAGCTGCTAAAGCCGGGCAGCTTGGCCGATGGTTGTTTGCCGGTGAATTGAAGGAATGTTTTTGTTGTTGCTTTTGCTACATACACACGCACAGCTTAGCCGTGGTTGTTTGCCGGTGGATTGAATTGAAGCAATGTTTTTTTTGTTGCTTTTACTGCATACACACGCACAGCTTGGCCGTGGTGCTGGTGGATTGAATTAGAAGGATATTTTTGTTGTTGCTTTTGCTACATTCACACGCACAGTGCTCGGTTAGCTGGCTGCCTGGTGTTGGCCGGTATTTATTTCCATCCTTCTTCGTCTTGTGATGCGATAGGGAGGGACGTGCAAATGTTTTTATTTTGTTTCTTTCAGACATACGCAATTCGGTTAACTTGGGAGATTAATGCCAGTGGGAGCAAATCGAATCAGCACCGGTCGCGTTATCTTCTTGTACCAATGATGCTATGTAATTGACTACACGCCATTGGCACAGAGGCTGAATTTTGGGTGTGGTTATCGAAATATTTACCAGTATATGAACTTTTGTTAAACTGTGGTTAAATTAAAGAGAATCTTTCGATTGCTTCTATCCAATATTTTCGTGATTTTTTGGCTTCCAGCAATTCCATAAATTCTACGACAAATAAAACCCATCATGCCTAAACCAAACAGGATTCAAATTCCATCACCTCATCCACATCGATCAAATGCTTTAGAAAATTATTGTATTCTTTTTTTTTTTCTTGGAATGCACCTCGCAAGTGGCCATCGTCATTTGAAAGTAAAAATTTAATTAGCACGTGTGTTGTCAATAATGTCACAAATTTGTCAAAAGCTCCGAGCGCTTCTGGACCCCAAAGGGCAGGCACGTGTGGATTGCATGCTAAATCATGTTGCATCTGCACTGCAGCTATCGTCTGGCATTCGTATTTAAATCTTTCTAAAGTTGGTTGATTAACACATTTTCTGCCTTTGGCGGAACTTGCCGTCCTAATGGTACGTTGTTTGGTTTCTAACATGGCTGAATCATTTCTTAGCACACGCGTCAGCTCAACCGCTTGATCGATCGATCGTCGTCACTTCGCCCGTGAGAGACTTCAATTAGGGGGCCCTTTTCGATAAGTGCGCTGCTGATCAGTAGTTCAGTAGTGAAGGAATGAGCTGACAAATAATTGAAGTCTCCTTCCGATTTGGGGGTAACACTTTGATTGGACCGGCCAATGAGTAATAATTTCGATCGATTTCCGAAACCACACATTATGCGCTGAAGTATTTTACCGTTTCATTATTTGGGGTTCGGTTAAAAATTCGGCGTTTTCTAGACGGCAATAGCCGGAGGAAAAACTTGCGCGTTCCTAAGGAATTGTTCGGTCGATAATTAGGTATCTTCTCTATTGCGGCATGTGCTCAAGACAGGTTGAAGTGAGGCTTCTTGCGGCTGCATCTACGTCGCATTCGTTGAACAATTTCACGTAATTACTGTGATCAGTTCGGGTTTATGGAATTTATACTATTAAAACACTTTAATGTGCAAGGAATTAGGAATAATGTTTTTTTCAATGAAGATTCGAAAGACGATAGATGATGGCAAAGCAAAGATAAGTAAATTAATTGTTTTTTTTTCTTCTAAAAAGTCTGAAGGCTGTTCGATATTCCAAAGTTTAAACTATCATGAATTGATCAACAGAGAAAAAAAATTGTATTCCTAGTTTTTGAAAATTGATAGAATAACCGATCTGGGCGATATGGATATCCCTTTCATGTTTTTTAATAGTTAAATAAAATTGCTTCAATCGATGAGCAACTACGAAATTTGCTCTTGCGCAAACTTTTGAAAAATCATCAATTCTCTCAATGCGACGTTTGGAAACAACTTGGAATCGTGCTATCAATGTTGAGCTGTGTGATAATATAAACGTTACTACACAATTATGAGTATCGAGAGAGGAAGAAATGCTGCCAAACATGGTGTCCTATTAATGATCAGTATCACAAGCGTATCGTAATAGTTTTAACACTTAAAGACCTGATCTAAAAAAAATCTTAAATATTCAAACAGCTTTAGCACTCCAATTATTGAACTGATTTTTACAATTTTGATCTTGAGGAATAACTTGAAGTCTCTGGTTTCAGTTTGTAGAACAAAATTTTACTGAAAATCCAAGAATTTCGAGATAGGGGAACATGGTACAAAATGCACAGAGCAGGCTAGATGCGTCACTATCAGTATTTCACTAAACAAACTTTTTTTTTTATATTTCTGAAAAAGCCAGTCTGTTTTATTTACATACACTTTTATGCGAAACAAAAACAAAAGTTTTTAGGAGTTTTATGTATTCCGCATACTGGATCATTTCCCTTAGAGCAAGTTCAATGGTGTAGGAAAAAAGTGGTAGAAATTTTGACAGCTGTAGCACAGATGGGAATTTTTCTATCGCGAAAAATAGAACAAAAATGTTGGCCGTCCATCGGTGTGATAGAAAACGAAGGAATAAAATCGAAAGCTACCAGCGATGCCAAGTGCATTTGCTTTCCAGTACCTTTACTATTTTTTTGTATTTTGAATTGAATTGTTTAAAAATGGAAATCAAATTCACTTTATTTGATCATTGACTTGCAAATAATAATATGAATATAAAAGTTTTAGTATATACGTTTAGTTCCACTATGTTTGAAGTTACACCGGGGTAATTAGAAGCTTAGGATTCATTAGAAGCTGATTATATTTCTGAACTGTTCCGAAATAATCATTTTTGAAGCGCTAATTCAATTTGCATTTCTTCGGCATCTCCTGGGACCGATTGCAGCAAGCCTTCTGGGCAAATTCCATGCTCTTGGGAGCATCCGATCCGCAGCCTCCCTTTTTGCTGGTAGATGAAAACGAGCCACCTTTCCGGCTGCATCAAGTTTGTTTCCTTATTTGTTTGCCTTGAACGTGTGCCCTTGTTTCAACTGCTGACTTGGGCCGCAGGAAAAAACAGGGACAACCTAAAATTGAAAAAATGTGATTTTGATTCAAGTATTTTTTTTACAATTTGTGATAATTACTTACTTATTGGATCATTTGTTTATGGTTGGCTTGCTGTGAATCGAGTACCGATATCACTTGACCAACACTGATTGTCCGGACGGTTGTCCGGACGGATTCCGACAATCACCGGTTGCTCGATCAATGTTCCCGATGATAAATTTTTCGGTCTCTGCATCAATGCAATTGATAAATAATTATCACAATATCGTGAAGTTATTCAACTATCTGGCATCTCTGCGTTTCAGAAAAGTGATGGTGCACGCAATTGGCTAGGGTATCGAAAAAATTGACTTTAAGTTTTAAAGAGTTGATTTGTTTTTTTTTTGTAAATCGTAACAATTTAAGTGATAAATGTATTGTTGAAACATTAAAATATAATTTTCTATTTAAATCCTAAAATTACTCAATTTCCCTTTTTCCCCTCGACTGAGGTTTTGAACATAAGAAAGATGGCAGCACCGAGTCGTTTCATGCACGAATACTGTATTGCAACGCCGACTCTATCACTTGGTTCGGTGTTGCAAAACAATGTGTTTTTCTATCACCGTCAGCCAAAAAGTGTTATACGATACAAATTTTGCAGCGCGAAACTCTTCGAATATCAGATTTTCCCAACACCGGTGGACGGCAAATTTGTTGTGATGTGATGTAAACCTTCGAAATTTCCAACTCCATCTCAACCAGTGAACTTGCTCTTAGCAGGTGCATATTCCCCCGAAATACCCTACTTGGATGTTATTTTTGATCTTCCATAAGAAGTGGAAAAAATAGCTTATAAGGAGCATATTGCCGAAGATAGTCATTTTTGCTTCAGAATCAAGGAAACTTTTGAATTTCTAAGCTGATTTACCCAAAGCTTCTCAGATTACCCGGTTCTACCCGGACATTTGATATAATTTTTTAAAAGGCCCGACCTGGCTCGGTTGCACGGATTTTGATGAAAACAGACCGGATTCTGACCGAATTTATCCACTAAATTTTGAAAGCTAAACAAAATTCTCGAACTTAGTTATTATAAGTTTCAACTTTTGAGTATGAAAACGATTTTTTTGAGCAAGCTTATTATATAATCATAAAAGGTTAGAATACGATTCAATATTCTGCTGATGCGTTTCTATAAAAAAGAATGTTTCCAGTGTTTTTCTTCTTGAGTTTTGTTGACTAGTTCCTGGATTTTGACCTTATTTGCTCGGATATGGATGAAAATTTTTGAATACAATTGCCTGAATATTGTCAAATTTTTAGATAAATAAAATCGCACGGATACGTGCACTAAAATTCCGGTATCCTTAATTTACCCCGTAATTTTGTTTTGTTAATTATATAGACATATTATAGAATGTCATATCATTCAAGAGGAAATAATAATCAACAATATGACTGGAAAAAAGGATAATTGGAATTTTGGATGAAAAGTGGAAAAGACAATCTTTTTTTCATATTTATTGTAATACCATTAGAACATCTTACTTGTTCCTAAATAGTATAAAGCAGCCTTGAATCGATTTAGTTGATTTTTTTAAAAATATAATGTTAATGTATTCAGTTAGTTTGAGAAAAGAATGGTATCATCTTTGTGATTCCTTGAGAGTTTTATTATTGTAGGTAAAAAAACAATTGAAAATTAAGAGATTATAAAAATCTACTCTTCTTGCTTTCGTGCTTTAATTCTAAAAAACTACTTTTGAACCAGATATCAGAATTAAGAAGAAAATGAACAAAATGGTTTATTTAAATGTATTTCTTAATTTCTACTTAGGTTTACACAAAAATATTACAATTTATGTATCATTATAAAGATTTACAAGGAATTTTTTTTTTGTTTTTTTTCTTTCTGATTTTGAATTCAAGATCGTTATGAAAATCAAAAAATTAAATAATCGTTAAAATAAATTTAAAAACAGCCTGATTTGGTACATCGATTTGAAAGAGCAACAAAATTCAGAACGGAATTTTAACGATTTTGAATTTAAATTCTAATTCTATTATCATTAAACCTGAAATATAAATTAAATTTATCCTACAGACCCTGGAAACGCAAACCTTGGATTTAAATAGCGAGTTCAAGGAAGAAAAAAATGCACTTATTTTCTACAAAAATTAAAAGTTTTCAATGCCATTTTACAGTAAACATTTTCAAAACCCTTTGATTTAAAGTTGCTGTAAATTCATTCTATTTTTTCTCCGTTTTGGATTATCTTCAGGGACTATAAAGTGTCATTTTTTAGTCCCTGGAGAAGATCCAAATCGAATTGAAACGTTGGATACATGAAATAAAAATTGTTTTTGCTCTAATATAGACTGCAAGCCGGAATTTCCCTAGAAAAAACACATACCCAGTCGATCCCCAAACATAAAAAAGTGAGGAAATTTCATTCCGATTCTGCTGGTGTAATTACATTAGCGCTGCAATACTTTACACAAATAAGATTGCAACGCTTATGTTATCACACCACTATGAAATTACCTTTGAAAGTTCCTCGAAAATTCTATGTATCGTATTTTGAAAATCTAAAAATGCAAAAATGTGCAAGGTTACGTCAGCCTTCTAATCCCTTTTTCAAAATTTATCTGGTGTGACTAGAACAATTTCGACGGCTCATTGATTTTTATACCAATTTTATATTAAACACGTTCGTCGCCATGGGACCCATATTTTGGTGACGGGTGTATTTCCTGGGAGGCCCCGTCACATCAAAAACGTGTGACGCAGCGTCACGATGCCACATTTTGATCGGTATTATCATTGTATCTTATTCTCACCCATAAAAGTCTCAATATAACAGAAAGAGATACACTGATAATACAGATCAAAATGTCGCATCGAACGCTCTCTTACTCAAGTTAGCCGCTCAGTTTCGCCATGCGTTTTAAATCTTGGAGTTCTCTCTCTTCACTTTGACGCTCCGAGGTTTTTTTTGGCCCAATTAGTGAAACTATCAAAATGAGCATGGCGACGAATGTGTTAAATATCTAGGCAATCTGGCAACCTCCCTAGTTGCAATGTAATTGAATTGAATTTCATTACATTTATACATTGTTTCACTAGAATTGCTGTTAATAGATCTTCCATTAATATTTTACAGCTTTATGACCGTGCAAAATTCTAGCAACATGATCAGTCTATCGATTCCCCTTGCACTGATGACCATAACCAATAAAAAACCGTCCAATAAAAAAGATACAAAGCCAAACGTCAATCGTACGCTATCGAATTGTTTCGCTATCCTTCTCGCCAATCTTCTCAAACTTCTAACCTGGGCGAGATCCCAACTTAATTTTCCGTCATTTGTGCGTTCAACTACACTAATTTATGGCAGTTTTATGGCTAGCGGGGGATACAAAGTCGACGACACAGCGCAGAGTGCAGAGAAACCGAGCGGCATCATTAGGCTGCAGTAATCCTCCCGAAGGAACCATTATAGGCAGATGCAACCCGTGTCTGGGCCGTCGCAGAACTTCTGATAGGCCCCGGGCAGTCCGTCTAATCTCCTGTGTTGCAACCTGTGATTGCGCACGACTCTTATGGAAGCATTCGTCAGCAAAAGCATAGAGGCCAGTGTGTGGATATCATTTTCAATAAGACAAACCCGGGGTCGATGTGACGAAGACATTCGACGACGAGGACGACGATGGATGCGTACAATCAACGAATAATTGATTGCCCTGGTCCCAAATCAGGAACCCGGTGGAAAGCAAACTGCAACGGACGGATTGATGCCGTTGGCCGAAATATTCGGAACCTGTCATGGAAGTCGCGTGTATGCAATTCATTCAAGAGCTTAGAAATTCCCTGCCCAGGATCGACGAAGCAATCGAAACTTTGATGCCTAGAATGACTTGTGACTGAGTGATTTCAGGTTGCCTTTGGAACGGAGGTCCTGGTTAAATTATAGGATCCCGGTTTTACCTTTGGCACCCGTGTGTGATGGCAGCCAATGAGCTGAACCTGACCGAAAAGAAGGAATAGAAGATAATCATAGCTTTACGGGCGAGACTGTGCGGATTTCTTTCCGATCCTTAGAGATCAATTACCTTGAGGTTACATGGATTTTTGGGAAGCATGGTTTAGGATCAAATCGAATGAATCGGATCTAACACTTGGTCTTTCGGAACTTGGTCATAGGAACAGAAAAAAATATTTCTTTAAAGTTTAAAAAAATGGAAAGGTTCGTTGGCTATATGAGCGTTAAAGTCTCTTCGGAAATTTCATGTAGAATGTATGCTTTATGCATTATAAATTTGAAACTACTGGTCATTCGCCATTCTGTCAGCGGTAAATTGATTTGGTTTCTTGGAACATTGATTTTTTTCTGTCTACAGTAGTTGTGGAGGCCAGTATTGACAATTTTCATTTTCTGGCCAAAGCAAAAACGATATTTATTCAAAAACCACCAATTTGACACACGATTTTTTAATCTTTGATTGGAATAAATTTAAGATGCTTAATTTTTATTTTGTGAATTTAATGAAAACAATAACCCTTCAAAATGTTTTGTATGTAAAATCACGCAAAACAGATTCTTTGAATGCGTTTTCTCGAATGAAGTTTTTTGTATGATGATACGAAAATTATGAAAACTCGCTGTTCTTCTTTGCGGTACTCCCAACTCACGAAGGTAAGGCTGTCCTCTCAACTCGATGTTTTTCTTCGTGGTTCTCCCAACTCGCAAAAGTAAGGCTGTCCTCACAATCAGCCTTTTCACTCAACTCACTGTTCTTCTTTGCGGTCCTTCCAACTCGCAAAGGTAAGGCTGTGCTCACAACTCACAATTCTACAACAGCTGTCTTTTCAACTTTCTGTTCTTCATTGCGGTCCTCTCAACTCGCAAAGGTAAAGCTGTCTTCACAACTTGCCTTTTCACCAACAGTTGTCCTCTCAACTCGCTCTTCTTCTTCGCGGTTCTTTCAACTCGCCAAGGTAAGGCTGTCCTCACAACCGCCTTTTCCACAACAGCTGTCTTTTCAACTCGCTGTTATTTATTGCGGTCCTCCCAACTTGCAAAGGTAAGGCTGTCCTCACAACTCGCCTTCTCACCAACAGCTGTCCTCTCAACTCGCTGTTCTTCTTCGAGGTCCTTCCAACTCGCAAAGGTAAGGCCGTCCTCACAACTCGCCTTTTCCACAACAGCTGTCCTCTCAACTCGCTCTTCTTCTTTGCGGTTCTTTCAACTCGCAAAGGTAAGGCTATCCATCCTGCGATCCTCCAAACTCGCAGTTCTTCTTTGTGATTCTTCCAACTCGCAAAGGTAAGGCTATCCTCACAACTCGCCTTTTCACCAAATGCTGTCCTCTCAACTCGCTGTATTTCAAAACATACAAAGATAAAGCTGTCCTCACAACCACCTTTTCCACAACAGCTGTCCTCTCAACTCGCTGTTCTTCTTTGCGGTTCTTTGAACACGCAAAGATTAGGCTGTCCTCAAAACTGCCTTTTCACCAACAGCTGTATCTCACTCCGCTTTTCTTCTTTGCGGTCCTCCCAGCTCGCAAAGATAAGGCTGTGCTCACAACTCACATTTCTACAACAGCTGTCTTTTCAACTCTCTGTTCTTCATTGCGGTCCTCTCAACTCGCAAAGGTAAGGCTGTCTTCACAACTTGCCTTTTCACCAACAGCTGTTCTTTCAACTCGATGTTCTTCATTGCGGTCTTCCCAACTCGTTAAAGTAAGGCTGTCTTCACAACTCGCGTTTTCTACAACAGCTGATCTCTCAACACGCTGTTCTTTTATGCGGTCCTCCCAACTTGCACAGGTGAGATTGTTCTGACTAGTCACCTTTTCTACAACAGCTGTCCTCTCAACTCTCTGTTCTTCTTTCAGGTCCTCCCAACTCGCAAAGGTAAGGCTGTCCTCACAACTCGCCTATTCCACAATAGCTGTCCTCTCAACTCGCTGTTCTTCTTTGTGATCACTCCATTTCGCTAAGGTAAGGCTGTTCTCACAACTTGACTTCTCCACAACAGCTGTCCTGCGAAGTTCCTCTTCGCACTCCTCCCAACTCGCAAATGTAATGCTGTTCCCCCAACTCTCCTTTCCACTGACAGCTGTCCTCTCAACTCGCTGTTCTTCTTTGCGGTTCTCCCAACTTGCAAAGGTAAGGCTGTCCTCACAACTCGCCTTTTCACCAACAGCTGTCCTCTTAACTCATTGTTTTTCTTTGCGGTCCTCTCAACTCGCAAAGGTAAGGCTGTGCTCACAATTCACAGTTCTACAACAGCTGTTCTTTCAACTCGATGTTCTTCATCGCGGTCCTCTCAACTCGCAAAGGTAAAGCTGTCTTCACAACTTGCCTTTTCACCAACAGCTGTTCTTTCAACTCGATGTTCTTCATTGCGGTCCTCCCAACTCGCCAAGGTAAGGCTGCTCTCACAACCGCCTTTTCCACAACAGCTGTCTTTTGAACTCGCTGTTCTTTATTGTGGTCCTGCCAACTTACAAAGGTAAGGCTGTCCTCACAACTCGCCTTTTCACCAACAGCTGTCCTCTCAACTCGCTGTTCTTCTTCGAGGTCCTTCCAACTCGCAAAGGTAAGGCTGTCTTCATAACTCGCCTTTTCCATAACAGCTGTCCTCTCAACTCGCTCTTCTTCTTTGCGGTTCTTTCAACTCGCAAAGGTAAGGCTGTCCTTACATTTCGCCTTTTCACCAAATGCTGTCCTCTCAACTCGCTGTTTTTCTTGACATGCAAAGATAAAGCTGTCCTCACAACCGCCTTTTCCACAACAGCTGTCCTCTCAACTTGCTGTTCTTTTTTGCGGTCCTTCCAACTCGCAAAGATAAGGCTGGCTTCACAACCGCTTTTTCCACAACCGCTTTTTCCACAACCGCTTTTTCCACAACCGCTTTTTCCACAACAGCTGTCCTCTCAACTGTCTGTTCTTCTTTGCGATCCTTCCAACTCGCAAAGGTAAGGCTGTCCTCAAAACCTCCTTTTCATCAACAGCTGTAATCTCACCCCGCCTTTCTTCTTTGCGGTCCTCCCAGCTTGCAAAGGTAAGGCTCTGCTCACAACTCGCATTTTTACAACAGCTGTCTTTTCAACTCTCTGTTCTTCATTGCGGTTCTCTCAACTCGCAAAGGTAAGGCTGTCCTCACAATTCGACTTTTCACCAACAGCTGTCCTCTCAACTCGCTGTTCTTCATTTCGGTCAACCCAACTCGCTAAGGTAAAGTTGTTCTCACAACTCGCCTTTTCCACTGCAGTTGTTCCTCAACTCGCTGTTCTTCTTTGTGGGCCTCTCAATTCGAAAGGTAAAGCTATCCTCACAAGTTTTCTATAACAGCTGTCTTCTAATTTCCTTGTTTTTTGCGGTTCTCCCAACTCGCAAAAGTAAGGTTGTCCTCACAACTCACCATTGCAATATGGAATATGGAATTTGGAAAATGCAATACGAAATATGGAACATGGAATTCGCACATTTCGATACTTTTAGAATTCCATCTCATAGAATATGAATACGTTTGTTTATCTTATTTTGAAATTTTTGAATTGTTGCTCCAGAACCAAACTGTTGACGGAATCAAGCATCGGACAGCCTTCCCCTTTTCCCAGTTTCGTAGTAGTCCATCCCCTGGGATGTACCAATCCATTTACGGTCCAGAAAACCAGTGGCTAACAGCCCATTGCTTTTGTGTAATGTATAATGAGATTTAAAATTATCACACGCCCATGATGCTCTTTACTTACTCTCATTGCGCAAATGCAATGGCGTTTTTCATCCAAAGAGGCCCGGACGGATGAAAGATGCACCCGGCTCTGGTTCTCGTCCGTCGTGAGGCGTGTGGAGCAAGAGAAGTGCATACCACAAAGCGGGAGAAAACAAGAAAAGCCACACGCTTCACCGAGCTCATGGAGCTTCGCCGTCCGTCCGTAAGGATCTCGCCACAATTGCGCCGCCTTTAAGCAACATTGTTTTTTTTCTTTCTTTCCTTTCATGAAACAAGACCTCTTCTTGAGAGGAGTAATTTGCCGGCACGTGACTACACAATAAGAGATAATTAGGGGCTGTATGGAGAAATAATTACCATCTTTAGCAGACGTTAATAACAATTTAGAACTTATCTTTAATGCAATATCAGACAGATCCGACATGTTTAAATGATCGAGTAGCTTGTAATTATTTTGATAAAACAAACATTAAAGTTCATTCAATTTATAATTATTTTACCAACGATAATCAATTTAAAACAAAAACTATGTGCAGCTCAACAAGTTTAAACTATCCGTCGCTCACAGTTTTATGAATTGATTATCTACACTACATAAACCGAGCGCACCTTATTCGGAAAGGTTTAGGTTTTTGTCAATTTCTCACCGAAAACTGAATCAATCAACCAACTGCATTGGATGCCGACCGAATTCATTCCGGAGACGTGTGATGAGCATCGTCTCCATGAGAGAGAAAAAAAACCATTGAATACCGGTTCTGGTTTGTGATTATTATTCAATTAGGTCGCCGGATTCGCCTCTGGTTCAACATTTTTTTGTTGAGACATTTGGGGAGAAGCCCTTTGACATGCTTGATGGCTACGGGTTTGCGGCTATTAACGACACTGTTACTGTATATAGAAAATTAGTAGGAAAATCACCTTCTTTATTCGGTTATTTGGAGCCTCCAAATAAACGAATAAAGAAGGTGATTTTCCAACTAATTTTCGATATACAGTAACAGTGTCGTTAATAGTCTCCAAATTGGAGGAAATATTGGTTCAAAAAAAAAAAAAAAAAAAAAGACGCAGCCAGTGGGGTATATTTTTTATTTCATTATAAGCATAAAATATAATTTTCGTAAAGATTTTTAAGTTTCGAGTTGCTTGAAGCTAGCCAATCTTGCTTGACTACAAGCAAGAATTTTCATAAATAATTACATTCAAGTAAGAAGGTATTCAATAAACAAACTTCGAATGCAGGTCTCTTTAAATATCTTCCGACAACCTTATTTATGCTCTTCAAGATCGTCACCTTGTTGATTTGTCTTCTCGATACACCAATGCCCAAACTTCAGAACACAAATAGGATCCCACAAAGAAAAACAACACTGCATGCCCAGCATCCAACCTGCACCGTATCATCGCTTCTCTTGCGAGTAACGGCCTCTACGGTCCCCAAACGAGACGAAAATATAAATAAAAATTATATTTACAGATCAGTTAATTTTTTCCCATCTGTCTCATAATACAAGTTGTAATAATTTCAGGAATTTTATGCACACCCAAACAAAAACCACCGTCGAAATTGTTTGAAAATTCTCCAGACCGGCAACCGATGCACGCTACTGGAAATAAGCGACAGACGAGATGCGACAGTAGGTATTTTCAGGGCGTTTTTGTTGCGTTGTCCCTCGATCTCGTGTGATTCCTTGGAGCGCTCTTGGCTGTTTTCCGTTTCGGTTCTTACCTGCCCTCGAAGTCGAAACGGAGCATCTCGCACGGAGGATGTCCGCTCAACGTCCACCCGAAGGTGATGAGAAATCACTTTAAATTGGATGCTTTTTTGGTCGCAGGTCGGTCGCTAAAGGGTGATGTAGCTGCCTGCAGACGCCTATCTCGACAAGTTACTGTTGCCCGGGAACCTACTTGCTGTCGATCAGTGCTGCTGCGCCAGAATATATCGAATGGTTTCGACTTTAGGGTTGTCAGGAGTTTTGGGTTTGATGAAGCATGGATTGGTATGTGTTTTGAATCCTTCTTGAATGTTCAGTTCACGGTTTAGAGGTTGTTAGCTGGTGGAGAGATTTTCAGGTAGACTTTAAAGGTGCGCGTCTACTCTTTTTTCGAACATACACCACAGACATCATGCACCGCAATGAGAAGAAACGATTCCCTAGCTCAGCACAGTAGTGCTATCTTTTTTCCTCTTTTTATTGTGCTAGGCGTCATCCTGGAGTGACGAAATAGACAAAAGTACAGATTCACTCATCGAGGAGCAGGATCTTTACTTATCAGGTGATTTGTTCGCTCTTGCACTCACCGTGATTTGGCCTTCATCGCTCTTTACTGCGGTGTACCGTCAGTCGTATCTGCACATAGTTGAGCTAGAGATTGTGAAAAGCGAGTGCATCTGGGGAGAAATCAGCCGTTAGGCTTGTCCGACACCTCGCAAACAGAACAGAGCAGAGTACGAATCACACTTTTATCGATTCGGATTCCGAGAGCGCTGCTCTGCCGATCCACGTTAACAACACTTGCCGGGAGCGCCCGGTTGCGGTTGCTCTGTCGGTCGGGTGGAAGTCGTTCGCTCTAAAGATAAGAGAAGGAGCTGGCTAGAAAATTGCGCTCTAGCGACGCTGCTGTGTAGCTCAGTGTCTTTAGCAGACCAAAAAAATTTCAACGCCTGGGTGTTTCCTTCAAAAGGCCCTCAAGTGTATCAATCAAAGCGGATTCCAGTGTTGGCTTATGAAGATACTTTTAATTTCAAAAGCTTGTCACCTGCTCCAAAAGCAGCATGTGACAGGATTTTGTTACGCAGCCTTGGAATGGGTATTATCCCCCAAAATTGGATAGAATGGTACAGTAGTATAAGATAGGTTATAGGTAGATAAATAGATCGATAATTGTACAACAGAACACTAAACAACATACACAACAGAACACGAGCAACGAGATCAATTGTGGTCAAGAATCAATTGATCATGAGCTACTTTTCCGGTTCAGGCTCAAGATATTCCATACAGCACATCCAAGCCAACCTAACCTGACAGCATGATCAAATCTGTTCGACAGAGGGGAAAAGAAGTATCACTAGATACGCAGATCCAACCCTGGAACGATTACTCGGGATTGCTGTTCTCTCTTCTACCGATCGATGATCTCAAGAATACAGCATCCGAGAGTGGAGATGACTGTGACTAACCCAACAAAACAGAAGAACACTAAGCGAAACGTTACCAGTTGAAGGTTCAGCATCAAGGAGACCATTTGCTACCTGAACCCTAGTAGTCTCACTTTCAGCTGTTAATAAAGTCTAATTTATGCAATTTTGTTCAAAGTGGAAAGATTATTAAGTGCACGACAGGCTGATAAGTAAGCGGTTCAATTCACGTCAGGTTCGTAGTGAAACTTGAAACCCGTATTGTGTCTACATAGTGCTTCTTATCAACCCACAGCCTGGATGGAGTATTGGTTCGTTTTAACAGTCGACATGCCAAAATGACGAACTAGTTAAATCATAATGCTAGGAGTTAAAGAGATCGGTAAGAAACCTAGAGAAAGCGGTAATGCATCTGAACTAATGCCTAGATTGTGGGTTTATCACGCAGGCCTATTATGTTTAATCACAAGTGTGGCAGAATGGAGGTGGTGTCTACTGTGCGTCTAATTAATGGAGTTTCGGCCATTTCGAACTCGTCAAACAAGCCAAGCGATGCGAACAGAAAAGGAAACATAGTGAGCGGTCCCCACTCGCCCCTAGGGGCTTGAGCCAGGGACTGCCTATGTTTCTATTCGTTTGGAGACCAAAACAGATGAACCGAAACCAGTCGAGGCTGGTATAGACATCGAGGAATGCATCCGGATGCAGGACTTCAAGCCGTTCGCCGAGGGATACACAAGTATACACTACACTGACACTCACACAGAATTAAGGTAAGGTAGTTATAAGAGCGGGTTGGGAAAATGGGGAAAATCGGGGAAAATCTAAAATCAATATAATTTCTAAAAACTATTTTTTTGGATTCTTTCTTTGTGTAATGCTGAAGCATTGTATCCATCTTTTGGGATTTACTCGGGTTAGATGAACGTTTTAATATCTGATGTTGAATCGCGAACCTGTCCATGAAGCCGAAGACGGGCCAATGCCCCTTCCGGCAGGACTTTCTTTTTGAATTATATTTTGTCCTCTGGCTGAGATTTTTGGCCGGTTTACAAATGGCGCCCACGTGTAAATAAGTGTTCAGCGGATTTAAAACTTTATCATTCATTTTACCGTTTAATCGTCCAGTTTCTGAAAAAGATATTTATTGATACAAACATAAACCAAGATCTTAAAAAAGGCTTTAATTTTTCCCAATTAGCATAATTATTGAAAAGTTTTTATTTTTATACCAATTACTCATTATTTATTAATATATTCATCAAACACTTTTATATTTAGATTATTTAATAAGTTTAATTATAGCTCTATATCTACATTGTTGTTTTAAACTTCCAATTATCTAATTTGTGTATTCCAAAGAAATCATGCATTTTGAGTATAACTAATAGGCCGACTCTCAACTAAACTCCTAGTATGAACATTACAGTGTGTTATTAAAAGTGAAAGTACAATTTCGAATTTGAAGAAAATTTAAAAATTTGATGATAAAGACTCTTTTTTATTCATTCGTTTCAAATGAAAACAAGTGACACTATGGATAGTGATGAAGAAACTTTTTTGGATGATTCAGTGAATGAAAATCCAGTGATGAGCATTAGTAAAATGAATGAGCATCAACGTAGAAGACTCACTATTTCTCCAAGATTTAGTGAGAAACTCAACGCAGTATTTGCCAAGAAAGCCTTAGATGTGTCTAATAACTTGTGTAAAAGTGAGAAACAAAAGTCAGTTCTGCCAGACACTCCCAAACCCGTGAAATCTGATGAATGTGAAACAAAAATGAGGGAGAACACAGGTGCAATTAAAAAGAGTGTTCGGAAAAATAACTCCACAGATATGAGAGATACTTATGTGAAGAACAACATTAGTATTCAATCACCCAAAAGAAGACCTCACCCAAGTGTTGAGTTGACTGATAAGGGAAGCATGCATGTGAATTATACAAATGATTTGAGTGATAAGATGAATCTAAACAATAGGAGAGTGAGTGATCGAAATCTGACAGATCAGTGGTATAGTGTGCATAACAGAACTGGAAACAAATTATCACGTTTTGATCCAGATAAATTTGTGTTAAATTGTGGTGCAACTTCATATTGTGAAAATAATATCGTGTCGAAAAGAATGCTGCAGTCTCCGGATCTACTTCACGACCAAGCAAGGTATTTAAATCGAATATTATTACCACAAAAAAATCAATCGTCGAGTCCGTTACAATATCATAATTCGTTTGCCGCGGTTTTTAGTAAAGAACGGGATGATCAACATCAACAAGAGCTATATCCACCTGGATTCAATATACCGGATGATGATTTCGAGGAATACGGAACGAACCCATTACTTTATGGAATTCGTCCTAACAGTGACAACAGAAGAAGTTCTTTACCAGTGTCAAAGTGGCCGATAAGGTATTCCGGAGAAGATAATGGGGTAAGTCTGAATCTTTTTCTTCGACAAGTCGAGTTTTTTGCAGCCTCGGAAGGCTTGATGAAAAGTGATTTATTCAAATCAGCTCACCAATTGCTTGTTGGACCTGCAAACATTTGGTTTGTAACTAAATGGCCAGTTCTTCGTTTAAAAAATTGGGATTATTTTGTTAAAGCTTTGCGTAAGCAGTTCTTACCGGGAAACATTGATCATTACATTAAAGTGAAAGCAATGTCGATGTATCAAGGAAGAAATGAGACTTTTGCCAATTATTTGGTTAGAATGGAACAATTTTTTTTGTGTCGTACTAAACCACTAACAGAAGAGGAAAAATTTGAAATTATTTGGTATACAATGCGTCCAACTTACAGAGACAAGCTAGCGTTGATTAGAGTATCTGATCTAGAATCTTTAGAAGAACTCTGTGATAGGATAGATGCCAACAGTGAAGCGTTTATTACTCGATTTGGAAGCAACTTTGAAAATAGAAGAGTGAACTTAGTCAACTTTTCCCCAGTTGATGACGATGACTCTCGTGTTAGGGTTAGCCAAGAAAAAGATTTGCACTGCAGTAAATATGATTATGATAAAGAAGTTAATGAGGTGAGGAGAGAAAGAAATGACTTTTCAGGTAGAGATTTCAAAAGACGTGAATATTTTAACTATTCGGGAAATGATTATGGGGATCAACCCAATAGATATAAAACTAACTCAAACAACTATCAAAACAGTTTTAGAAATCAGTTTTCCAACAAAAACAGCTACAACAACAATAAAAATAGCAACAACTATGCGAAATACTCGAGTAACAGTTATCAGTCGAGAAATTACTCGTATCTAGATAATCGTCAAGATTCGTGGAGAAACTTATCAAGAGCAGATATTTTACAATATTACAAAGTTCCTAGCAAAGATGTATGTTTAAATTGCCGTAAAGTAGGACATCATTTTTCTACTTGTGTTTTTAAAAGACAGATATTCTGTTACAGTTGTGGATTGCCAGATTTTCATTACGAGGAATGTCCTTTTTGTGAAGAAAAAAACCTGAACAAGGGGAACCTGAGGAGGTAGTTCTTCCTAGTATTTTTAAATCCTCCAAAGATCATATCAATCAACTAGAAGGTAAAGGAAGGATTGATGGAGTGAGATCAAACAAAAATGAACAGAATACAGAGCATGACTATTTTAAAGAGCTAAATGAAATTTTGATTAATTCGGAAGGAGATGACAGATATCATATACAATTTTCAGTATTAGGTTTGAAACTCAGTGGGCTTTTAGACAGCGGTAGTCAAGTTTCGCTAGTAGGTTCGGACTTTGGAAACTTGACTGACTATCTAACACTGCAGAAACTTAAGAAACAAATTAAATTATCAACGGCCAGTGGGGAAAGACTAGGGATTGAAGGGTATGTAGATGTACCGTTTACTGTGAATAACATAACTAAAATTCTACCTTGTCTAGTGGTTCCCAAGCTGAATAATAGGTGCCTTTTAGGGATGGATTTCTTCAAACTTTTTAACATTGAAATTAGAGTAGATTCAGGCAACATCAATGAGGAAACAACTCCCCACCACATCCAATTGTGTTCGGTGGATTGTTCGAATGACATCTTCAATCCGTTGGATGAGCAAGGAAAGCACAATCAAAGTTTGTCTCATGAACTGACGTATGATGAGACTCTAGAACTTAATGAAATCAAAAACAGTTTTAAATGTTTTCAAGAGAATAGGCTAGACTGTTGCAATGTTTTGGAACATGAAATTGTCCTTACAGATTCAAATCCCATTCATCTAAATCCACATCCATGGTCTCCAACCATTCAAAAGAAAATAAATCTAGAATTGAATCGTCTTCTAAGATTAGGTATCATCGAACCATCAAGCTCCGATTGGGCCCTGAATGTGGTGCCAGTAACAAAGGAAAGTGGTGAGCTTAGGCTATGTTTAGACGCTAGGAAGCTCAATGCCAGAACCGTTAAGGATGCGTACCCTCTAGCTAATTCAATGCGGATTTTAAGCAACCTAGGGAAAAACAAATATTTTTCGGTTATCGATCTTAAAGATTCATTTCTTCAGGTTAATCTCGCTGAAAATTCAAGAAAGTATACAAGCTTCAAAGTAATTGGCAGAGGTCTCTTCCAATACAGGCGTTTATGTTTTGGCCTAGTTAACAGCAGTGCAACTTTGTCCAGGATTCTGGATAAAGTACTCAAAGAAGGGAAATTTGAACCATTTATATTTGCATATCTTGATGATATTATAGTGGCAACTACTACTTTTACTGATCACATGAAATATTTGAAGATTGTAGCCAAATGCCTGGCGGAGGCGAATCTGTCCATTAATTTGAATAAGTGTAAATTTTGTGTCAAACGCATTAAATATTTAGGTTTCATCCTGTCAGAGGAAGGATACCAACCCAATCCCGAACGAGTTGCTGCCATCTCGAAGTTCTCGCGTCCGCATACACCGAAGGAAACTCGTAGATTTCTTGGAATGGCAGGATATTATAGAGATTTTATCCCTAATTTTAGTGGAATTGCAGCACCGATTTCAGACCTTTTAAAAGGAAAGCCGAAAAAGATAATTTGGTCGTCAAAAGCAGAGCAGGCGTTTCAGGAATTGAAGGGGCGTCTTATAGCGGAACCGATTCTTTCTAATCCAAACTGGAACAAGGAATTCTCTGTCCAAACGGATGCTAGTGATTTAGCTATAGCTGGTATATTAACACAAGAGTTGGAGGATGGGGAGCATATTATTGCATATTTTTCAAGAAAATTAACAGCTTGTGAAAAAAAATATGGTCCTACAGACAAAGAAGGATTAGCGGCTTTGGAGTCTATTGAGCATTTTAGGTCGTACTTAGAAGGTTCTCATTTTACGTTGGTGACAGATTGTTCAGCTATTACTTTTATTTGCAGATCAAAGTGGAGGCCAAGTTCACGTTTATCTAGGTGGTCAATGAGACTTCAAGAGTACAATTTAACGTTGAAGCATCGTAAAGGAAGAGATAACTTGGTTTGTGACGCACTTAGCAGAGCAGTTTGTGCGATTGATAGCAGTTCTGTTTCAAACTGGTATAAAGATCTTAAACAGAAAATTGAACTCGAACCCGATAAATACCCGAATTTTAGAATCGAAAACGATTCTGTTCTAAAATTTGTTTCCACGAGGTCCGAATTAGAAGACGGACATTTTGAATGGAAAAAACTAATCCCTCCGGAAGAAATAGAGAATTTGGTCAGGGAAGAGCATGCACAGTTGATGCACTTAGGCACCGACAAAACTTTAGAAAGAATCAAGCTCAGGTTTTATTGGCCAAAAATGAATAGGGACGTTCAGAGAATCGTATCCAAATGTACAACATGTAAACAGTCAAAATATCCAACGGTAGCTACGGTTCCAGAAATGGGTGAACAAAAAGGCGCGAAGCGTCCATTTCAAATGATTGCAATGGATTATTTGAATGGTTTTGTGAGGAGCAAAACTGGAAAATTTGATCTTTTAGTTTGCATGGACATTTTTTCCAAATTCGTCCGTTTGTTTCCAGTAAGAAAAATGAATGCAGAAATGACAGCAAAAATATTATATGAAGAATGGTTCCTGAAATA
This sequence comes from Uranotaenia lowii, assembly GCF_029784155.1. NCBI lineage: Eukaryota > Metazoa > Arthropoda > Insecta > Diptera > Culicidae > Uranotaenia > Uranotaenia lowii. The sequence goes on from NC_073692.1 coordinate 80,575,842, forward strand.
TGGGATACCGGAAACAGTAATCTCAGACAACGCAGTAACATTCACTTCGGTCGCGATAGATAGATTGTTTAAAAAATTCAACGTCAACCATTTTTTGAATAGTCGTAGGCACTGTCAAAACAACCCTGTCGAAAGAGTGAATCGGGTCGTTTTAGCATGTATAAGAACGTACTGTCAAGACGATCATAGGATCTGGGATTCCAAGTTACCTGAGATTGAGTTCTCATTAAATAATAGCAAACACAGTTCTACTGGTTTTACACCCTTTTTCCTGATACACGGATTTGAATCCACAGTGGATGGAAAAGATTTTAGAAATACTTCTCAAGATTGCCCGGACTCAGCAGACTTTGTTCAGAAAAGAACAAGAATGCTAGGGCCACTATATGAGGAAGTCATTAGTAATAACAGAAAACAATATGAGAAGTATAAAAGATCATATGACAGTAGACATAAGAAAAAACCGACTCCGTTTGAAGTCGGGCAAAAAGTGTACAAAAAGAACTTCAAGTTATCAAGTGCTAGTGAAAATTACTCTATGAAATTGGGAAGTGTCTATGTGCCGTGTAAAGTGATATCACGACGTGGACAAAGTTCGTATGAGTTAGAAGATGAAAATGGAAGAAACATAGGTGTCTTTGCAGCCCAAGATCTGCTACCAGCATGAAAAGGTGAAAAAGTGTTGTGGCGTGAACTTGTTTATGATTGGAAGGATGGTTGAAAGTTATATATTTTTTGTGAATGAGCGAATGAATCAGTGAGTGATAGCAAAACTGCCTTGGAGTGTCAGTGTTAAATTAGGTCTTAGACTTTGCAAATTTTAACTAAAATGGCATGAAAAATACACTTAGTAAACATTTAAATTATTGCTTCATATTTTGAACTCTTTTGAGTAGTCGTAACGACGATTATGTTAGTTCCATAAAAAAAGGATCATTGCTTATCAAGCCGTTATGAATAAAATTTAGATCTAATTTTTTTTAACTTACTTGATTTTATGCGGGACTTACTAATTATCACCAGAAGAAACTCAACACTTAATTATTTTGGATGCCTTTTGCGAACAACAAGAGAATAATTATTATTCGAAAATATTGTCCTTCGTACAGTGCCGACAATTAATTTGCTATCTCCATAGCAGCTTAATTGTCTGCATTGGGTGTGGGGGTATTGTCACCTGCTCCAAAAGCAGCATGTGACAGGATTTTGTTACGCAGCCTTGGAATGGGTATTATCCCCCAAAATTGGATAGAATGGTACAGTAGTATAAGATAGGTTATAGGTAGATAAATAGATCGATAATTGTACAACAGAACACTAAACAACATACACAACAGAACACGAGCAACGAGATCAATTGTGGTCAAGAATCAATTGATCATGAGCTACTTTTCCGGTTCAGGCTCAAGATATTCCATACAGCACATCCAAGCCAACCTAACCTGACAGCATGATCAAATCTGTTCGACAGAGGGGAAAAGAAGTATCACTAGATACGCAGATCCAACCCTGGAACGATTACTCGGGATTGCTGTTCTCTCTTCTACCGATCGATGATCTCAAGAATACAGCATCCGAGAGTGGAGATGACTGTGACTAACCCAACAAAACAGAAGAACACTAAGCGAAACGTTACCAGTTGAAGGTTCAGCATCAAGGAGACCATTTGCTACCTGAACCCTAGTAGTCTCACTTTCAGCTGTTAATAAAGTCTAATTTATGCAATTTTGTTCAAAGTGGAAAGATTATTAAGTGCACGACAGGCTGATAAGTAAGCGGTTCAATTCACGTCAGGTTCGTAGTGAAACTTGAAACCCGTATTGTGTCTACATAGTGCTTCTTATCAACCCACAGCCTGGATGGAGTATTGGTTCGTTTTAACAGTCGACATGCCAAAATGACGAACTAGTTAAATCATAATGCTAGGAGTTAAAGAGATCGGTAAGAAACCTAGAGAAAGCGGTAATGCATCTGAACTAATGCCTAGATTGTGGGTTTATCACGCAGGCCTATTATGTTTAATCACAAGTGTGGCAGAATGGAGGTGGTGTCTACTGTGCGTCTAATTAATGGAGTTTCGGCCATTTCGAACTCGTCAAACAAGCCAAGCGATGCGAACAGAAAAGGAAACATAGTGAGCGGTCCCCACTCGCCCCTAGGGGCTTGAGCCAGGGACTGCCTATGTTTCTATTCGTTTGGAGACCAAAACAGATGAACCGAAACCAGTCGAGGCTGGTATAGACATCGAGGAATGCATCCGGATGCAGGACTTCAAGCCGTTCGCCGAGGGATACACAAGTATACACTACACTGACACTCACACAGAATTAAGGTAAGGTAGTTATAAGAGCGGGTTGGGAAAATGGGGAAAATCGGGGAAAATCTAAAATCAATATAATTTCTAAAAACTATTTTTTTGGATTCTTTCTTTGTGTAATGCTGAAGCATTGTATCCATCTTTTGGGATTTACTCGGGTTAGATGAACGTTTTAATATCTGATGTTGAATCGCGAACCTGTCCATGAAGCCGAAGACGGGCCAATGCCCCTTCCGGCAGGACTTTCTTTTTGAATTATATTTTGTCCTCTGGCTGAGATTTTTGGCCGGTTTACAAGCTTTTAAGTTCCTGTTCCGTTCGGGTCAATATGATTAGAAGCGTATAAAAAAAAGTTTTTAGTTTCACTCTATACTGAGAAAAAGAGGTTTAAAAGAAACCAATGAAAATGATAACCATTAAAGCATTATAATTAAGTTTTTGTAGCTATTTTGTTTTGAGCGTGTAGTTCTATCATGTGAGTGAAAAATATACCAAAGAATGAGTGTATAGAAATAAGAGTGTAGCTATCAAACGCGCACGTGGAAAAAAATAACACAAAAAATGCAATGAACAACAACTATCATCATCGTACCTAAGCAATCAGAGCAATAAAACGGCTAAGCGGTAAGATTCGCCAACGCACTTGAATTGGTTGATAGAAAGTTTCTGCAATCATTGTTGTACCAGAGCCGCAGCCATCGATCAAGGCGGATATCCTGGATTTACTCGGTGAAAAGGTGAAACAGCACGACCACTTTAATCGGATCAGAAAAAACCAATTTAGATTCCTCCAGTTCCCAGACACTGAGTGAGGGTGACACGTATCAGCATCGACCAAGCCAGCACCGACAAGAGACAACCTGTGCGGAAGCAACGGTAAAGCAGTAAGGATTCATTTTGTTTCTGATCTAAAAACTCGCCTCTCATCGTAGGTTGATGCTAGCGTTGTGCTTGGAGAGGAAATTGAAGTCGAAAGAACACTCGTAAGCAGCGTAAAGTAGGGTGAGCTAAATAAACTAAAAATCCCATCCCGGGAAAGATGTTAAGACAGTCTCGATTTTACAGAACAGAAGCCGCTGCCCTTGTATCCATCAATTGCACAATGGTAATTGGAAATTGGAGAACGAAAACGACTCCGAACCGGTGAGTAGCGAAGGCATTGGCCGAAAAATAGACTTGCTAAGCCAGATTGTTAATTATTAGGTCGTTTTTGGGAGCTGAGCCAATCGCTTTTCGGGACTCGATTTTCACCATCTTGGTTTTGCGAGTCCCGTTTTTGCGAAATTAAGCTGCGGACGTAGAGAGAGCCAGTCGGATCTAGCCGAAAATCGTTGGAGGTGCTCCGGGCAGCTGCGGTACGCCCGTCGAAACAGTGCAGCCAGGCAGGGTTGCCAGTTAACCGGATACGACTGTGAAATTGAAAAGAAAGCTGTGATACACCTGTGCCGTCCAAGCTGTGATATGATTGTTTATTTATTTATTTATTTATTTATTCTGTATTTATGCAACGTAAGATTGGAAATCTTTTAATTTGTTACATTGTGTGCGTTTTGTGTTCACAGCAAGAAAAAATCGTGTAATTTTAGATTGAAAACGATGCACGAAAACGGAACACTGTTTATGATCTAAAATTACATCATATTTACATCGAGGCGTGTAAATTTAGACCAAAACCGATGCACGAAAAGAGACAGCATATTGTCGTGTAAAAATACACAGCGATGTAAAATTTTAGATTTATTTTCGGAATATTAGATTTTTTTTATGAAATATTGGGATATTATGAATCGTTTGAGTAGAAAAATACACTATAGTTTACTATTATTAAACATTTATTTATAAAAAAAAACATAAATAGTAAAGAAAAAAAAGTACACCCACCATTAAGAGCACCGCCAGGCTGGCGCACTGTTGAATACGAAGATGTCCATTCTGCTAATGTTCTTATTGGTCAGCGTCACTGGGGGACCAAAGAGAATGCGCCTCGAATTGTTCAGGCAAATTCTTCTCCTGGGAATCAAATTCCGGATCCCTGCCACTTCAAAATCTACCGTCACTGTAATCGAGAAACAAATAATCAATTTCAATTACATCATTCGTTTGTTTTTTAATTTAAAAACCTACCACTTTTACCATGATGGAGCTTCGTCTTAGAATGAAGACACTCGGTTTCCGAAAAATGACTCGACTGGCAAATTGCACAAACAAACAGTTTCAGTCAATATTAAATCAAACAGATATAATTTTACACTGCTTGTGATATAAATTTCATTGGCCGCTTTATTTTTACATCATGGAATTATACCAAAACAATTTATTTTTATTCGCTTTTGAGAAAAGACTAAAGTTACATCCAAAAAAGTGGAAAATTACATCTTTTTGTGAAAAAAAAATCACTCGTGTTTTAGATTCCGTATACTTTTAGAATTTTTTTGCTGTGTAGGTAAATATTTTGAATTGCTACAAGTTTTGGTTTTGTGTGTTTGTGTTTTGAGTAATAGTTAGCCGTGCAGCACACACTAAAAGTCAGTGGTGCTTAATTTTTTTTCACCAACTTAACGGAATTAATTTTAAATTTAGGTTATAAAATTCATGTCTGTTAAAAATTAGATACAGAGATGCAAAGCCAAAAATGGATGCTTTAAAAATAATACCCGAAATTATTAAAAGGAGTTAAACAATCATAAAATATCAATACTTTAATATAAGGTACACCGGGGCAAGTGCAAACTCGGGGCAAGTGCAAACGATCAACTTTCCTCTGTTACAAAAAAATTAAAAAATATTTCTTCTTCTAGAAGTTGTTGTTGTTGTCCAAACCAACAATCTGACATAGATAAACTAAACTTTCTTTTAATTATTCACTAAAAACACGGCACTGTTTGATTTCACACGAATTCAAGTACGTACTAGACATGAAAAGTGTGTTTTTGTTTTGCTTTTTTTGGCTACAAAAAAGGGAATTCAAATCCGATTTTTCGTTGAAAGGTGAGTGTTTGGGACTGATATTCAAGTGAAAGCAAAAAATTTATAATAAATTTTCAGTATACCCTGAAAATTGTGAAAAGAATATTCACTCCTGTCAACCCACACTGCGGGGCAAGTGCAAACGACACTACCGGGGTAAGTGCAAACGCACCTTTAAGCCATGTAACATCAGACATTAAAAAAAATCATCTCAAAAATGATTCAGCATTATATTAGAGTGGTCAGAAAGGGTATCCAAAGTGTTGTATCTGAAGCGGATATTCAAAATTCCGTAATGCCTTGGCAAATGAAAGTCTTTTGCTTCAAACAACAGTCAGCAAAACTGAGGTTCCAAAAAGTAATTAATATTGCAGAAAAACAGCAAATACATAAAAAAAAGTTGATAAAACATATCGGAACATGTATTAAATTCGTTTTAGTAACGATACACTGACGCATCTTTGAATAAGTTTGGAAAAAGCATTGCGTTTGCACTTGCCCCCATAAACGGGGCAAGTGCAAATTTAGAAATTTTTTCACAAAAGTGCCGTTACTTTTTACAAACATTTTTTAATTTTTCACTTTCAACGGGAATTTGTTGAGAACCATTTTAATGATGCAACGAACGATAATTGATAATTTTTGAAGATTTACATATTTTTCTAGGACATGTGAAAGTTGAACTATGGTGAAAACCGTTTGCACTTGCCCCGGTGTACCTTATGTACCTTGGTTCAATTTCATCGTCGTCCATTGAATTTTCAACTTCATGAATATCATCGTTGTTGCTCGGAAAACCATACTCTTTCCGGATTTTCAACAAAGCAGCAAGTTTAAGTACGTTTTTACCTTATCTGTTGTTACAAAATAGATGTGCTTCAGTGGGATTTCAAATTTCTCGAGAACGAGCTGAACTTCAACGGATAAATTTTCGGCTGTGTTTCGTTCAAATCGCTCTACTTGTGCTAGTGTTCGCACCACTTATAGCCATTTTACAAATCATTTAGCCACGCATTTCAGGTTCGAAGTGTTCTTCCATCCGGTTTGAAACTGCGGTGACGTATCTCATTACGTTTTTTCGGTTTGTGTTAGGAAGATTTTTTCCATCTTTCAGAGGTTCAATCACGTACTGGACACAATCCTTGGAAAAGAAGGCAAGCGGAATATTACATTCCGTCACACTCTTTTGCCGTGTCCTTATGTTTTGCAACGAGATGCCGCGTCAGATTGCATTTTGTGTGGCATTAAAACGATTTTGAATCTTCGTCACAAATAGTATGAAATACGACAATGCTTTCTTTACCACTACTTTTAAGAACTTTTTTTGGGCCTTTCGTAGCTAGCCAATGCGAATTTTAACACACTTTGAATACAAACTCCGATTCAGACGCAACTGATGAAGACTAATAGAGGTTGCACTGAAGCTTCTCTTTCGCCCAATTTGCGAACGGCGAGAGTGCACTTTCTCAGTTGGCTTGCTTCTTTTACTCACACTTGGGTGAACCCAGAGATGCCAATTTGCCTGATATTCCGAGGCTCAGCCTGACAACAATTTCCCTGATTTTTGAAAATACGCCCGAATTTGCCTGATTTTACGAATGCGATGAAAAATGATTGCTGAAGTGTAAATGTGAAAATTTGGAGCGGCGACCAAAAAAGTTAAACTATGAGAAAATCGAATAAATCTGTAATAAAATAGATAAACTCGTTTCACACATGGTGATCTTCGGTTCAGATGATATTTTAATGGTGTTTTGAGATATGAACTAGCAGGATACCCAAGAAGCTGCGTACTGCTGTTGCAAGGCGTTTACAGCACCTGTTTTGCGCATTCTTTTATGCAATCTTAGCTAAGCTGCTTATTATTTCCATGAATCAAGAGGTGTCCTGAAAAATCCTGATGACAACTGAGCCCAGGGGTGGAAAACAGAAGAAAAAAACAAAAAAAGTGCTCAAATGTCAAATTGATCTGATTAAATCACCGACCAGTGAGCAGGCATCAAATTTTGATTTATTAGAATGACCATTCTTAAAACTTTTTTTAAGTCTTCGAGAGAGTTTAGCATTGTGTAGGGAATATAGTAAGAAAACAAGAATAAATACCTCCGAATGAACGATATATAAACAGCCAGAAGATTGGCAACACTTATTCATGAGGGCACGTTCCGATTCGTGTACTCGGAAATATTGCTTTTCGGGAACGTTCGTTTCAATAAGAGAGCCTGTGTAGAGTTTTTAGAAAACAAGTTGACAGATTCTACATGAGTGTAGAGAGCTTGGAAGTTCAGTTTACAGACAAATTTTTTGAGCGACGGATCGCGCCAGCTTCGCGCTATTAAAATATTCGGTCGGTTTCGACACATTAGACAAGTTTACAAGTTTCACCAAACTGAGCATGTCACATCTATGAAACAACAGCTTTGTTGATTTTGAATCGAAGCAATCGAAAGATTCCTTTTAATTCAACCACGGTAAATGAAAAGTTCATATACCAGTATTTCGATAGCAACTTACTACCTTCTTCAGTGAACGTTTTCGAAAACGAATTAATCGAAAACGTTCACTGAAGAAGGTAGTAAGTTGCTATCGAAATACTGGTATATGAACTTTTCATTTACCGTGGTTGAATTAAAAGGAATCTTTCGATTGCTTCGATTCAGTTGAATCATTCAACCAAGTAGGCTCATACCACAACAGAGTTGTTGATTTTGTTTGGTTCCGGCACGAATTGCTCATTTTTCTATCGAAAAGTTAAAGATAACCATTTTTGACCTTTTCCCGGGAAATGCCATTTTATGAGTTCTCCATGAGAAGTCATAAAATGACTTCTAAGGGAGAAGTTCGAATATGGTTGTTTTTCAACCGAATGGGATTCTGGAGGAGAAGTCAAAAAATGGTTACTTTTCAACCGAAATTCAAATGAGCTGCTTTTTTCGATTCATGAGGATTTGTCATAAAATGTAATCGCAAAATCAGTTAATTCGACATTTCAAAATCGAAGAAAGATTAGTGATAGTATATTTTTATTCATAATAGTTTTTATTCTTTATATCACATTTTTGATCAGCAGAAATTGAAATCTTTCTGGGACGGTACATTATTTTGTGCCAGCTGTTGTGGAATAAACTCACTACAGGCTTTTCCCTGTAGCTTGCTTTTGGGCTGTCGACTAGAGTCTTGACCAACTGAAGGCTCCGGATCGTCAACAGTGGATGTCTACTACCACGGCCCTATGCAGCGGAGGATCGGTGCGGGAAAATTAAGCAAGTTGGGCCACCTTGGCCGCCTTGGAGCCATCATTATTAGAATAGTCGGTGCTTCGGAATTGCTTCAAACCGTCCAACTCCGGAAATGGTGGTACCATGTAGAATACTCTTGGTGACACTCTGTTGAGACCTAGCCCTAATAATGCGTGGATATAGTCCTACCAGTTGAACCAGTCAATTGCTTGCTGACAGGGACTGCTTTCAACATAAAATCTTCAAGAAGCTAAAATAAAATCAGATACATACTTAGCCTCAACAACAAAAATTTAAAAGCAAACAAATTACCAATTTTTTTATCCGCTTCAAGAAGGGAATCCAGCAGCAGCCACATCCGGTAGCAGTAAAATTACTAAATAGTTTTCTCCACGGCAAACTAAACTGCACTGGAAGTGCTGTTGTCACATCGTCAATCCTTGGTGGCATCCTAGCGAGGTATTACCTCGCGGTTCGCTGACGATGATCAGGTAACGGTTCGGAAGATTTAAGTTTTGCCGGATTCTGAAAAACAATTTGATAGTTATTTAATTATTATGTATAATACTAACAATTACCGTATGCGTTTTTGATTCCTCCAAACTAATTTCCTTCACGATCACTAATTCCCCTAATTGCTTGTAGATCTCACGGTTTGATGGAGAAATTCAATGCAAAACAAAAAAGTGTGTCTGCAAGACTGATGAAACAGCGAAGATGATTCGGAAGGCAAATTTTCACTTTGAGGTTAAATTTTCAACCTTTTTCTGGTTTATATTGGAGAACTAAACAAATGGTTGAAATTCTACTGTGATAAATTGTTAAAAAATAACCATATTGGCAGTTCTGAAGGAAAAACCAAAAAATTGTTATTTTTGAACCATAAATGGTTAAGTAAAAATGAGCGTGCACAGTTTGGGAGCAGCATTGCCAGAACTGTTGCATTGCAAGTCCGTAGGTTTGACAAAAATAAAAAAAATGTAGCGATTTTGGCAAACTGAAACATGATGACTTTTTATTGGTCGTAAGGTAGCATTTTCGTTTATCTGCAGAATCCCGTAATTTTTTTTCGATAATCCATAGAAAATCCATAAAAAATGCTGAAAGTCCGTAGATTTTGAACATCGATCCGTAGCTCCGTAGAAATGCTTAAAATCCGTAGATCTACAGAGAAATCCGTAGATCTGACAACGCTGTTTGGGAGGATGAGATTGGAAAAGCGACACTCTCCTACTCTGAACTGGCTATTCTGAGGAGTAGTGCCAAGCTTATCGGCCGGCATACAACAATGTGAACAATTGTTTGTTGTTAGAAGATCGACAAGATTTCCATTGGGTAGTTTAGAAAAAAATAGTAGGAGGAAAAAAAGGAATTTTTAATTTCGTTGACTTTGACACTGATGAAGCATGGTTCCAGCTGACTTCATCAATTGGCAACCCTATCATAAAACTCAGCATCGGGCAGCAGAGCTTATGGGACTAAAAACTATCAACGGAACATTATTCATTCCAGCAGCACCCGATATAAATCTTCGAAGCATCGCATCGGGCTGGCTGCTCATGACGATGACGAGAACGTCGTCGCGGCGATGAGGCGTTGCGTTTGTTTGCGTTTTTTGTTCTGTGATTTCCTCGCAGCCGATCAGAAGAAATCAAGTTAGTCCTCCAAGAATGGACCAACAAGCTTGGTAAAACACATCCCGAGAAAAGCGCTCCTCTTGGTTCGGTTCGGTTCGGTTGGCTCAACAAAACACAGTTTTTCCAGCATGCAGAGACAATTAATTGACTGGGAAATAGATTTATGCAACACCACCTCCACCACGACAAAGGTTCACGGTTGTTCGACTCCGGTGACGACCATTGAGGGCTGAAGGAAGGCGGAAGGCGGGGGAGTGAGAAAATGACGAATGCTTGCTGGTTGCCAGACCGGGCCAGACTCTCGGGAAAAGCTGAATCGACTTGAAAGTGATCGGCTGCTGCTCGGGACAATCTGAATCGGTCGTCAAGAGCTGCGTGGAACGATGGTATGTTTCAACAACTCGCAGGAATTCACCTTCACGGATTTTTCTTCCATCATTTGAACCGGTACAATCAGGGAGCCGTATGGTATGGTGCCTCTCGTTGTTGGTGCAATTAGAGGCAAAAAATGCCAATCAAATGATATGGTGCTGGTGTGGTTTTGTCAGTTTATGTCCACTTGCTTGATTGAAGCCTGGAATTAATTCATCGTGAGCGTTTTTGTCCGAATAGTTCGAGGCTGCCAGACATTGTGAGCAGCCGCCAAGCTACCGGACCCACTAATAGGCGTTATTCGTCGTATCCAATATCACCCAGTTAAAACTGATTCACTCCCAGCTCTCGTCCAACAACATCAGTACAATCCAATCCCAATCCCAACAGAACTTTGAAAGATCCGATCGCCAAAAAAATACACGCTATGGCACATGAAATTTGAAACCTTGAAACGCAAGCGTAGCGTAATTGGTCTTTAATCCTACCTCGCTACGAATCATCTCCCCCGAAAGTAGTTAAGTTTAAATTATTCATTAAATTTTAACTGGGAAACCATAACATCGAAAGCAATCTCAAGAGATGAATACGAATACGAATGTTTCGAGTCCCAAACAAACAAACAATTGGTCAACAGCAGCAGCAACACATGATCTTGATTCGATCCCGAAAATATAAAAAACCTGTACACAAACCGAACCAACTCGTCGATCTTCGGAGCAAGGTGTTTAGCTGAGTTTTATTTTCCTAATTAAGATAGAAACGGGTGGATTCATGGAAAACCAAAACCTTCTCTCTCGCAGCTTCAAACCAGACACTTAAAAAGCTTGAACTAGTAGAACCATAAAAAGGCAAATCCTACACTTGACCCCTGTTTTGACGGTTCCAAGGCGCAGTGATTCTCCCCACGGTCCCGGGAATCAAGTAGCCTAAAATCAGTGACTCCGTTTGGTTTTGTTCTTTCGGCAAAGACAAGTGCTCGGCAGCAGATCGCTTTCCTAGAAGAAGGTTCTAACTAGCCTGTCAAAAAAACTAGTTTTTTTTCTTCTCTTAACAGCAGGTTTTTGATTGTCGAAGAACCAGAACAATTAGGAGACATTAGCAACGGTTACAGAAGGCACGGGAAATAACGTTTCATTCATGACTTTTTTTGGGTTGGGAGCTACCGGAAAAAGTTGGATTTACATTTGTGCTCTTCACTCGATAGGGTGAAAAAAAGGTAAAGAAGAATAGGTCCTTGCTGTTTAAAGTTGTAGTTGAATATCTTATTCTCGAGAACTTAAATGTTAAAAGATTGAATAAGACCTTGCACTTGCTTCGAGTGCTAAGATCGAATTTGTGGTCTCCGTCTATTGATATTTTTCGATGATTTTTGACGAAAATAAAACTGTTGTTTTTTACGTTTTGGCTTACTGAATTTCAGCCATCCTAAGAAAAAAAAAAACTATATTTAAATTAAAAAGAAATAGAAATTTTACAGTTTCTTTTCACAATTAATGAATTTTCTAATAACATAATTCATAATTTCGTAAAATTATTCTAGTACACACTGTCGCGAAACTTTTTACGGCCGTCTTTTTTAAAACCGACGTCAGATAGATGCTTCTACCCAGGTAACAATTTAAGCTTTATTATGGTTAACTCAACTTCGTTAGAGCCTAAGTATTGATCTTCATAAAAAACTTAAGCGCACCAGAACTCTAATAAAGCTAGAATCTGGCTATTTGGTTCTGTTCTAGAAACGCCATCAAAACTTATCGTTATGCTGTAAAATTTTGATCTCCAAATCTTTTATAAAGCTTCTATAAAACATAATGGTATCACGAACATTGATTGAAAATAGGCCTGAAAAAATATTTTAAAATACTTGACATTGTGAATCCATCAACATGGCCTCATTTTGTGCCCTTCGATTTTGCAACGAACATTGCGTTATTCAATTCAATGCTTAATAGCTTTAATATGGTCAGTTTAATAATGGTTTTATGAGAGCCATAGAAACAACTGAAATTTGAAGTTTCTTACGCAAGCTTACTAATTACAGGCATAGGATGAGTTCATCGTTTCTAAATTGTTAATCATTTGTATGGTAAATGATTAACAGACTTTTAAAAACAAATGAATATGGAATTGGTTGTGAATAATACCATGAGTTGTAGTCGAATTTTGTTGTCTGACGCCATTTTGAGATACAAGATGGCGGCTTCCGCTCAGCTTTAAAATCTTTTAAATGCCTTAAAATCGCATGAAATTCGCACAATATGGGTATTGATTGAAAGGGATAGACGAATAGAAGTCAAATTTCGCTATCTGACGCCTCCAAAGATGGTTACCTCGGCTGATCTTTAAAATGCTGTAAATGATTGAAAATCTCATTGAAATTTCATGCTATTTACATTGATTTACAGCATTTTTAAGTTAAGCGGAAGCCGCCAGCTTGGATTTCAAGATAGTGTCAGAAAGTAAAATTTCACTTCTATTCGTTTAGCCCTTTGACCCACTACCCATTATTTTGGAGTTTCATACAATTTTCAGTGATTTACAGCAATTTGAAGTGCAGCGGAAGCCACCATACTGGATTTCAAGATGGCGTCAGATAACGATATTTAACTTCTTCCAGTTTAGCCCTTTCACCCAATACTCATATTGTGGGGATTTCATGCGATTATTAGTCATTTGCAGCATTTTAAATTCAGCGAAACTTCCATCTTGGATTTCAAGATGGCGTCAATGAATTCGATTTCTTCTAGTTTAGTCCTTTCATCTAATACTCATATTATGGGGGTTTCTAGCGATTATGAACAATATACAGGTTTGAAGAGAAAAGCCGAAGCTTGTATTTCAAGATAGCGCCAGAATACCAAATTCGACTTCTACTTGTAGAGTCTTTTGATCTAATACCCATATTGTGGATTTTCATTTGATTTTCAGTGATTTACGGCATTTTAAACTTAAGCTAAACTTAACAGTAATATACAGGTTTGAAAAGAAAAGATTTCAAGATTGTGTCAGATAGCGAAATTCGACTTTTAATCGTTGATCCCTTTCAACTAATACCCATATTATGGAGGTTTCAAGCGATTATCAATAATTTGCAGGTTTGAAGAGGAGATCCGAAGCCGCCATCTTGGATTTCAAGATAGCGTCGGACAACTAAATTCGACTTTTACTCGTTTAGCCCTTTCACCTATTACCCATATTTTGGATGTTTCATAAGATTGTCAGTCATTTAAAGCTTTGAAAAGAAAAGCGGAAGCCGCCATTTTTGATAAATGATGGCGTCAAGCAACACATTTTTTCTCCTACTAGTTAAGCTTTTTCACTCAATACTCATATTGTAGAGATAATCATACCACTTCCGGTTGTTTTAATTATTCCTAAGTTTTTTTTATGATTTTTTTATTTAACTCAAAAATGTCATACCTGACTTACAAAAAATGTGTAAAAATGAGAGTTCTAATAAAAATATGAGAAAACTAGCCTGAGCGTGTCCTGTTTTGACATCTTGATCGAGAACTGTCACCTTATATTATTACGGCTTTAATATCAAGCACTGCGGGCCTTTTTAAAACATGCAGAAAAAAGCTTGAAAGTTTTATTTGAATTATAAAAGAGCATTCAGAACTCTTTCTAAACAAATTAGCATGAAAATAAATAGAGAGGAGTTCAATATTTAAAACGCGTGGCAAAACTGAGCGTCTGACTTGAGTAAGAGAGCGTCACACGTTTTTTATGTGACGGGGGCCCCAGGAAATACACACGTCACCCGAGTATCCCAGACAACTAGAAGTCCTATTTTATTTTACAGATTTTATCGTATAGAATGTTATTTAAACTCATTTTCGTATATCTGCACCTACAATGTGCGGCCCACGCGTATTTTTTATCGTATAAATGCATTACATGATTAAATTACGACTAGAAGAGAGACTCATATTTATGTTCATACGAACTCGACCATTGTGTACGACAATTCGCAAAAAAATCCCTGAAACGACCGATATACGATGATCAGCCGTAATTGACAGATTTTGTCGTGCTATGCATAAAATAATAAATTAAGATCGTATACCTATGCAAATTAATTCGCATGTCTGATTTTCGTGAAACGTATTTGCTGGCAATCGTAAAGAGTACAAATAAGTTCAATAAAATCGTTTATGATAATGAGACATCGATGATTGGAATCGTATTTAAGGAGGCTTCAAAATGTTGGTCTTTTTTTAGATCATCGATGACGAGTTTTTAGTTATGCCTTCGAAGCAAATCTCCTTGAATTTAAATATTAAAGAAAGCGTCGAGGAACCATCATGAGCTGCAGATCGTATCGTCAGGGGATCAAGCTCAGGTACTACAATAACTTCATGAACGTTGAAAAAATTCAGCATTTAGGCAAATAATAAATTGTACGATATAAACTTGAATTTGTCAGCAAAACAAACATAACAAACGCATTTCTTCGAAATAATCTTATTTTTATTCAACTGACGGAAAATGAGAGCCCTACACTCAAGTCGCAGTAGACGACCAAATAAGTCGTCTAACTTTCCATATTGTTACGAAAAATGTCGTATATAAAGATATTCCCAATCGCATATTGAGCGAAGACCTCCAAGATTACAACCTCAATCATGATGTAAATTGTCATAGTATATTCCAAAAAGAATCAGGATAGTCGTAAATGATTCGCATGACAAATCGTGCAAATCGTAATTCAATACAATCCAAATCAAGAATATGTGTGCTAACCCAGACAACCATTTGGTTGGTTTATTACGATGATACAATCCAAATCAAGAATATATGTGCCAATGTACCTATATGGCCTCCAAATATATTGGTTTTGCTACATTATATACGATATGTTTACACGTATATTTGTGATGCAAATTCGAAACATTTTTCATGACCATTATATAACAGTTATAAAATTGACAGCATATAAAATGCCATAATAAAACCATAATAAATTTAAATACTAGTTGGTTTAATCTCTGTTACTTGGGTAGCAAGCCGTTGTCTGGGTGTGCTCGCGATTGGTTCGTCGTCTTCCTGGTTTTCGGGTGAGTCGATTTTTGTGTTCCTCTATACTTTTTTATGAGAGCTTTGTAAATATTAGAATTTCTGCTCTTTCTCCTATCAACTTTTTGTGTAGCATTTCTGTATTTTCCTTCTTTGAAAAACAGCAGTTTTTTTTCGTCGTAAATCACCGAAAAATATTAACTTAAGCGGACCACAAAAATGTGCAGTGATAAAAACCAAACCAAAAAAAACGAATTTGACAAAAAACGAAAGTAGGAAACAGCATTTATCGATAGATAGATTTAGTTTGTGCATTTAATAGAAAAGACAGAAGGGAAGGCGTTTATAAAAAAGAAGATTGGGAAAATGTATGAAACTTGGTTTTTTGGTGCACAGTACACGTATGTGAAATACATCTACAGTTTGATAGCTCTAGATAAAACAAGAAAAATCTCTCTAAGGCCAAAAAAAGCACCGTAGAAAGAAAAAGTTGTGAGTTTAGGAAATTGTTTCACCTATAAAATCAGTACACAGTCGTCTTTCAGCAAATATTCGACATTTTCAGTATTCGCCCGCTACCTGACCATCTTTACTACTCTTTTCCTTCAATTAATACAACTTCTTCAATTTATGACTTTTTCTACACACTTTTTCTTGACCACATACAAACTTTTCTGTAATATCAAGATCTTTCGAATCGTATTTTGCACATCTGTGTACACGAGAGAAACTAATTTTGCACAGTCTCCTTTAAAAATAAAGTTTGTCGTTTAGCGGATGTTCCTGTTTTGCCTAAACCAAGTTTTTCATCTTCCCCGAAAACTTTGCTCAAAGAAGATTTCAATGTGGTGCATAGATACAGGGATGTAAAATAAAAAAATTGTTCATTTTTATCCAATCTTTTCCAATATAAATTGAGATCCATTGTATTCTAGAATCGAATTAAATTAAAATTTTGTACAAAATTTGTTTTCAAAAACAGACTGTGGTGAAGGTTGACACGACCAAGGAAGGGAAAATTCAACGTATACCTACTGAATCACATCAATCGGTCAGCCTGTGCGAAAATGACAAAATGAGACAGCAAAAAGCTGTCAAGAAATTAGCAAACAAAAGTCCATCATTGGGAACATCAAATTTGGCCCCCTGATCGCACCCGAAGGATTACTGGTTCTACAAATGCAATTATGGAATTTTATTTGAGGTCCCTCGACCCATACTGGATCGATCCTGGTGGACCCTAAATGGAAACTGTCCTCGGACCGGGCAGTTCGAATCGAGCATTTTGGTCACAATTTTCTGGGTGCATCGGCCCCGCCCCGGTTTACAGCATCCGAAAAGGGAAGCTTGCGGAAGCTTGGGAGTAAAACGGGTAGCTCTGTCCATTCGTAAATAAAATGCCGTGTCCCTGCCTCGACGGATCGATCCGCATCGGTTGGCTGTGGAGTGCGAGAATTGATTGATGAGACGTATAATTATGATGTCTTGGTTAACACGGTTTTCTCGTGTTCCAATGTGTTCTCCACGATTCGGTATAAGACTGCATTCATTGGCGATTCCTACTCCGTAAATGATGCTCTGAAATATCGTTATGCTTTTTAATATCAGAAAACTGCCAGGTTGCGCAGACTGTTTCGAATGGATTCCCGGTCCCGGACTGCAACTTCCATCTGGGCAGCATAAATATCCCCGATATATGAAGGAATGTGGTGATTGTCGTTTTGCTGCGCGTCTAAAGGCCAGAAAGGACACAATGCACAGGAATGTGAATTGCTCTCCGTGGAAAAACTTTGGCATGGTTATTCCAGACACGTTTTCAAAACTACTGTTCCATTTTTTTGTGGCAACAATAAATTCAACGTGTTCTGGATTTTCGATATGAATTAGAATCGAAAATTTGGACCATCAACTGGTTGTGTTATCCAATAACAAATACCGTTTATTTCCGCTGCAATTAGCGCTTTTTCGCGCAAACCAGCGTGAGAGCGGGACTAAATGAAGTCATCAATCCATGCATCGGGACCGTTGCAGATGGCTGGCAGGAAACAAATTAATTACTGCATGGGGTAGATTAATTTTTCTCGCTTGTCCCATTTGTTTTCACTGCTCGGTGATGAGATAAAAAGTTGCGCGGCGGCCAATAAATGCCGCCCTAATTGGCGGTGCGCAAATTGATGCGTCCGAGCGTTAAAATTCCATAACGACAGTAAACATGCCATTTTTCATCCCTCGAGTGAGCGTGAACGGCTCCGTGGGAGCTGCGTTTGTCTGAGGGAGGCGAGAAAAAAAAGAAGATAAATTGGAGCAAATACACACCGATCCGGCAGAAAAATGTAACAATTTCCTCGAGGGAGCAGAGGTGTGCCTAGAGAGAGATTAAAATTATAAAATCTGTTAATAGTTGAAGAAAGGCATCAGAAAAGTGTTTTTGTTTGGTATGTATAGTTGCAAAACGAAGTTTCATAAATTTTTCACTAGTATTAGCCAATGTCATGCACAAAAACATGAAATTTAAAATGTCCGCTAGATTCCGTTTACTTAAAACCTCTATTGAGCATAAAATATATTTCAAATTCAGGTCAAGCACAGGCTTCAACATGACATGTTTTTTGACCAATTTCAAAAGCTCATATCGTAAGCTTGTTGATGTTTTCAAGCGATAGTTCACTCAGCGAGTCTCCACCGAAAAAAAAAACAACCTGAAAATTGTGATTACATAAATATACTCATATAGTACCTGTACATTGGCAAACATTGGTGGTGGTTTGGCATTAAATCAGTCAGAAACAATATTTTTGTAGTTTTTGTTGAGCCTCCACACATTATTCAAAAATTTTACGCAAATTACAGAAATAACCGTAGATAAAGGGCGAACACGAAATTATTGCGATCCCGAAAATGTCATGCCATTTTCTTACAATGTTTAGAATCAAACCAAAACTTAAGGGTAGTTTTAAAAATATATCTACTTCAAAAATCAAAAGAAAAGTTAATCAATGAAACATTGAGTGTAAAACTTAACGCATTTTCGCTTGGTTTCCACCATCAATGTCTTTCCAGTGTTCATCCAGTACCAGTTTCTCAGTTTTTTCCAAGGTGGGTATATATTTAGAAGGTGTAACGATATGATAAACTCCCGATTCAGCCATTTTGATTTGGCTTCTATGGAGTTCGTGGAGTTTGTTTACTAACAAAGCCCTCAGCTTGAACAAATTTTCCGATGTATTCAAACAAACTCACTGAACCTCATCGCGCTCTCCTCGCCTACTTACTGACAAAGTCAGAGAAGCTTGTGATCTAGTAACCTTGGTTTTTTCCCCATTTTCTCACACACGCTAACTTTTGGCTACCCCTTAACGAATACTTTTGACCCGTTATTCGATAAGACTGGGAGAACTCCTTTTTTGGGATAAAGCCTTTGTACCCTTTAAGGGGTACTCACTTTGATAACGCTTGTAGCGGATGAAAATTACCCCTTTTTTGAAACGCTTGCGATTGGTGGAGGTTCGAGTATTTACTAGAAGGAATTTTGTTCGCTAGAAAGAAATAGAACCAACAAATTATTTTTTATTTTGGTTTATTGGAATGCTAAAAATTGGAATCTATTAAAATTATCACATTTTACGACACTTTTTTTTTTTAATTTTTTCATGTTGATATTTTTTTCGGGGATGGTACTGAGATTCGTTGGTTGTCCGCTTATTTCTTTGGGCAAATCCTAAAACAAAATCGAACTTTAGATTATGAAAATAAAATAAAAATACATACCTTACCAGCTTTTTCTTATCCACATCTGAATCCTTTTGTGTCGTCGAAATCCATCTGGTGCACCACGAAGTTATCTAAATGAAAACCAGTTCTGATTAATATAAGGAGTTTAATATGAAATAAAAACCTTACCGAAATTTCTCTCCAAAATCACATCGACGGACAAAGAAAAGTATCAACTAGTTGAAACTTCGCAAGTTTCGAAATGACCCTTTTTAAGCGGACTTTCCTTTTCCGAAATAAGGGGTAATATTGACCCGATAAAAAGACCCGTTATTTGACAGATCATGGGGGTTCTCAATAACGGGTCATTTTTACGCCTTTAAGGGGTAGCCAAAAGTTAGCGTGCAACATGTCATTCTCGTCTCTGACTGTCTTCTTGCTCCTCCGAACTCCGAAGTTCCCAGTTCTGCTCCTGGAGCAGCTCCGGACAGTTTGGCGGGTTCGTGTCATTTGGAGCAAAATGGTCAGAATAGGTCTCGTATCACTCCAGGACACTTTTAAAAATAGTGGCATGATGCCAAATCTGGCCAAAATAGCGGAGCCTCTTCGTGCTGCTGTAAGAACGGCAAAAAAGACGGCTTTCGAGGTACTCAGATTTATCTCGCCATTTACTGTGCCCTTTGTCACGAAAGGCTCACTCCTCAGTCCGCGAGAGCGGATGGCCTGCCAAACGAGATATTTGGAGGCGAACCTCAACATATTCTTGTTCTTAAATTTGTCGTCCACATCGAACTTGCTCTTGCCGGTGAAAAACTTGAACCCCGGAGTATGGTTAAAATCTGCTTTAATAAACGTTTCGTCGTCCATCACACAGCAGCCATATTTTGTCAGCATCTTCTCGTAGAGCTTCCGTGCCCGAGCTTCCGATTGCCGGCTTAATACATTGGGATTTGCTTTAATCAACCGCTTCACCTTTCCCTCCGTCTTTTTGTTCTCCAGTCCCAGTTTTCTTCCAGCTCCTATGCCGTGGTCCAACGTCAACCGCTCCAGGAATCGCTTCAACACTCTGGAGACGATTGAACGGTGAATGTAAAATATTTTTCCCAACTGCCGAATTTGTTTTCTCGACTCGCTTTGGTTAACCTCCATTTTCGTTGAATCGAAAAACACGAATTCAAGTTTGACAGCATGTAAACAATACACATCAATGAGAAAGTGCGCAAAATTTGGTTGATTTTTACCCAATGGTAAAAAAGTTATGCCCTGTTGAATGTGTGCTATAATTTCGTGTTCGCCTTTATGAGATGATGAAATGATAGAAAAAAGTGAGAGACAAACAATTTCGTTCCGGGTAATGTGAAACTGCCCTGTTTAATGAAAAAATCAGGGAAGTTCACTCTCTAGTTTTAGTTTCCTTTCTATTTCATACAAAATTCGGGCAGAGTGTTGGCTTAAAAATTTGCCTGAATTCGAATTAGCGATGATATGGAGTCGTGTTGTTCATTTAAACTACGGATTTAGAAATTTGTTCTATTATTTTATTTGAGTGTGTGCTTTTAGATGATGCACGCTCATTTTTTTAATAACCATTTTCGAGTTTTTTTCAACCGTTTTTTGGGTTTCCTTTGAAAACTTTGATAATTTTTAGTTTTTAACCAGAATGAACTATTGAATTTTAACCATTTTTAAAGTTCTTGTTGAAAACCAAAACAATGGTTAAAAAATCCAGTACAAACAAAAATTATTCGGTTGTTTTGAGCGTTCCGCCATTATTTTTTTCGATTCTCTTGTTGAATAATTTTACGCTGCTATAAAACCTGAAAAGCGATCACCACGAGCAGGTAATCTACATTTTTTCTACATTGTTGTGCCCCATCCATTCGTGATATTTATCATCCGTATTTTCAGTACCGATGATAACAATCCCTTGGACAATTCCGGCGATTGGAGGAAACAGTCGGACTTCATGGTGGAAGCGACGTCCTGAGATCGCACCAAGTAACAAGAGAACGGTGAGCCGATCGACGATAAGATGTTTCATCTTTCCCAAGCATATCCGCAATCAACAATGAGTGAGTTGTTGATTCCAATAACCTTCCGGACCACTGAGCAGGTACACATTTTCAAAACACTGATTTTAACACGTAATTTAGTAATTTTTTTTATTATTCCAGAAAAAATAAACAAAACTATCAGAACTACGCAAATGCTATTTATTTGATCGGAAAGATTGTTATTCAGGCCAAAATTTATTAAAGAAATTTTTTAACAAGTGACTGCATATTATAGTTATTAATTGTGGATAAAAATAGTTCTGCAAGCGGGGCTCCAACATGTCTCGGGCTCCAAGGAACCGTCTTTAAAAACCGAGCTCTAGACAAAACATAGTGGACATTTTTCGTTTTGCTCCATTGAATTCCACCAAATGGCTATAGGGATCATGTGATGTCGGTTCCGAGTCGACTTTCCACTTGTTTCATTCTCAATGCTCCGTTAGCCCCAGCATGTTGTCCAGCCTTCCGGACTCTGGAACTGGAGAATAGTAGTAATAATTTCATGCAGGCACGCAACTTGGCTTGTTTAAAATATCTACAAGTTTCCTATCTAAGTTTTCGTTAAGGAGAAATGATTTATGTTATAGCTTTTAACTAAATACAATAAAGAAACTATTCACGTCTAACGGCATATCTACTTTAGCCTTCAGTTTTTGTATTAAATTCGGAAATCTTTCATTTTACTGCAATTAAACGAAACCTGCTTGATTTAGTAGGAAAACGGTTATTTTATAACCGTTTTTCTGTTTCAACAAACGGTTGAAAAATAACCATAATCCAAGTTCTCGGTAGAATCTCATTTTATGAGTTTTCACTGAAAACTCATAAAACGACTTGATCCACAAAACTTCGATTATGGTTATTTTTCAAGCATTAATGGTTCAATATGGCCGAGCGTGTGGCACAGAATCTATCCATGGGATTGCAATAAAGAGAATATTAGTGTGATCATTGACGTATCTTCTCTCTTTATCTAAGTCCCCCGCATCCATCACGGAAGTTTTGCTAGGCAAATTCCACCGGAAGAGAAAAAAATTATTATTTTTGATTCCCTGAGTGATGTCAGCGCTCAAATGGCAGCACTGCTGTAAGAGAAAGAAAAATCCACGAGAAGCAAACTCTAGTGCAAACTATCCAAGTTGCTCTAGCGCTTCTTTCCTGCACTTTATCGGCTGAATGTTCGTTCTTGCCCGCACCCTGGCGTGGTCTTCATCCGCGATGCCAGGGTAATGTTTGACGTTTTGTAGTTAGGACAAATGTATGCTCTCCGAAAGCTTCCCAACTAATCTAAACTTTTCTATGGAGTTTCTATGTTGCTAGTGTTTGCTTAATAATTCCCATCGTTCTCTAATTCGGTGTACGCTCATCGTCTTAACAGAGTAGGGATCTAGTGAAGATGAAGAAAAGTACACTGAGGTGCATTTTTGATGCGTCACTGGATAGAAATGTCAGCCATGAGAAACACAATCAACGTCTGTGTCTCTTGAGTTATTTTATGTTTGTTTTTAACGTTTTTTCAACGAGACTTATTGACAATTGTTCTCTTAGCACGTTTGTCGCTATGGACCCCATTTTCAGGTGACGAGTGTATTTCCTGGGAGGGCTCGTCACATTAAAAACGGGTGACGCTCTTTTACTGAAGTAAATCGCTTAGTTTCGCCATGCATTTTAAAATTTGAAGTTCTCTCTCTCTACTTCCACACTCCGAGAATTTCCTTGGGCTCGGTAAGTGAAACTACCAAAATGAGCGTGGCGACGAACGAAATTTTACTAAGAATTATTAAAGAAAGTAGCTACACCCCTGACTAGGCCATTGCAAAACCAACGTTCCGCGATACTAGTTCGCGACCGAAACCAAACAAGTCCGGTAATTAGCAGCGTTCCGTTCGCTCCCGGCTGTGTTTTCCTTTCGGAACATATGTATGAACATGTCGGGAAAACTGCGAAACCCAATGATGATGAAAAACAAACCGCACCACACCTCACCGGACTAACCAGACACTTCTTCAACCGTATTTTTTTTTCATTTCCAGGTCAAGCAGGTGTCAACCAGCTCGGAGGCGTTTTCGTCAACGGTAGACCCCTGCCGGACATCGTACGCCGCCGGATAGTGGAGTTGGCCCTCATGGGTGTCCGACCTTGTGACATTTCCCGGCAGCTTTTGGTGTCCCATGGTAAGTAAGCGAACTTCCCGTACCCGGAATCATTAGCAGCACAGCTACAGCGGTTCATATTCTAACATGCTAATACTTTTCCCTTTCTTCCCCCTTCCGATGTCCTTTCGCGCAGGTTGTGTATCAAAAATTCTCACCAGATTCTACGAAACCGGTTCGATACGGCCCGGATCGATTGGCGGCAGCAAAACCAAGGTAAGTCCTGCTGTCTAATGCTTCACAGAGAAACCGCTCTCTGGCGCTAAACGCTTATTTCCAAGTGGTCCAATAGAACCGTTTTACTTATCGTACTAAATGAATCTAAATTACCGCGCCGCTTTGAGACCGGTAGAGTGCATTTTATCGGTGGTAGCTCCACGAGGGACTTGAATAAGTAATGGGAAAACGTTGGGTTCGTCTAATGAAAATATATAAATTTTCCTCAGCAACGCACCACATTAATGGACTGTGAACAAAGCGCAAATGGAACGATGAGACGCGTCATGCAAATGGCCACCATCATCGGAATACCTCCTACTAGCTGACACCCCAACAAAACTGAACGTTATCATTCCCGGTCGAATCTTGCCAGTCAGTGTGCCCCTGTTGGCCGCATGATTTGTGAGGAAGCTACACGGTGACAGAGTGTCCTTTAAAGACCTTCGTGATCCGTGATCCGAGGAATTTTTTTTCACATCCTACACAGGAATAAATATTCCTATGGTTTGCATGTCACAACTGATCCCTTCCGATATGGAATCGCTCACATTTTATGGGTGAAGAAGAGTACCGCACCCGTACCAGCACAGGTTGAGTTGAAACAATTGTCAGGCTGAGCAGCGATTGGACAATGCTGATAACACAATATGGCCGATAATTAGTTATAACGCGTTTCAATATGTCACTGTCATATTTGATTGCTACGACAGTTATGATCGTCGCAATCGTGTTGTGAGAAACGACGGTGTTTTTTTCGTTAGTATAGAGTATACTCTATTTTTTCCACAGAAAAAAAAATACTAAGGTCGTATGAAATTTTTGGAAATTTCATTCAGATGAGATATCAAAATGTAGTTTCTGGAGGGTTTTCTCAAGTTAGATTAAAAAATACTTTTAAAATAACAACGTTTCGAATGTGGATTTAAAATGGGTGGATGGAACTTCTTGGATGAATCAACAAGCTTTTTTTAAATTATTAAATATTAATAGCGTGCCATCTCTATCTTTGTTTCGTTTCACGATGGATGCAAACAGTTTTTCATTTTTGATAAAAAAAAGGCAACATTCACTGTAAAAACGT
This sequence comes from Uranotaenia lowii, assembly GCF_029784155.1. Classification (NCBI taxonomy): domain Eukaryota; kingdom Metazoa; phylum Arthropoda; class Insecta; order Diptera; family Culicidae; genus Uranotaenia; species Uranotaenia lowii. Next base: position 80,600,614 of record NC_073692.1, read on the forward strand.
CGAAACAAAGACAGCTTCTAATCCTAAAAGGATAAGATCAATTGAACACAGCCCGGTATGCCTTGTCACGTTCAGCCGTAATGTACACTCAAAGAAGAGGTTGTAGAATCTTAATGCCGATTGATGCTAGATTATGCCTAAAATTAGTTGAAAGGTGTAAAATGACATTATTAACTGTGTCAACATTGGCATAGAGACTCAAGCTAAATCCAAGCGAAACAAAAAAAAACGTCGTTGGAAGATTGAGCATCGAACGCAAAACCACATTCTGAACACCTTTTATCAGTTGCACCGCTTTGTCATGTGTTCTACCTGGTTCAGTTAGCGAACGGTTATTTATTTTTGTACTGTTCCTGTCACAGCCAATCAAACATTGAGTCTTAACCGGTTTCCAAAACTAGCACAGCGTTCGGTCGATTTAAAAACGAACACATACATAGATATAGGATTTCGATTAAACTTCATGTTTCTTTGAAGTGATCTCATTTACTTGATTATAAGACGTACATCTTTTAAGAATATGACGGTTAGCATCTTACACACACCAGCACACAGAAAGAGTACTATGTATTCTGCAACCGAGACTCGATCTCCTGACCTTTGGCTAAGAAGACTTAAACGCTTCATTTGGCGGCGATTCATTTGAGTTTATCTTGTCTACTGTCTTCTGGTTTGTCTCCATTCTCCTTTGTCTTGTGATGAGATATGGAGAAACGATGCTAACGCTATTATTGTAGCAGATCTTAATCTGTGGGTGTACCAGCTGTTTGAAACCTAGTTTGTAAAACGAGTTTCCATATGTGCTCTACGATGATTTCCATTAATCTAAATTGTTTTAGATTGATGAAAGTCCTTCCCAATAGAAACAGAGGGAAAAAATGCTTAGTGTAGTTGGTAGTTTTTTAAATAATTTCCTGACAATTTTTTTGGTTCTCAATTCGCTTCAAAATATTGATTTTCCTAAAAAGTTTTTTTTTCTTTTAAGTAAAATTACCATGACCAAAAAAATCCTTGCAGTTCACTAAACTTTATTAAGATCGCGTTTACAAAATCTCACATGATTTGATACAAGGAGATAGAGTTAAGATGTTTTCGATTTCCTTGGATTCAATTTCAGTATGCAGTGCTGCTCAAGGTTCCGAGCTCAAAAACTCAAGAGAGAACGCTCTGACGACTAGCAAAATAGCAATTTTTCAATATTCTATCAAAATACTTGGCTTCAAAAAAAAAATGGTATACATACCAATTTTTGGAATCTTCATACCGAATGCCGATTTTTTCCGACTTGGAAATACCGATGTCACTGCTCCTGACCATGTATATCCCACATGTGATCTTTGCTCACTTTTGATCTCTCTTGTTTCTCTATCACCACCAGAGTTGCCTGATTTGCCTGATTTTTGGAGGCCCAGCCTGATAGCCTGATAAGCCTCCGGTTTTCCCTGATTTTTGGAAATGAGGCTGATTTTCCCTGATTTCTGTCCGTAGTACGTATTGTATTAAAGGCATTGGTGGAGGTCAAAATGTGGATTGACGTCCGAAAAAAGGTTTTCACTTCGACCGAAATTACCGTTAAAACATGTATCCTGATTTTTATTTCTCATGTGCCTGAATTCTGAAAAATAATGTTTGCAGCCCTATTCACCACCCATGGACTCGGGATTAAGCCGAGCGCGCACATGTACAGGGTCGAGCAATCAGTGCTGCTCAAGGTTCCGAGCTCAAATACTCAAGAGAGAACGTTCTGACGACTGAAATTGTCGAGGAAGAACAGCTGGATGAAATGATCCATTCATTAGGTGAAAATAATACTTATCTGATGACGTCAGATGATTCAGCGGATTAAGATGCATTCGCCCCTATGGACTGAGACGTAGAAAGAATTATTTGTATGATCAAAATTCCATTTCTGCACAATTTACAACAATTTGCAACAATTCGCACAGCTTCTTTTTCTCTGAGCTCTGCGTTCTCTAATTTTAAATCAAATTTACTCATTCTCCCGCACAATCAGACACAATTTTAACACGTTCGTCGCCACGCTCATTTTGGTAGTTTTATTAGCCGGTTCCAGAGAAATTTTCGTAGCGAGAAAGAAAAGAGGGAGAACTCCACCATTTGAAACGTGCGGCTAAAATGAGCGGCTAACTTGAGTAAGAGATCGTCACACGTTTTTTGATGTGACGCGGCCTCCCAGGTAATACATCCTTCACACGAATATGGGTTCCATGGCGACGAACGTGTTACCTAATCATTGGCGAATCTTCTCTCTCCATTCGCACTCCCTCCATGAATCGCACTGAGCTTGAGGGTATCCCTAGGACCAGTAGAAATTTCCCTCAGGTTCCAATGTTTCACGCTGACATCAAGAATACGGATGGAGAAAATGGATTGAAACTGTTCAAACGAACGTAGATCGTTGGGAAGTAACCAGACTAAGAAGATGGCTACCTTTGTTTCTGATTCTTGTAAACGGGTGTTCACTGTACATTATAGAGCGAGATTGATGGCGAAATCTCTACATGAGGAGAGAGTGTACGAGAAGAAAAGAAATCGTCTACGTTATCGTTTACGTGAATGACCTGTTGAATGCAGCCAAGACGCCAGTTGAAGTTGATCTTGTTGGATCGAGGATTAGAAGTCATAAGCTGAGAGGGGGTGTTGAAGATAAGGTCTTAGTGGTCTTAGTATACAGTTGATTCTGTTTGATTCCTGTTATTAGTTCTTGTATTGGTTAATAAACTAACAGATTTTCCAGTAGCCATCAGGGTTGAGCTGCCCCTGATTTAGAAATCATTTTGTAGATAGCACGCAAACAAGCTGTCCCCATCATGTTTACAGGTAGTATGTACTCGCTGTAACATACAGGCGCAGCTAATTAAGCTCTGCTACACCGTAGTAAATCATCACCTGAACAAGGGTTAATAATTATCGCTTATCAGCTGTCCTGCCAAACTGTTGCTCCCCTTTTGGATATCAAGTGGCCAGGCTTTCCGAGCGAGAACATACGATTGCATACTTCCTACACGGTGTGATTTTATTGTTCAAACACATTGTTTTTGTACCCCCAACCACCTACACTGGGCGATAATCTCATTTTTTTCGGACGGAAGCACGTGAAAAAAACCACAGGGAAGCCCCATATCGTGAAAGGAACTACTCCTGGCAAATGATTGATGATCAGCGTAATAGTGTCGACATTAAACTAAATATGAAAATTATTCATTACACCGAAAGTGTGCGCACATGCCAGTAGCTAGGGCCAGACTCTCGGCAGCGATAAAGTCAACTCGCGTGAATGACGTGATTTATTTACATTGGCTCCCGGGCTTTTTTCATTCTTCCCCACAAACGATTATAAGCATGCAGCAGGGATTTTATCACACCTTTATGGCAGTTTGCACCTGCAGAATTGATTGTGTGTAGATTTTAGGTTTTCCTTCTGCTAATCGGCAACTCAGTGGGTGAGAGTTTATTGGCTTTCGCCGGTGCGCTTATCAGCTGGAATAGGTTTTGGCGCTTTTTTCTCGGTAGACAGCATGGCACAATTTCGGATGAAACCGTAGCCAACAAGCGATGTTGAACACGCTATTTTCGATAACAGGGTGTTTCGGTGTGACGTTGTGAGAAGTGCTACATCTGCTTTGGACGTTTTGTTTGCCAAAACCAATTTCGTCGGACTTTCTATGTAGGTACCAAAATAGAATTGCTTGGCGTTTTTTTTCCCAGTTCCCGAAAATTTTCATCGAACTATTGAATATTTCTACCGAATAAACTGTTATATTTACTAATTTATTGTTTAAGCTCAGTAAATAGCTAGTAGCTAAACATCATGAATTTCAGAGAATTTAATTTTGATTTGTGGATTTGGACTGATATCTCGTGTCCCAAATAATACAACTTAGAAGGCCCAACGCCAGAAGCAAAGTCCATCCACGAGCCGTCGCTGAACCGTCAATGACGAGCAGGTGAGCAGGCTAATCAATATGATTCATACGGTACCGTTTGCTATTGGCGCAGAAAGACATCACACAAATTTGATGAGCCAGCAGCAGAAGACACAGAATGGAAGAAAAAAAACCTCGAACAGCCAAATCGCTGATGGGAACAACAACCGGCACCGGACAACTAATTTATGCAAATGTTTCCATTGCTAATCTCGCTCATCCATCGCTTCATTTGCATTTACCACCCTGGTTGTGGCGATGTTCACACCACACATATTTTCCCCCTCTATCCTAGGGGGGTACCAGTTTTTGCGGGTCCGTAGCCAGCTACCAAAAGTTTGGGACCGATTTTTCCTGAAACAAACTCAGCAATCAGCTCCCGTAGAGAGTAAAATCGGCAGCAACGAGGCGGCAACCAGGAGGCAGGGCTCACAGATCATCTACCCCGATCTGAGCACCACACCTCTGATTAGCAGGGCGAACGTAAAATTTAATTGAAATTTGCCAACCGTTTTGGCGCAGATTACGACATGTTGTTTTTCCTGTCGGCCGAGGTATGAAACTAACACGTTTCGAACAACTTGCTAGATACACCAGATAATCTACTTCCGCCGACGGGAAAACACTAGCATGGCGATGGTGGTAGAAATACAACAAGCTGAAACCTCTTCCAATCGAAGGCTCTATGATTTATGCTATCGAACGGATGAGAGAAGAGCCAGCAAAGATGTGTCTTAAGCTGTGCCCGTTCATTCAAGTTCCGAACATTTTCTGTCTTCGGGGTATTTGAGCACAAGACACTTTTGGAGATTTCTTCTCAATCCACAGTGAAGTTTGAGTTGTTTTAAATTGAAATTGAAGTTTAAATTTAGAAATTCGTTTTACATTCGAAAATCGTTTTTTTGCATTATTTATGCAGTGTTGCTTTCCTGCCCCAGAATAACCCACTCACTTTTGTTACGAACGTGTTTGTTTAACTTTCCAAGTTGTGAAACGAGTTGTCTCGCTTGCACACTTGGGCAGGACTTCAGATAGAAAAATCACGGCACTATACACCCAAGATACGTAGCTGAAAAGGGATAACATTGCGCTTAACCTCAATCGACAGAACAATTAAGGACAAATTACAATCTATGGAAAATTTAGGAATTCTTTGAAATAACTTGTGTGGCAGTTAGTAGAATTTATGTTCAAAAGCTCTCAATATTCTGATTTCGAGGCAGTTTTTCCTTGCAAATTTATCAATATTTCATCAAAATTTTCGAATTTCGGAAAGCATTTTTTCATACATATGTAGATATAAAAATATGCTAAGAACATGACTTGTTACAATTTGTAATTAATGCTACTTTATTTTAGATCCTACGAAACTGAAATCCACGCATAAATATGTTTTCCATCCGCATAAGCGAAATTATATACCTACTGTAAATACTTTGGTGAACATTTTTATATTTTTTGCAGAATTTAAATAATGTTTTTGAAATTTTCCATACATTTCTGTGAAATTTCTATAACTATTTTTGGTTGGCTTGACTATTACATATGCAAGCAGCAGAGGAGTATACCTAAGATATCTAGCTATCCCTCTATCAACCCACGATTAGCTTTAGTGTTTAGTCACTTTTTCAGTCACTTGCACTTATATTTGAGAAAAATTAAATGGTGGTCATACATTGAGGAGCAAAACATGCCAGGAGTTTTCCAGTAGGGGAGAATGGGGAGACTTGATCTCATTTTTTTGTTTTATCATATTTTTTTTCAAAATTTAGGAACTCACCGTCCTTGAAGCATGTAATTTCTTATTTTTATGCTCCAAAAATAAGAACGATATTTGATCCCGTTCATCAATGGGGTGAAAATGAAATTTTCGAGGTAAAATTGAAATATTGAGTAAAAGCAATTCTATTGAACCTGAATTTTCCTTTTTTTCGTTTTTTTCAGATATATTTTTTTTGTATCATTATTACTTTTACTCAGTATTGAAATTTGTTCTTCTTCTTTTATTTCTACTCGCCGATGCTTTTTTAAGCACGACTCGGAACTGCCTTATCAACTAGCTCCTATTATGGTCCAGTTGTTGAGATTATAGGACCAGCGTATCCGTTTATACCCCATAGAGTTTACAATCTTTTTATACTTCTTAGAGATATTTTGCATTCTTTTATACTTAGTAGAGTTTACAATTTACGTTACATTGCTACATTTCGTGGTATTAGAGTTCATTTTTACGTTCGAAGACTTACAATATTTCCTTATTCTAGATTTAGGGTGGCGGGATTCGATCTCTGGACCTCTGGCTTATAAGTCAAAGACTTTCGCCATTAGGCTAAATGGCCAACTCATTAAAATATGATGCAGTAGGGGGAAGTGTCCCTAAATGCGCATATTGGGTAATATGCGCATACAGCCGATTGACGATATGGCTGCATATTAAACATATCTAATCCTTGTAGTTTGAGGATAATACACTTTTAACACACGGCATGAAAAAATTAAATTGTTATATAAAGTCGAAAAAATTTAAAAATTAGAACAAGATTTTTGTCAGTTTTGTTATAATATATTGAACTTTAATTATCGTGCGTACAGATTCTGTGAACAAAAATTTTAATGGTTTTTCTTTCTTATTTATCTGGAAATCGGGAATTAACAAATTGAAGCTTTTGGCAAAGTTGTAAATGATAAGATATTGGAATGAGAGACAGGTTCTGAATGCCCATATCAAGGCAGGTAAAATGCCTATATCACGAAAAATAGGTTAGTCTTATAATTTTTATACTTTCTATCATTTAAACATTAAATCTTCGCTCAAATCATGAACTTACAGCGAAAAAAGAAGAACTTCATACTGATACGATAAAAATACGATATGAACAAAATATTACCATGAAATATGGCCATATGGCATACTTAATTTTGTTTCATGCAAAAGAACTAGTGATGTAAAAAATTTCACCGAAATTTCAGCATTGACGTCTGCTTAACATCCGTTTCTACCATTTTCAATTCAAAAATATCAAAATATTGCAAGCTTAAATGAAATATAGCTAAAAGCATAGATATGCGCATTTAGCCCGCCGTTTTCGGAAACCGGCTATTTTGACTTCCTTTAATATAAAATTATTTTCACAAAAACTGTAAGAGATTTTAACAGAAAAATTTCTCTAACGTATATAAAACAGATGTCCGCTCATGTGTATATAGTTTTCAGACTCCTATCTATTGGGATATGGGAGAAAATGAGTGCTTTCCTTAATATGCGCATATAGCCTGCCTCTCCCCTACACCAAATTGTCACCTTCAATTGTGCCCCAATGCAGGGTGGCCAGTAAACAAGGAAAACCTGGAATTGAAAATGCAACCGGAAAACTGCGCAAAACATGGAATTTCAAATCATAACCGAGAAAAAATATGTATGGACCGTTTGCCCTATTCATAAATCAATTAATTTATAATTTCCATTAAATTTCAGGGAATCCAAAAATCCTTATCCACCAATAGAATTTGCCGATCAAAACACCCGTGAGAGAGAGAGAGAGAGAGAGAGAGAGAGATTTTCATCCGCAAGCACACTATACTAGCACTTATCAATTTCAAATTTGCTCTTGATAAGTTGTGTACAGAGATGCCAATGTGCCTGATTTTTCAGGTTTTGCCTGATTTTTCAAGGCTCGGCCTGAAAACCTGATAAGGCATTAAATTTCCTTGATTTTTGAAAAAATGCTTGATTTCGCCTAATTTTTGCGAATGTTATGAAAAATTTGTAGTATTGCAGTAACAGGAACTGGATTAGGTACCATTGCTGTAGTGAAAAAATGAAAATGTGGCTGAATCAAAGCAATCGAAAGATTACCTTTAACTCTTATTTAAAAAAGGAAATTAAAGGGAACCTCTCGATTGCTTTGTTTCAATTATTCAATCAAGTAGGCTTACAACTCCTATTAGAGAAAATATATTAGGCGATGATCAAAAAAAGGACATAACTTTCTGGAAATTTTCGTTACTTTAACCTGATTTAGCCTGATTTTTATTTCACCAGTTCCCTGATTTTTGAAAAAAAAAATTTTTTTGGCAACCCTAGTTGTGTATTCCGATTCAAGTTTATGTCTCTTTTAGCGTTTAGGTTAAAGCACATTCAATCAAATGATTTTCGTTTATGCTGAAGGTTGTGGTCACAATTAAAAAATATATTCCAAAACTGAAAAAGCTGTTTTTTTCCGTTAGCTCGTTTTTCCATATGGGGCAGTTTTGCGAGTAGGGGCAGTAGGGGAAAACTGTACAAGACGCACCAGCGGGGTAAGATGGCCCATGTCATTCTTTCTCAAATTTACACTAACCTACGGCTTCGAATGATGTTTTTCTTCATTTTTATTGTAGCAAACAAGCTTTTTCATCATTCAATAGTGTGTGGGGCCGATCTGTTAGCCACACGCACACTGCCTTGATCGTTGTCGAGTGTGTGGCTTTTGTCGGACTTCAACCCGATGCCCGATCTCTGCTGCACGTACATACGAGCCGAGCAACATTGCCGCATTCGTGGGTCAGCTCTCGGCCAAGTGAGTCGCGTGTGTATTGCGCTCGCGTATCGGGTGATTCCCCTACTATGATGTTGCACAAATAGATGAAAAGTTCACAAAATCTACTTTAGTTCTTAGAAACAGAGGAATTAATTGAATCAGCGTGAAACTTGTAATTTTTCATAAGTTACATATAAGGTTTTATGGTAAAACAGCCTGCGCAATCTGACCAAACTTAAGCTTATCGTTTTACCACTCATGTGCACTTTCGGAAGACTATAAATATTTTGTTGTATTTTATTAACTTCCTACAAATTTTATCAAAAATCAATCATATGAAAATTGGGGCAGAATGCCCACAAGACCACGTGTTTTACGCTCAAATTTTGAATGCTGATAACTTTTGAGAAAACCCGAATATCCAAACAAAATAACATTCTTTTTATTTGCTGACTCCCAAATAACGATAACAATACATAATTATAACCAATTTCGTTCTTGTTCGAGTTAAAACGGTGCACCAATATTCGATTCGAAAAAATAATCGGCCGGCATGTTTGCCGCGATATCGCTATATCAGTCAAAAAAATTGAATTTCGTTGCCTACTTGAAGGCGTTTTAAATATAAGGATATTAAAAAGTGTATTTTGAAAAGCGAAATTTTCGATGAGTTTAGCAATACTAAATGATTTTTAGCCAAAGAATGGTAGTTTACAAAAATACGATGAACATGTAATTAAACATTTGGTGTTTCAATAATTACATTCCGTATAATCATTGTTCTTTTTCTTACCACCCTTCATTATTGGTGTGTTCTGTCCACTAGTTTTGGCATTCTACCCCGCGGTTTGTTTTCTGGCTGTTTTATTTTTTTTACAAAAATATAGTCAAAATCGAGTTTATATCATATTTTTTCTTTTCGATAATACGTAAATTTCATCCTTGAATCGTCGCCAACTTTCAATTTTTTTCTTAAATGATTGGTATCGTTATAAATAGCAATTATGCTTAGCTGGTGCGTTTTGTACAGTTTTACCCTACATCGAATTTTTTTGGGGGGGTACTCTGGAATTTTTACGGCCAAGCAATGAATTTGAAAATCACATATTCGATTTAGTACTAAAAGTAAATAATTTCCTGCTACCAAATGGATACATAAATAGAAATATGGATAGAATTATAAGGAACTATATTTTACAGTGTTTCTTCGCATATTGTTTTGCTTAACGATGCAATTTGGAGTCATTATCTTCTTATATCTTATGTCTTAAGTCTTATGTCTTATGTCTTATGTCTTATGTCTTATGTCTTATGTCTTATGTCTTATGTTTTATGTCTTATGTCTTATGTCTTATGTCTTATGTCTTATGTCTTATGTCTTATGTCTTATGTCTTATGTCTTATGTCTTATGTCTTATGTCTTATGTCTTATGTCTTATGTCTTATGTCTTATGTCTTATGTCTTATGTCTTATGTCTTATGTCTTATGTCTTATGTCTTATGTCTTATGTCTTATGTCTTATGTCTTATGTCTTATGTCTTATGTCTTATGTCTTATGTCTTATGTCTTATGTCTTATGTCTTATGTCTTATGTCTTATGTCTTATGTCTTATGTCTTATGTCTTATGTCTTATGTCTTATGTCTTATGTCTTATGTCTTATGTCTTATGTCTTATGTCTTATGTCTTATGTCTTATGTCTTATGTCTTATGTCTTATGTCTTATGTCTTATGTCTTATGTCTTATGTCTTATGTCTTATGTCTTATGTCTTATGTCTTATGTCTTATGTCTTATGTCTTATGTATTAGGTCTAATTTCTTATGTCGATAGACCGGATCGTTTTTCAGTTTCATGCACGGTTGTAGACGATATGACCAAATTATTTGCGACATCTCGAATGCGCTAGCCACTCTTCTGTTCGTCACTGCGGCTTTCGGCTTTCGATTTCCTCCAGAACTAGCCACCTAGTTGTCGACAAACGTTCTCCAAACACTTTTGTTACTTTTGTTACTCTTGCTTGGACGCCATTTTGAGAACTGAAGATCTATTGTCAAAACCCAAAAAGAAGCGTTACTGAATACCAACATCAACAAAATGTGGGGTGTTCAGGTATTTGTAAATGAATGATTAGAAAATATACGGTGAATTTCAGTTGACCACTTTTTGATCCGAACATTCTTTACTTAGCACAAATTTTATATCATACGTTTTAAATGTGCTTAATGAAACACGTTTTATGATATAGAAAATCTAAAAAAACTACGTTTTTTGCTTACAAAGCCTTTTGGAGTTTATTTTACTTTTTTAAAACTTTACTGAAAACGTTTGAAATACATTTTTCTACATGTTACAGGTTAAAGTATTTCCAGCGTTAAACCTCACTATTCATTACATTTTGTGATTCCTATGATATTTCAAACCTTTTGACTAGATTTTTTTCTACCTCTGAGTTCGATTTAATCAGTGATTTTCACAGGTACTTTCACGGTCCTCAAATTTGTAACAGCCTCTTTTCACTTATCGGGAAAGTAATTTTTCATATGATATCGAAAACTGTTAGGTCGCAAATGTGAAAAATGAGGCCCGTTTATGACGTTTGTTCATATTAGCACCGAACTTCTCCATTAGGATTGGAATCAGCACACAACCAAATAAGCCTGGCATCACGCAACAATTTTACGCGTTGACGAGATTGGGTAACGATTTTTGGAACAGAAAAAAGCTATTTCTCCAGACGGGTAGTCCAGTTTTCACGGCTTCTTTTGATTGTGGAAAGCTTTCAACGTTATCGCAAATTAAATGGCAGGAGTTGCGTGATATTTTTTTTTTCTGGACAATCGTTCTTCTGTCAATGAAGCCAGAATACGACCGATTTGGTTGAACTGCCTTTCGCCTATCTCGGCAATAGTAATAAAACAGCTTATCGTCGTTTCTTGGCCGAAACTGATATCACGCCCCTTTACCTAAAGGAAAAAAAAGTCCTAAATGGTCAGCTCCCTCAGACGGACATGGTGCATTTTGGGCTACCGAAACGCAAAGAGCCCTGATGGATGTGTTTTTCCCCATTAATAGGTGGCCAATAAAAATCACAGCTACCGAACTATTGGGTTTGACACCGGCGAGGCAGCAGCTGCCCGAAGGTGACGGGCTATAATTAAATCGAATATAATAATTTTAATCGCCGACGACGACGACGGTACCAAATCGTTGCCCCTGCCCTGTTCTGTGACGTGGCCAATACCTAAAGTTGCACCGTTTTTTGCCCAGGGTTGCTTGCTACTGTTGGGGCAGCAGGGACTCTGTTATTAAAATTAATTGTTCAATCACCTTTTTTTTTGCCCTACTCTGAAGGTAGGAAGACTGGCTTAATAATTAGTGACCCGCTCCCCCAAACCTATCCAGATTCTGGCTGCTCCAATTGGGACAATGTTGACACCAAAAACGTTTAATTCAACACGATTATGGTTCATGTTATTTCTGGCACAACAACACCATCGGCAAAACGTCCATTAAATGGGCTACATATATCATAGCCCAACAAACATTACCATACAACGGCGGTGGAGGAGCAAGAAAAAAAAACAAATCGACTAAACTGTATGCAAATTGAAAGTACAAATTACTTTAATTGTAACCTTTTTGTTTTGTTTTATAGTCATCATCGGTTAATACCATGTGTTTCGTTGCTATTGGTATTGAGTGAGACCTGTAGTGATAAAAATATGATCCATTACCTCAGCTTGAGTTTGGTTGCGAGTGCAAATAAAACTTTATGATAGGCAATCGATCTTTTCTGACTTTACCGGCATTTGGCTGCCTTGAAATAATAAAAAAAAAACAAAAATTCTGAACAGTACCTATCGTCTATGGAACAAGTTTTTTTTAAAAGCGAAATTTCTTGCAAGGCTTTGAACATCAAGTAAGGGAATATGTTTCAAATATTTGTTAAGGAAAAGGTGGTTTACAAGTTCTAACTTAATGTTTTCTGTTTTGAGGAATCAATATAATACTTTAAAGACTTCTGATGGAACAAAAAGTATTGATTCAAGTGTTGTATTTTTTTATTTTTGTTAAAAAATTTCTCGGTTTAGCTCATATTTGCAAGAATGCTGCCCGGGGTTGTTTTGTTGAAAATTATGAAATCAAATGCTTGGATTATGTCAGGTTTATAGATAAAATTGCTTGGATTGCCCGACTGGGTTACGTGCGGAAAGAATTCTGGAAAACTTAGTATAAGTGCATATATACTTTGAGAAAAAAAAAAACACTTATACGTGCTTATACTTTATATCAAAACTTGCAGCAATCCACATGAATATGTGTTGGCTAAAGTTGGCTATTAATTTTCCACTTAAGTAGCCTTATAATATTTAAAACGTATAAAATGTATTCAAAACGAATTTTGGGTTTGGTAATTAACTAGTTGATCCGGTACCTCAATAAATCGTTATTAATGTTTAACTTCACCTAAACATCTTTAAATTCATCGTGCTTCGTGTAAAAAGTGATTGCTGTTTAAGCTTGCTGGCCGAATAAAGGTAACAGAAATGCTGATTTCTCGTGTAAGGAAGTTTAAGTACAGCTAATGGGAGAAGTTGAAGAGTAGTTTACGTATCATTTTTTCAGCCTTTATTCAACCAACTCCATGGTTGGCTCTGCGTACTGCGGCATGCGACCTGTAAGCCGGAGAATTAAAGTTCGGGACAGGTTAAAAATTAACAATATAGAGGGGAAAAAGTGGGTGCCGAAAATCGGACAGACATCGGTCATTTAATATTTTTTTCCGGTTTCTTCGTCAATTGACGTTTAGTCACATTTTGGCTAGATAATTGGATTGCTGATTAAAAACTTAACCTCGATATTTTTTCAGCAATAAATGTTTGTTGGGATGTTGATTTATGTTCGATACAATTGCTTCAAAGTTTTTCTGTAAAAGCGATTCGAATACAGTTTTTGGCGTTAAATAGATTTCTGTTCTCGTTTTGGAAAAGCCTTGTTTGTACATATAAGTTTATTCAAATGACAGCGATTTTTAAAACGTCTCTTCATGCGTCATTTTTTACAGCCTTTGGTGTTTTTACATCTGAAAAGACGACAGATTTTGTTAATTTCAAATTGCTTCGGTATTAGATCGCAGTTCTAGAATTTCTTCTGCCAAACCTGTGGGTCTGGATTGATAGCAATTCCATATTAAGAAGAATCTGCAATCCAACAGACAATAAATCTTTTGAGATCTGGAAAAAAGCTTAGGTACAGTTGTGTCCTTGATGTCAACAAACGTCTAACAAAATTAACCTACTGAATCAAACCAATCGAAAGATTCCCTTAAATTCAACCAAGGCTTTTAGAAACACAAGGTTCTCCAACTTTCACAGTAAACAGGTGAGGAGTGAGCGGGCGCTCAATGAGTTTGTTTACAATCATAAGAATATTTTCTCAGCTGTTCTGTGGTTTGTTGGTAAACAAACTTCATGAGTTCCGCAGTTGCAAAACCAAAATGGTTGTATCGGGAGTTTGACATACGGTAACACCTCCTATATGTAAACACCTTGAATTCAACCAAAGGTGATATGTTTAGAGCAAGTTCACTGGTGTTGGGAAAAAGTTGTAGAAATTTTGACACTTGTAGCATATTTTGAAAATTTTACCATGCAAAAAAGTTTTCAAGATTGTTGGGCGTTGTATTTTTTTACAGCACTGTTTCTATTTTGCCGTTTGTGATAGAAATATTGCTATTTTTGCATCACAGCATGCGGAAATACAACACGTGTTGTATAAAAACTTGAAGGCGACAGATCTGAAAAATGTTTTTGCATGGCGAAATTTTCAAAATGTGCTAAAAGTGTCAACATTTATACCATTTTTTTCCAACACCAGTGAACTTGCTCTTAGAATAGTATTTTTATATCCTTGAATTCAAACACGGTCATGATTGTTTTGATTACCTAGATTCAGTAAGTTAATTTGTTTTGTTGACATCAAGGACACAACTGAAAACCTCGAAACGATCTTAAATTCTAGCGCTGACACAATTTCTCTCGTTGAAATTATGTTATGCAATTCACCCCATGCATAATGGACTGTTGAGTTTGTTATTTTTTAGATGTTTTGATAAGTGTAGCAATAAGGTTGAAAACACAATACCCCGTATTAGATTATCACAGTTTTAAATTGATGGTCGATTTTTATGAAATTGTTTTAAAAGTTCAGTCTATTACCTACAGTTCAATTAAAATGTTTAATTACATAAAAAAACTTATTTAAGTCAGTTGTTTTGTAGACCAAAGTTCAATCGTTTTCATCAGCGTGCTAAAAACGGCACAATTATAGACGAACCCATTCGAATCAATAATTACTGCCATTACAGTTTACAACTGTTTTCTTCCCATTGTGCTTTTGTTCCTTCAATTGACTTCCATCGCCAATGAACGTCAAATAAAAAAAAAACGCTGTCGATGGGTTTGGGAAAACATTGCAGATTATTTTATTATGATAATAAAGGGGGTCTGGTCAAGGACTGAAAAAAAAAGAATCAGAGAAAAAAGAAGCACCACCGAACACCAAAAACAGGTGCAACTTCGATACCGAATGGGACTTTGATTTTAGATTACCTTCCTTTATTTTGTTCGAATCGCGTTGGTCCTGGCATAATTTACATACTACGCTCATGTTTTTCTATTATTTATGGTTAAATTAACACCTTTCCATTGGTCATCGGCAGAAGGGGGTGGATCCCGTCCGAGTCGATTGAGCACAGGGAACGGGTGGTGGTAATTTGATTTTATGCAATTATGATGACTGGCTCGAATAATCATAGGTCATGGAACGGACCCGTGGCGGGAAACAAATCGGAACGTCTCCCTGTGCCAGTAAGGTTGATCAGAGATCATTATTCAAATTTTTCCACCCCATAGGGAAGCTCGATTTTGTCCGAGTAGAGTGGAAGGAAGAAACATTGGTGCAGCGATCGAAAAAAAAACGAACTGACATTGTTTCCATTGAAAACTGAAAAAATTGTTCAAATTTTGGGTATGCTATGAACAAATTTCATCATAAAGCTTAAATTTAGGCTTTTTTCAGTTTTCATACCATTTCAACGATTTTGTTCCAGTTCCGGAGTCCATGTCACGGATATAAACTTTTAAATAGCTACTAGGTAACTACCAAGCAGCACACTGGCGTGTCGTTTCCCCAGATTTATGGAGCAATTGCCAAATTGCTACCTTCGGGCAGGTCCCTCGTTTTATGACTTCCTGCCGCGCCGAGGGGTTTCGGCCTTAAACGAAGTGAAAATTTGTTCTAAATTGAGTGAGTCGCCAGATTCCGGAAGCGAAAGCATGCAACACACGCGATGAAATTCCAGTGAAAAGCTCGCTTCCAACTGGCTAACTGTTAGAGAGTCATTTATTCGGGTGGTTTGGGCTAGCCTTATCGTAGATCGTCGTGAGGTGATTGAATGCTGATTTTACAAGACGTTTTGTTTCGTTTTAATGGCGAGGAAATAATCGCTTTGTACACCGAGCAAACTGCGGAAAAAGCTTTTTAGCATTTTCCTCTTTTGCCTTTCTTGGTTGAAAACGATGTCATCTACAAGGAAAGGAATAAATCCATGATTCTATGACGATGAATACAATTAATTTCTTTTATTAAAATCAATGTGAATACTTTTCCTATTACTAATCAGGAAATTTCATTTTAATTTTTTTCTTAATGACAGCAAGTGGCAACGCCAACGGTGGTGAAGAAGATACTCCGCATCAAGCAGGAAAATCCGGGAATGTTCGCCTGGGAGATCCGGGATCAGCTGCTAGCCCAACGGATATGTGACCCCAACACGATACCCTCGGTCAGTTCGGTCAACCGGATACTGCGGAATGGAGGCCTTTGGACCGACGATATGACCTCAAATGGTGAGTTTTTTTTTGGTGTAATTTTGTGTGTGACTTCAACTTCTTTTTAAGAATTTTAATTCAAAATGGTATAACACAAAAAGGGCCTCGAAGAACGGTGGAGTGGAATTATGAAATTTCAAATGTTATCTCAGCTCTTAATAAGAACTTTCTCTAATTCTTCAAGCAGGGCTCTCTTCTTCAGTTATAAGAGTGTATATTGTTTTTGAGTTTTTTTACGTTCTCAAAATAGTAACTGAATAAGTTTGACAGGGTGGCCAGCTAACCAGTAAAACCGGGAATTGAAAACCAAACCGGGAAAACCGGGAAAAATCCTGGGATTTCGAATCGAAACCGGAAAAAATTCCATTGGACAACTTATAGAATTCCAATCTGTTGAATTATTTATAAACCTATTGAATACTTAAGTTAAAAATTTCTCGAGCATAAGCTATCTTCTTACTGATAATGCAGTGAATCGCAAAATAGTTTTGTTAAAATAAATGAATAAATGTAATGCCTTAGGGCACATTCTTAATGAATCATGAATCTTAGGGAATAAGGAAAATCTATGTAATATTTCGACTTTTATGTAGTTATGTGAATTTATACGTTGAAATCAATTAATTCATTTTTTTTCTAAATTGACATCTCGAAATTCAAGAATGATGCGTAACATCTTTCTTATATGGTGAAATTATACACCGATCCAGAATAAGTGGTGTTTAAAACTTCATCAGATGCTCATTAAAATAGATGTTCAACATATTATTCAGCACACAGTTTCATCATAACCATACTTAATATGTTTTTTACATTGAAAAAATATTAAAAAAAAATCTTAAAAAATCCGAATTTCTTCGTTTGTGTCTTATGTACTGAATCTCCTTACCTACTACTAAAAAGTTCTAAAAAGTTCTAAAAAGTTCTAAAAAAAAAGTTCTAAAAAATTTGTTCTTAAATGAAAAATCAAATTACTGACGGGCGCAAAAAGCATGAGGAACTTATCTTACATGATTTAGGAAACAGATTTTTACAAGTAAATCGGGACCGGAATTTATACGAAAATACGTGGAAAATGCGAAAAAATAAGAAAAAAATTCAAACTTAGTGGCCACCCTGTTATTTGGATTGTTTTTTCAACAAATCCATATAAAGTAATGAGAACATTGGCTAGTGTTTTTCAACTCCAATATATTTGGTTCTATGATTCAGACTTTTTACTTTTTTCTCTACCTTTTTTTATAATCAAAAGTTTAAAAACAAAGTGGTTTAGTTTCAATTCAAAACCTTATTCATCCATTGATTCCTTGTATTTTGCTTTCATTCGAATAAAAGATAATTTTTTGTAGATTCAAATTAATTCTTATTTAGACGATGGCATTGAATTTAACAGGTGATTTAGAAAGTTACTTTTTAATGAATTATTTACTTATATTAAATAACCTATTTAGTATAATTTTTATAAAAAGCTTAACTGGGAGACCAAAAATACAAAAATATGAACAAATCTCGCATCAGCATTCATTAAATCGTATGAAAAAAATGTAAACAAATAGTTATATTATAAAAAAAAAAAAATACAAAAAACCGACATAAACTAGTTGCAACTTTTTTCCATTTATAATATTTGTAGACTGGTCAACATATTCTAGTTGTAAATTACACATTTTGAGCTGTTTTTATAATTTTTGCATCAGTATTCTGTGAATTTTTAAGATGTTTTCTACGATGTAATGAAAGCTCACGCGAGAAATATAGCTTGAGCAACCAAATAGAAAGATAAGCCTTTAATGAAAAATCTGTCTGTCAAAAACTATCTAGCCCCTGTTGGAATCTAGATCGTCTACTCTACTGGAAAAGACTTTCATTTTGGATTTAATAAAGCTAGTAATTTCAAATCATAAAGTGTATGAGCTACTGAATCATTTTTAAAAATTTCGGAACCATATTAAATATTTAACACACAAAAAAACCAATTTGAAAAGCAAATTTGAGCCCTGAATAGTTTCAAAAATAGATAAGGGTTTCGAAATTAAAATTTGAATAAGGGTTTACAAATTTTAAGGTTGGATATGAAATTAAGACTCGAAATTTAGATCAATATGACAAATCACAAAATCAAGCTCAATTTTAACATTATGAATCTTCAATGATTTCTAAAAACTAAATGTTCACAGGTAATCATACCGCTTTTACATCAAAAGTTTTAAAGTTGTAGTCTGAATTTTTTTTCGGTTTCACCAGTTATTTTTAATTTTACAAAAACATACGATTTTCACCATACTAAGAAAAAGGGGAAAGTTGCAACAAACTTTGTTTATTTTTTTAAATAAAAAATCATATGAAAACGTTATGAAAATTTATAGTTTTTTTATATAAATGTGAAGTCATAACGAATAAAGCACCAATCGCAGTAATTTTTGGCTTTGTTCGTATTAAATTTTACATTTCTTCTGTCCAATTTTTTTTTTAAAGAAATACCATATCTAAGGTTGCTGCATACATTTAGGGGTAAAAAATACTATAAAAAATTTACTAGCACAAATCATAAAAAATCATGTTGGGATGGATGAAATTTTGAAATTGAAAAATTTTGAAATTAAAATTAAACGTGTGATGCAAAACAATCATATTCCAGAATATTGAAACGAGATTTAAAGGTAAACCTTTGATTTGCACTTGAAAAATTTTAGCCTGGACTGGTAACTGAACTATGTAAATATTCATTTAAAAAATTTGGTGACCGTCTGAGAAATATTTTTTCACTAACACTGTTGGTATAGGATAATAAAAGCAATATAAAGCTGGTAGGTGATATCATAACGCTAATCCGTCATAGTTTTTTCTTTTTTTTCGGCATTGAAAAATGTTAAAACTTGCAAATCTACTGCTCGATTTTTTAAATTTTCTATGAAAATCAAAAACCTTAAAAAACTATCTTATGATGTGTGAAACTAAATCATACAAATTTTGTTATCCTAAAGTGGTAACTATATACATTATATTAAACAAAAAATAAAAAAATGTATAAGTGATGTGGTTTACAAAAGTTGCATCTAACCCTACTGTTGCATGCCCCGTTCGACGGTACTGGAAACGAGAATCATAATAAAAAGGTTAATAAAGCACTTAGATAGTATATGATTGAGTGTAATCTGTTCTCAAAATTTGCAGGGAAAAAAAATGTAATTCGAATATCAATCAGTAGCCATTAACATCAGACTGAAACTGAATACCTACTAGAAATGATAATTAAATTTCGAATCATTTATCCTAATTCATATGGATTTTGATTTGTGAATCCGTAATCACCCATTACCCCCCCCCCCCCCCCCCCTCCCATAGTTGATGATTGTTTTCAAAATTTTATAGTTAAGATGCCAGAACTCAACATTAAAATTCAGTAAAAAAGCTAGAAATAAACTAATTTTTTTTCCGAACTTCATCTTGAAATGCTGAATTTATTTTTTATATCCACATCATATTTTATCACAATAAAATCATAAATATTGTGGAGTTTTCCTTATAAAATGCTAGAATGTTTTTAGAGATTGAGTTATAGTAACAATTTTCGATAGGACTTCACAGAATAAAGTTGACTTACTAAAATTGCTTTAATAACCCTTTTGACTCTCACTTTTACGGTTAAAATTCATACAATTTTGATAAAAACCTGATATATTTTTTTTTATTTATGCATTTTAGAACCGGAAAATCATGAAAACTCAATCGGGAAAACCGAGAAAAAAGAGAATTTAAAAATGGAAACTCGCTGGCCACCCAAATTTGACAAAAATCAATCATTGATATCATTCTGCAGTGTCACCAGAAATATAAACAGATTTCTTTTAATGAAATTCAACTTTTTTTAGAAGTTAACCATTGAATGTGAAATCCTAGAAATGTTACAGTCTTATTTTCATAATCACATTAACTTTCTTATTTAGATTCAACGATCTCAAATAGATCAAACCCAACTCTAAAATTTTTGGTATCAGTTTCAAAAATCATTTTTGCAAACCAATTAGGGTGACGAACCTATTTTGGACTGCTTTGGGAAGAGGCTATGCTATTTTCTGAAATAAAAAAGTACATGTTAAAATTTTTGACTGCTTTATCGATTCATTACGAAGATCAAGGCTGGTGTAGTCAAGTTATATTTGATCCCGATAATTAATTCCTGAACTAACTTACTAATATTTTCCCCCAGCCTCTATTTAGGTGCGCTTATTTGTTGTATATTTCCCATTACAACCATCTGTTTTTTCTACAACTTTTTTGCTTTGAAACAATAATTTTCGATGAGAATAGAGTAAAAACAGAAAAACTCCCCTGTTATATGTTTCAAATGTTTTGAAAATTCCGACAACACACTGCAATCTTGACAAAAAATTTTTTGCAGTGTTAAATACTGGCCAACTGGCTTGTCTTTAAGATCAATTTTTAGAACGCAAATCTCCTTCTGGCGACCCAATGATAAGTTAAGAAAGTCTCACATCATCAACTCCGCGACATCAATTGATGTATTTTGACTTCCAAAACCTCACTGAAAAATTCACAAAAGTTCAGTCTTATCTTTGAAACAGCTTTTGTACTGCGAAAAAAATTATCATTGCAGTAAATTCTTCAACATTTTTTTTCCAGAATTGCATAACCACAAGGGCTGATAAACTACATTTTTATTACTTTTCGCTTGTAATTTTTACATATTTCAACAATTTTTTCCTAAGTTTTGAATCATGTTAAGACTATCTTATAGCTAAAGTTGAATATATTATTTGTTAAAATTGTTGCATTATTAACTGAGACATTTCAAATGTTACAAACATTCAACTCAGTTATATATTTGCCGATTTCTTGTTGTTTTTTCCCAGCCCCTACTTTAGACGGGGTTTATATTTCGTCTCTTCTACCTAACCAAGTATATTTTTTCTCGATAATCAACCCTGAATGGTTATAGCTTTTAAACCAAACTGTCAATAATTATTCATGAAGCATCAAAAATAATTACTTAATAAAAATTTGGTGCATGCCCAGTTTTTTCATGTTTTTAAACTTCTTTAAGCTGTAGCTTTTGACAACTGCTTATCAAACAGTTGCCTTTAATGTATATTGTAAGATTAAAGTGGTTTGAAGCTTATTGCAAAAAAGTAAGTTGAAACAATGATTGGCTTGGTTTTATGCCGATTGAAGTGAATCTCGTCTGAAGGCGGGTTTGGGCTTTAGCGAGTTGATTTAATAAAAAAAATGCCAAAATTCCAATATTTATTTATTTTAAGCAATTGAAATGGTGTGCATAATACTTTTTATATAGCCGTACAAATTTTTATTACGTTCATGAACATTCAACAGCTAGTTTAATACTCAAGTTATGTTGGGTGGTCCAATATAAGTCCTTAAGGAATCAGGTAGGACTTATTTTCGCCATGGGTCAAATAGCTATTAAAACAAGTTTTTTTGGTTCTTTGAGCTTGCAAACTAGTTTCCAAGCGTTTTATCCCAGCTGTGAACGTGTTTGTAGTTTTTAAATTCATCACAGCTAGGCAGAAAACTTCTTGGAAGTTGACTCCAATAATGGCACGTCCTCCTAAAATTGGCTTTATTTGGCCCAACTGTAAAAATCAAAACTTTATTTTCAATTTGCTAGCCCTTATAAGCATATTTAAATGGAATCTTAGATATGATTAGAATCATAAGAATTAGCTTTAACTATATTTGTTCAAAATGTTGATGATAAACATGATTTATGAGAGAATGATTGGAAAAAAGCTGCAAGGTGGTCCAAAATATGTAACTGGTCCAAAATAACCCTACAACCCTATGTACCATGTCTTGGGTATACATTTTGCGCCTATAGCTATGCAATGATATGAGAATCTGAAGGATACAAAAATAACAAATATTTCATGACACGTTTCTCCTTTTATTTCCTACTCAATTTTGGAAACACGTTTGATGGATCAATTTAGTGTTCTTGAACACAAATGCCTGTACTTTTCATTTATACATTGCGGCTGAAATTCGAGAATTGTCGTTTTTCGCTTGTCGCGAATGTGCTAGTTTGGAAAAACAGTTTAGCTTAGTTTAGTAAATTTTGAATCAAATTTAGCATCAGTCAATTTTTTTTAAATTTTGCCTTAGCAACGCCATAATCGTATTGCTGTAATGCACTTGTTACATTTTCCTGAAAGTTTTATCGGTTGATTGTTTGGTTTACTACTATCGTTTGGTATTGGTACAACTATTATCTCATCCTATTGCTTACAAACTTTAAGCTGATGTAGAAATATAAAAAAAATTCAAGAACTTTTCATTTTGATGCACCGGACGCTCCATATAATATTGATGATGTTATTATTTACATATTGAGAAATGTGGCTATCAAATTTTGGTTCGTTGAAGTCGCTTAAAACAAGGCGACGAACTTGATCGATCGAGATTAAATACTGCTGAACAAACCTTTTAAAAACCTGTTTTGACGTTCCAACCTAAGCCGGTATTTATTTATGTTTAGATTTTCAAATGCCTGTCTGAAACATTAGTGTCTATAACATTTCTATCAACACATCAAATTCATTCGATCGAAAACTTACCCACATTGCCCTACCATTATATAAACATAATTCCGCTGTAATTGATACATGATTCGTGTTAATCGATCAGCTATCATGTTAATGTGTCAGATTTCGTTTTGGTATTATGTTATACCCAGTATTCAACTGGATCCTTTGCGGCAATGTTTTAACAGCGCTCAATAATTGAGACATAACATTACCACTGATTTAGGACTTAATCAAAAACGAAAATTACTTCAAGTGAACTGTAAGCCGTGTAATCTGCCAACACGTTAGCTTATCATCTTCTCGCTCGAAACATTGTTCAGGTGGGCTTCAAAACCGAGCAAAAAACCCTTTCTACCACGTCAGCACTAACCGAGAATTTGCATCTCATATCCCTGAAATGAAAGACCTGGAAGTACCGATTCGCGCCTTCTTTTCACACCATCATCGGTAATCGCCATTGAGGTGGTTAAAAGAGCCGAGCCGGGTCAGTCAGAAACAAAATATACGAGAACCTTTCCTTAACGCGCACTCCGAGGCCAACCAAAACGGCTTGTTAGATGCGAAAATTTCCTTCCCTTTTTCCTGCCCCACATAATTGTAGCGAAAGGCTCAGACAGGCGAGGAAAGTTTGTCGAATATTTTTTTTCGGAATTGCAAGAACATGCAGTAGGTAGGTACCTACATCTGGAGTCTGATTGCGCCCGGCTAATGATAACTCAACTGAGGCGCTTCTTCGTGCTTGCGCACAGACGCAAAGTCGGCACCTTCAACGAGCGATTACGCTTTTACAAACATGATCATTATCGTACAACGAAGGGTGGAGCAGTACTTGAAAAGTTTGCAGCACGTGTACGTAAAGAAATATGAGCACACTCGTTACTCATTACCCAGGCAAGCCCAAACATCCTCCGGCGGCCGGCGGCTGGACTCGTGCTTGGCTGGATGTGTGGTCATATTTTCTGATGGATGGCAAAAGAGACACCGAAAATGCAAAAACAGCAGAGACACCTTTCTGTGATAAGTTCTGTGGAATAATTTTTCCTGGAGATGGAGGCGAACTCCCGAAAAGTGAATATGGAGCAAAACCTGGAATTATAAAGAAATTGCTGTCTTCGGGAGACAAGTGTATGATCGAGGTTAATTTGGCCGCTCGAATTTCTGATCAGTCAAACTAACGTTGTCATTATCGACAGGTTGTCGAATAATTGGTTAATTGTTGAGATGGGGAAATGTTCGAATTATGCATTGAACTCCTGGATGGCATTGAAATTAATAGTTTTGATTTGTGGTTTTAATGATTTGGAATGTTACCAGACCTAACAAAATGCTGTAGTTATTATTTATTTTATGTTGTTTGAGTTAGAAGTGGACATTCCAAGTTTTGTTGGAATAGGTACACAGAAAGAAAAATGTAATCTTACATTGCACGTTTTCACATCATCGCCACGAAAAATATGAAAAAGAGTATAACATTTAAAGGCTAAGATGAACTTTACATGTCACCGCATGCGAATTCCAGCGTCAACGTCAGTTTGCCAATTCTGTTTTGTTTTCGTTCCTATTGGATTCCCAACGAAGGCGAACTTCATCAATTAGCTTGTAATTTCATGTAAATCTTGACGTTCGCAACATTCGACCGTCTTTTGTTGTACCTGCTCGTGTGCTGTTCGCTTCTGTTCGAATCGAGGTGGAGCATGCTGAGTTTTAAAGCAAGTAAGTGAGAAATAAAACTCAATACCCTTCTAATTATTGTAATTATTATATCCAATAGTCAATTTTATTTGTTCCAGAAAAATGCCACTTGAATTCAACGAAAGCTCGGGCTACCGCAAGTGCATGACAACTAATTTTCCTACCAGCATGTCATTCGCCGTTGCCGCCGTCGGGGGAATAGCACAAAAAAAACGGTTTTCGTGAAAATTTATTGAATACCAATTTTTCTTGTGAACAAATAAAATGTTTGTGTAACAAATTAAAATCTCCTATCGACAAATATCGATGCTTTTCTTATTGGATAAACAACCATACCAAAAAGAACGATTGGAAATGTAGGTTTACAGTAAACAAATCAGTTGAAGACGATGGGAAGTTTACATGAATTAAGCCGTATTGATACATGTAAATACCCGATTCCCTTCTACCCATGCAGCTGCATGTAATGTTACAAGGATTTTTCTAACTGTGTAGTTAGAAGCATAACGCGTATGATTGATAACAGAAAACACTACATTTTTTTATCATGGAAGAGGCAAAAAATGGTTTTAATTTTCACTTTTTTTCCGTTGATAAATCAGAATATAGATTTTAATCATTCTAAGATTAGTTTGAAATCGAGTTTAGTTTGATATTTAAACATAGATTTACATTCTTTTAATGTTTCCTTTTTCAGAGCAAATGATGCGCGAGTCGTCCCATTCGTCAACGTTCATGGCATCAAAAAACATGTCACATCCCATCTACAGCCAAACTTTGGAGCAGCATCAAGCCTTGCTGAATCAGTATCGCTACAGCATGGCATCTTCTGTCTCTCCTGAAGGCAAATTGGTTCATCCGCATCCATATAACCCCTCCCAGATGCCGGCAACTCCACCTGTTCAGAAGACGGCAGCAATCAACATAATCCAGCACGAGGGAATCACTCCGACCAAACTCGATCCTGCCAAGCATCATGAATCGGCGCCCAGCTCACCCAAAGGAGCAGAATCCAAAAGTGAACCATCTTCATCGAGTTCGACTCCCGTTGCCCTGCCGCCTCAGATGGCCTACCTTCCGAAGCACTGGATCTGGAACACTAGTCTTTTCTACGCCGCCAATCGGAGCGTAGCTGCCGGTGCTGATCCGGCGGCAGCCTTCCCGCATGGTTATTTTGCGTACGGAAACCCGTTTGCAACTTCCGGCGGATTTGCCGTCCAGCGGGAGAGCTACCGTAATGATGGAACCAGTTCCAACACTAGTTCCTCGCCCGTTCAAATCACCGACGTCAACTCCGATGATTCTTCGGATAACCACGATGATCTTAGGGTAAACCATTAACTGAGCTTAAATTTCAACAATCGATTACTGATATTCCTTTTCATTTTACAGACCAGCATGTCCAAGAAGCGCAACCCTTACTCGATAGAGGAGCTGCTCAAGAAGCCCGAAAAGCGCCAAAAGCTAGACTCCGTCACCATCACCTGTGTGCCAGCTCGCCAAGGACCCACCAACAGCAGCACCGCAGACGATTATCATTCGCCGTCGGCATCGCCCTCGAAATCAGTGACGCCCCCACTTTCCGGAGGCCGCCCCTTTCGCAACACCGGATCCCCCAGCGAAGAAACCGGCATCAGTTTGGTCAAAGCGAAACCGATCGATCCCGTTAGTGAAAATATTGAAATTTGTGATTGAGCAAGCTGTGTACATTGATTGTGAATCCACCCATGACTTGCCATAATCTGTAGCGTTTGTTGAACTAGTTTTGTACGTACTGTTGTTTTAGGCGAATCTCTTTGTACATAATACTGCAACTAACTACTACCTTAAGAAACTAAAACGAATCATCCCCTCCCCACTGAACCTGTAAATCCCACTCTAGGTTAAGCGTAACTTATTAACAAAGATCTTGAAAAAACGTACTGTTTAAGCGGCAAAGCTTCCTGTATTCTACAAGAAAAAGAAACCCCTCACTTTTATTGTACAGATAACTGATCAGCATTAAACCAAGAAGCTAAAACCTGAACGACAAATGTCAGTTAATAAGCAAGAAAACCCCGAATGTGTAAGACATCTACAAACAAAGAGAAAAAAAAACTCACGTAGACTAATTGTTTCAATAAACAGCCGAAGCGAATGACTGTAATAAATTAAACCATAATTTGTGTTTTCTTCATTTCCATCCATAGCAATCCAGATCACAAATCCGATACGGTACGGATCCCGATTATAAGAGCAAAAATGCAGTCCCCGAATGTTGTTTTCCGTAGATTGATCTCTTGTTCCAATCGAGTGGGGTAAGTTGATCAGTAGGAGCACCAGGTGACAACATTTTGTCTGTCCTCCACCTGCTTCACTTAATGCCAAAAATAAAATCAAATTAATTTAGCTACTCTAACTCCTAAATAAAATTAGGACAAATTCGATTGTTTCGAAATACTTTTGCCGCTTTTAAATTACATAAAACATCTGACGCATATATTAAAAGCAAAATATTAACACGACGACTTTCCTTTGCGGTTAGGGTTTATATGACACTGACTGTGCTTTTTCGACGCGATATCTCAGGAACGGCTAAAGCTAGATAGGGTAAAACTGTACAAGACGCACCAGCTAAGCATAATTGCTATTTACAGCGAAACCAATCATTTAAAAACCAAATTGAAAGTTGACGACGATTCAAGGATGAAATTTACGTATTATCGAAAAAAAAAAATATGATAAAAACACGATTTTGACTATATTTTTGTAAAAAACTAAAACAGCCAGAAAACAAACCGCGGGGTAGAACGCCAAAACTAGTGGACAGAACGCACCAAACAGGAAGGGTGGTAAGAAATAGAACAATGATTATACGGAATGTTATTATTGAAACACCAAATGGTTAATTACATGTTCATCGTATTTTTGTTAACTATCATTTTTTGGCTAGAAATCATTTAGCATTGCTAAACTCATCGAAAATTTCGCTTTTCAAAATAAACTTTTTTATATCCGTAAAGATTAAACGCCTTCAAGTAGGCAACGAAATTCAATTTTTTGGCCTGATATAGTGATATCGCAGAAAACATGGCGGCCGATTTTTTTTTCTAGTCGAATATTGTTGCATCGTTTTAACTCGAACAAGGACAATATATGTTATAACTATGCATTATTATCGTAATTTGGGAGTCAGCAAATAAGAGAATGGCATTTTATTTTGATTTTCGGGTTTTCTCAAAAGTTAACAGCATATAAAATATGAGCGTAAAACACGTGGTCTTGTGGGCATTCTGCCCCAATTTTCATATGAATGAATTTCGACAAAAATTTGTAGGAAGTTAATAAAATACAACAAATTATTTATAGTCTTCCGAAAGTGCACATGACTGGTAAAACGATAAGCTGTAGTTTGATCAGATTGCGCAGGCTGTTTTACCATAAAACCTTATATGTCACTTATGAAAAATTACAAGTTTCACGCTTATTTCCTTAATTTTTCTGTTTCTAAGAACTAAAGTAGACTTTGTGAACTTTTCATCTATTGAATGATGAAAAAGCTTGTTTGCTACAATAAAAATGAAGAAAAACATCATTCGAAGCCGTAGGTTAGTGTATATTTGAGAAATAATGGCAAGGGCCATCGTACCCCGCTGGTGCGTCTTGTACAGTTTTCCCCTACATGAAATTTTTTGACTTTTCCTTAAATGAGAAGCTCTAGAATGTCTCATTTTTTTAATTTTTTTTGGGGTAACCAGAGTCACCTTAAAAAAAAGACATATAGCCGGTTAGGGTCATATAGACCCGAATTATTGTTTTGATTATAAAATCAAAAGTACTGAACCGTAGCCAAAAATATTAAGAAATATTATAATTTATACCCCTAAATGTATGCAACAACATTGTCCATCTTTTGATTATAAATGTTTTTTGAAAAAAAAAACCTCGAAAAAATCAGTTTAGTCCTAACAAAAAGTACGGTAAAACTGTACTAGACGCACCAGTGGAGTAAGATGGCCCATGCCATTCTTTCTCAAAAATACACTAATCTATGGCTTCGAATGATGTTTTTCTGAATTTTTATTGTAGCAAATGAGCTTTTTCATCATTTATTAGTTGGAAAGTTCACCAAAACTATTCAGTTATTAGAAACAGAAGATTTAATGGAACCTGCGTAAAACTTGTTATTTTTAAATTTAAACTAAAAACAATTATATCGAAATTGGGGCAAAATTCGCGCAAGACCACGTGTTTTACGCTCAAATTTAAAATGCTGTTAACTTTTGGGAAAACCCGAATATCAAAACAAAATGTCATTCTTTTTATTTGCTGACTCCCAAATAACGATATGAATACATAATTATAACAAATGTCGTCCTTGTTCGAGTTCAAAAGGTGCACCAATATTCGACTCGAAAAAGATATCCGCCGGCATGTTTGCCGCGATATCAGTCAAGAAATTTAATTTTGTTGCCTACCTGAAGGCGTTTCACCTATAAGGATGTAGAAAAGTGTATTTTGAAAAGCGAAATTTTCGATAAGATTAGCAATAATAAATGTATTTTTGCCAAAGTATGGTTGGTTTTCAAAAATACGATGAACATGTAACTAAACATTTGATGTTCCAACCCCCCCCCATGAGGGTTCAAAAAAGCAAGCGAGGTATTCTACTCTCCACTCAAAATTTTAAATTCATAATGAAATTATCATAATAGGTATAGCAATGTTATTCAAGAGTAACAATCTAGACTAAAAACTAATGCCAAAACCTCAATAACCCATTCCAAGTTTAAAAATCTGCTACAGTTTTGCAAAACTTTCTCACTTGTTTATAGAAATTCAGGTCTGAATATTATATTTTATACTAACCCATCCGAGACGGAGGCCTTTATGCGACATTGAAACTCGATGTATTTTACTCTTAGATAACTTTTATGATGATTGATTTTCAGCAAAATCAATTCTCAATACATTTTTCCTTAACTTTGCGGATTCCGTTGGTATAAAGATAATATTTTACCGAGAAATAGTAAACTCATAATAAATGATTGTTCTAACAAAGGCACAAAAATTCCATTGCACACACGGCGTGCAATCGATCTCGAGCGGGTTTAACCCATTTTGGAGGTTCTGGTTAAGTTTTTTCTTAACCAAAATTATATTTATAATTTTGTTTTTTTGATTTTGTATCCAGTTAAGGATTCTTAATTTTCAGTTCGAATAATCATGAGAATTAAAAAATTAAAAGCTAATTTGAAATCCTGGTTCAAACTTGGTTTTGCGTTTCACATTAAATTTGAATCGTGTTTTTCGGAAATCATATGCATTTGCAATATTTTGATAGTAGTTTTCCGAGAATGAAAAAAATAAGAATTATGTTTTAAATTTCAATACGAGTTTCTCAAATTACACAAAATTAATACATTTAAAGCAGGGGTCGGGGAACTTTTTGAATCATTACCCCAAAACATTTTTTATTTAAGTTGATATCACCCCATGACGAAGAGCAAAAAAACGTATCCGTAAACACAGCTCTCAAAGCGTGTTATTTGAATGCCTCAAGGGGAAATATGCACTTCTGCGTATTCCGCTTAATTCTTTACTTTCGAAATAAAACCAACAAATTCATAAAATTTCAAAAGAAAATAAACACTTTTCACTGACAAAACATTCACTGTTACCCCCAAGAATTTCACTTTTACCCCATTTGGGGTAATTTACCCCGGTTCCCCGACCGCTGATTTAAAGCCTCTAAATGGCGATCCATAATTGAAAACTCAAATTCAGATTCATAATTTGAATTTCTCATTTCAATTCAGATTCACGATAAAGATAAAAAATAAATAATTAAAATAACGAATTAAGATTAAACCAGCACTACAGAATATAAATAATACATTCATGAGTGACGGCTCTAGAACTCTAGAAATCTGAAATCGGAAATTATAATTCTTGTACATAGATTCAATTCAGATTCAAAATGTAGATTCAAAATTCAGAAAAAGATTAGATTGAGCTTGCAAATGAGTTTTTCAACCAACACTAAATTGTTGAGGAATTCAAGAGAAAATGAACTTAAACATTTACTTGTCAATTCAATTTCTAGATTTTAAATTTTTTAATCAAAATAAGTTTATACACACATTCACCTGAAAATCACAAATATAAAGTAGAATTTGTTTTATGCAAAAAATCTCAAATTTTATTTAACAAAATCATCCACAGAAGTTTCATTATAGAATTAATTCTTTATCAAAAATATTTGCTGTTGAAGAAACATGTACCTGATCTTCACCTGAAAAATCTGCACATAATTTTTCTCGGTGTATTGTTTAACATAATTAATATTGCAGTTTTTTAAAGTCAAATTTCATGCTAAAATCATAAATTTGGTTCAAGTTTGCATCAAGCAAATTTGATCCAAAAAAATTGATCGCTTACTTTTTTTTAAACAATTTTAGAAGGTTAGAATCTTGGAAATTGCAAAAAAATTGGAAAGATTGGGCTAGTTTGCTTAAAGTATAGATTTTTTTTAAGAAAGCCTTCCATTTCCTTCCACCCTAAAAAGAACTTATTTTTTGCTCAAATCAATTAAGTTTGACCTACCAGACTCTTAAACATATTCAAAGATTTTCACCATCGATGAAAGCAAATTCCATATTTTGTTTAAAAAATTTTCATTATAAAAATTTAGGCTATCCTTTAGGTTTAGGACCAGAATAAGGAACAGGTTTAGGACTTCTTTAATACGAAAAATATTAATGAGTACTTAAAATGAATAATCACCTAGTTACAAACATAGTTTATTTTAATTTTTTTAATCGTGCATAGTTAGGAAAAAATCAGGTAAAAATCCGTAACCAAAACCCCCCCCCCATGAGTCGGTTCTTCCTACGGCCCTGAATGTTTATACCTTCTGTGCTAAATGGCACCATAACAATAATTTTGAGATGTTGAGGACCAATTTCGTCTTTGTTTAGAATTTGATGCTTTGGGGCTACTGTCATACCTAGTTATTATAAACACATTGCCTCCATGATAACCTATCCCTGAGTAACCTTTGTTAAGAGTGTAGATCGATAGAGAAAACCTTGCTCCCTTCCGGTCCCTTTATGACAGTTACATTGATCAGTCTTTATTTGGGTGGTTTTAACGAGTTTTCTTGATCCCAAAGGATTTAGGATATTTTAAACCAAATGAAACAAATAAAGTAATCGCTTAACATACATATATGTGGGTTTCAAGTCTTCAAAGGCTTTATGTTTGTTTTGGTGAACAAACCTATTGCTAACCAATGTGAAACCAGTTCATATACTGCTGATACATGTGCCTATTTTTCCATAATTTCCGGGGCCTTTTACCAATACGTTTAAAGAATGCGAAATATCCTACCAGCTTGTGTATTTCAAAGTACCTCCTATGGACCCCGGAATGGATAAACACCCACAATGACAACAATTAGAGCAAAACTCGTGGATAACTAACTTGATTATCACTGCATATAAGGCTGGAACAAATATTGATTTCTTCTTTTGTCACCCCCCCCCCCCCCCTCTCCATCGAAATTTTCGAAAAAACCCGAAGGGAGAAATAATTAAAGTTTGAAGTGATTTAAGCAAATTTCAAAAACAAATTTCAATATCTGAAAGATTACAAGTCCAAAAAACAAATTTAAGAATATGGGAATTATTTCACCTTTTGTATTCTTGATTTGATTGAATTATTCGATAAAAAAATTCTTGTTTTATAGGTTTTGTGCAATGATATAGTATGCAACTTTTTTGCATACAAGGCTCCGTGCAACTTATTCCAATTTATTTGTTTTCCGCATTTTTTAAATGTCTTTATTATAGAGATTTTCAGCTGTTTTCCGCATTGTTTTTTACTGCCCCCTCGCGATGTTCCAACTCCAAGTGACAAAAGAAGGATTTGAAATTTGTTCCGGCCTAATTGAAAACGCAATTTGTTAACAAATTGCGAACCAAGTATGAGAATTCTCGTTCATTCATTACTGCGAATGAGCTACTGTTAGAGACATAACTCAAATGATATAAAATCAATCATGAAACTCTACAAAATTGAACAGAGATACCAAATGATACCAAATTTTTAAATTTTGGTTCAGTGAATTCTGAAATATGGAATGCTGAATTTCGATGTTTCTTGGTTAAGATTTTTTCGCGGTCCAAAAAAAACAACATAGCGATCCTTAATGTGTTAAGGCCGAACAGCAATTCAAATCGAAATATGAACAATGAAGCTGCATGAATTAAGGGGATATATTTTTTTTTACATCACAAATAACATTTTAACTACAGAAAGAAATGGAGTTTTGCCATCATTCAATTTCCCAGTTTCTACCATTTTCAATCAAATAAAATGAAATTATTGCAAGTGCGACTAAAATATTGCCTAAAACATAAATATGCTCATTAAGCCGGCTCGTTTTCGGAAATTGGCTATTTTGACAATTTTTATTATAAAATGAGTTCTCATAAACTGAAAGACATTTAAGCATGAGTTTTGCTTTAATGTATAGAGAACAGATGTCTGTATATTGGCATAAAGTTTTCAGAAACTGTAATATAAAATAAATAATTAACTTTCCTTAGTATGCGCATTTTGTCCGCCCGCCCCTACATATCTACGAATTTTAAGGAACCAACCCAAAATAAATTACACGAAATGTCCACAGAAATAACACATCAATGTAATGGGTAGCAAAATACGAAATTCTATGACCAATCGCTCACGACTGCTCACATTTTGGTGCATCCGTTTCCGTAAGGTTCCCTTTAATTCGCATAATTTTGCTGCACGGTGTAGCGCACCCTGAGAAAGTAGGAAGCTCTCCTGCAAGGATGAATTTCGCGATCCAGATGCAATGTACGGGAACGGTTGATGAGCCCGTTGATCGTTATTGCCGTGTTTTCTCGTGCTGCTGCTGCTGAAGAAGTTGAGCTGGCTTATCTTTGACGCATCTTTGTAACGGTTGGATTTAAGCACTGTGCTCTTTTGGGATATAAATGGGCATGCACTTGACAAGAGTGTGGTGGCCAATCATCGCGGGATCAGCGGAGAAATTAAATTTGTAACCTACTGTGAAATTTTTGGATCAAATGACCGCGTGCCCGATTCGGGTAAGGAATTTCTATTTCAGAAAAGGCACACTGTAGGATCGTAACATTCAAAAGAAGAAATATAAGCTCTTCGGAAGGTACATCAATCCCGCTATGATATTTTTAAAATTTTTATGTGATGAATCATCCAATAGGATGAAAATCCCTGAAAAAAAATAAAATTTTTATACCAGCATGATATCTGAGCTTTTCACTATTTAAAAAAAACCAGAACAAATAAAGAGCATCAAAAAACATAGAAAGGTTCTTACCCAATTCACCAAATTGTGTCACTTTTTGCGGGGGCTTTTTACTTGCGAAATTTCCTTCTTCTTTTCCTTCTTCTACTTTGGTTGTAAAGCCGTGGTTGGATTCAAAATATCCTTCATTTTCAGATTTTGAAAACGGAAAATGTTATCAGTAGTTGAAAGAACCGGTTCGAAATTAAATTACCCCGTATTACACCGTCTTGTACGGAAGTTACTTCTGTACAATATTGTATCGCACCATTTTCTCGCACCGGGTTAGTTGCGTACAATTTAACCGCTTCAAAAAGTTGCGTACAAGATGTATTTAGTACCAATTTTAGAACAAGATGAAATATTTCACATAGAATTAAAATTTCAAACCTTCAACGGGCGTTTTCCAACTGAATTCTTCGGTATTATTTTTTAACAACTGTGATTATAAATATGGATTTCACTATTCTCTATCTAAAATCCTATAGAAATCCTACAGGCATGAATGTCACAAAAATGTCT
The DNA here is from genome assembly GCF_029784155.1 of Uranotaenia lowii. Lineage (NCBI taxonomy): Eukaryota > Metazoa > Arthropoda > Insecta > Diptera > Culicidae > Uranotaenia > Uranotaenia lowii. Next base: position 80,635,089 of record NC_073692.1, read on the forward strand.
CTAAAAAAATACCTACATGAATGATTTTTACCCTTCAATTCCTAACGAATGAAATAACTTATCAAAATAAACGATTTACAATAGTAATCATATCACGGTATTCATTTTACCAGAACGGAGAAGCATAATTGTAAAATGAAGATTTAACCATCTCATTCATTGAACAGGAATTGTCATCGTAGTCCAATCAAAACATCAATATTAGAATATTTTTCTTTATTTGAATTATAAAATACATAAGTATATAACTTAAAATGTTCAACAAGTTTTCTTCCATACATGCTTTAACTAGACTTAAACGCGACATGCCTTCACATCTTCTATTCTATCTGTATGTTCATTGTTTGTTTCTTAATTTTGTTTTTTTTTTGTTTTTCTTTCAAGTTATTTTCGTATAGCCATTCCTTTAGTTAAGTTTTTTTTTCATTGTCTCTACTACTCTGAAATAGTTTATAGACACTAATTACAACCACACTTAGGTCATCTACAAGATTCGATACACATTCCACTTCCATAAACACATGTGTTTTCGTTTGTTTTTGTTTTTCAGTTTCATTGTTTAAAATATAAAATTCGATTTATATTCATGCACGAAACATGGCACAATTTTATGATTTGAAGTTTTTTTTTCGTTTTTTTCCTTTATACATTGTGAAACTTAAACCCGAACACAAGTTTCTAAACCAGTAGTAAAATGAACGATTTCAGATAGCGGGGGTTTGCTCTTGTGTTTAACGAACAACTGAAATCGTAAATTTTTGTTTTAAGTAGATTATTACAGGCTGTATGTACAATTTGATGCATTCGATTATGTACAAAGTATGCTGCTCTAAGGTCATCATAAGCATAGTACGCGGCCTGAAGTTAGACACAAAAGTAGGTTAATCTATATTCGCTATTAAGGTTTGAGGATTTTGAGGATAAGGTTGAATGTTTCGCACGTCAAAATGCGTTCTGCTGTTTGAGAGGAGTTTAGTTTGTTTGATTGAGAAGTAATTGTTTCCGAATTTAAAAATTAGAGTTGATTGTTGTGCATTTGCATTAGTAACCTCCGAATGAATATTACGTTTAAAAGGGGGAAGAAAACTAAATTGTTTTCCCCTTTTGAAATCAAAATCTCGTTTCTATCTGCTAGCTGCTATTGCTTTTTGTTATTCGAATCGTAGTCTTGGAAGAAAACTTAAGAGTATAAAATTTGACATTCGATTAAAAATAATATCACAGGTAATTTAATGAAATACGCAATATTTTGTTGTTGTTTGTTTTTCCGATCGATTTTGCCGATTCTTAAATGACCAATCTTGTACATTTTGAGTTCCCGATGGGGGTTGACGACAGTATCGGGCCGTGCCATTCATGAGGTTTCCAAAGAGGGCCAAAAGTTGGTTCTTTGTACTTGTCTCACACTCTTTTTGTTTGCTTTCTTACAGACCTACCTAAGTAAGTACTAGCTATTACCAGCACTAGCTATATCAGTTTAAATACGTTCACGTTCCACTAGACGCTAAGTTTGTATGTACAATTTGGAAAGTGACGGCCTGTACTGGCGCAAATTCCAGTATGGAATTACAGTCAGACAGTCACTTTTTGATAAAGGCACGCTTGATTTGATCTCCAATATCCACTATCACCTAGTATCCCTATCGAATGTGTAAATGTATGTTGAAGGCACTTATGATAAGAACAATTTGAACTTTCTGTCTGTTTATGCTTTAAAATTGCTATCGTTCGATGCATTTGAAAATCTCCTAATATTTTTTCCCTATGGTTTGTTTTGTAAAACTAAATAAAATGGAAGATCAGTTCTGTACAATTGGATGTCAAGTTACTTCCGGTTGCCTCTACACCGTTGTTTCGTTGCGGTGCAGTGGGATCAGTTCTCGTTGTAAATCGTTGTAGTACTCATGCTCGGAAGTGTTTTCCGTTTCCGTCGGCGAGAGCGGAATTCCCAGCGTTTGGGTTGGAGGAGCTGCTTGTGGTTCGTTCAGTTTAGAGTGCTGCATCTGGAAGGTTTCTCCGTTGGGAGCATTGGCATTGTTGGCATTTGGACTGTTGTTGTTATTAACGGTGGTGGGATTAGTAGGATTGGCGCTAGGGCCTACGACGGCGCTGAGCATTGTAGGAGGTATGCTATTTACAGGACTGTTTGGGATGCTATTCGTGATACTGCAGACACTTGGAGCACCCGGTGGCGGAGTTGGAAGTCCGGTGCTGACATTACTTCCGGCCGATCCCATCAGGTACTCTGGATTGTCAACACTAGCTGGAACACCGATCAAATCCATGTAACCGGGAACGGAAGGTGCTTGGCTTTGGCAAGTTGGCATAAGGTAATCGTCTTCGTCCAGTGGCAAATTCAGTCGAATGCCACCGACTCCGACCTCGCGGGTGTTGCTATCCGTTTGGTCGTCGGTTTTGAGGTGGTTCTTGTCGTACCTGAGGGACTTTTGCATTACGTCGTTTTGTTGACCTAAAGGCGTCGGCACCATTAAAGCGGGCCTAGTTTTGGGTTGCAGATACTCCTCAGCCTCAACGATTGTTCCGGGAGCTTCCGCAGCTGGAGCAAGGGTGCGGATTAAGTCTTTCTCGTCCTGATTAGTGTAAGATGGCAGTCTCATAAATTTGTCTCCCGGAATCATCAGATAACGGCCCGGATCCCGTGCCTTTTCCGCGAAGGTTTCTGCCAGAGTCTTGAACGTTGGTCTGGCATCAGCATCCAAAACCCAGCAGGATAACAGTATACAATAGATATCTAAGGAACATATGTCTGGCTGAGGAAGTTTGTGACCGATTTCGATCAGCTCTGGTACATCTTTGGCAGGGACGTTCTCGTACGGTCTCGCTCCGTAGGTCAACAGTTCCCAAATGGTAACACCAAACGCCCAAACATCACTCTTGCTAGTAAACACTCGATGGCGGATACACTCTAGCGCTAGCCATTTGATTGGCATCTTTCCACCGGCTGCACGATATTCATCTGCTCCATAGTCCAGCAGCTTGGCCAATCCAAAATCTGTAATCTTAACGCAGGACGGAGTTTGAACCAAGACATTACGGGCAGCCAGATCTCGGTGGACCAAACGGCGTTCTTCCAGATACGACATTCCTCTAGCAATCTGCGTTGACCAGTTCAGCAATGCCTTGGATCCAATTTTGTCCTTATTATTGCGGACGTAATCCAGAAGGCAGCCCAAAGGCATCAGCTGAGTTATCAACATCATCTGCGAGGTCATACACACTGCCAGAAGCTTCAACAGATTAGGATGTTCAACCGAGGCCATAATATACGCCTCCTCTAAGAATTCCTTACTAGATTCTGCTCCAGACATCTCCATCAGCACCTTGATCGCAACCGGAATCTTAACGCTTTCATTTTCCGGCATCCAAACACCCTTGAACACTCTTCCAAATGCACCCATTCCCAATATACCTCCACGACGAATTTCCGCCTCCTTAATGATCCTCAGCTTGGTTAGATTCGGTCCCACATTCGTTGGTCTCAACGGTTCCGAATCCTCACATCCTGCCAATGCCATCGTCATCTTAACAGCCTCTTTCTTGTTCTTCTGTTTGCAGTACAGATAAATTCCTCCGAGCATAACTGCAAAGAACACTGCCAAAGCCAACGCAACAACCAACACCAACGGCGTAGTTGAGGCTTCCAAGTGGAACCCACTATGAACCTGATGCGCCGTACAGTACGGTCCAAATTGACTCGTTTCCGAAGGGAAATTCTTGTACGGATGCGACGGAGGACAGGCAACGGTGCAGTTGAACGATGTAGAGTTATCCACGACATCTCCATCGAACAGCTTCAGATTGCGGCATTCCAGGCACTGATCCTCGCCAGGACCACGACATCCGCGGCACTCCGAGTGACACGGCAAACACTCTCGGCTAGTTTCGTTGACGAAAAACTCAACCGGACATTCATCCTCGCAGTGTTCGCCTCGCTTGAATTTGGTACACTCCTGACAGACTTGCTCGTGGAATCCGTACTGGGTGCACTTTTTGCACCGCGGGTGACACTTCCGGCAGACCGATTTGCCGGACAGCTGCCGCAGCGCTCCTTCGTCCTGTTCAACGCGTTCGCTGTAGTAGCCATCTGTGAAAAAAGAAAAAAAAACGATCAAGAACTTGTTCAAACTTTGATAAGAAAGGGGTAAAAGTACCTGGGCAGGCTTCATCCTTCAATAGGCAGCGTTCGACAGTTCCGTCACTCCGGAGAATAGCGCGATCACAGGAAATGCAGCCGTCCGAGGCAATCGTGTCACGAGGTCCGTAGCAACCGTTGCACGTTTTGTGACAGAACACACAGGTTCCGTTAAGGTTGTATTTGGTGATTGGGCACTCCGAGACGCAGAACTTCCCATCCTTAACGTTGACACAGGAACCGCAGTTATCAGCGTTCGGTCCGTAGCAGGAATCCAGACATTCCGGGTGGCAGTCTCCGCACGTTTTGGAGTTGATTTGATAGATCCTGGAAGGAGGGAAAACAATTTTCATAAGTTTCTTGATCCTCGAAAAATACTGATCAAACAAGTACGCCTAAATTTACCCCACTTCTATCTAAATCTTCATTTTAAATTTAAATTTGAATCTGAAATATCTAGTTAACTACTAGGTCTTGATCTATGATCTGAAATTTGAATCTGGAATCTGAATCTAGAAACTGAATCCAGAATCTAAATCTAGAATTTGAATCTAGAATCTGAATCTAGGATCTGAATCTAGAATCTGAATCTAGAATCTGAATCTAGAATCTGAATCTAGAATCTGAATCTAGAATCTGAATCTAGAATCTGAATCTAAAATCTGAATCTAGAATCTGAATCTAGAATCTGCATCTAGAATCTGAATCTAGAATCTGAATCTAGAATCTCAATCTAGAATCTGAATCTAGAATCTGAATCTAGAATCTGAATCTAGAATCTGAATCTAGAATCTGAATATAGAATCTGAAACTAGAATCTGAATCTAGAATCTGAATCTAGAATCTGAATCTAGAATCTGAATCTAGAATCTGAATCTAGAATCTGAATCTAGAATCTGAATCTAGAATCTGAATCTAGAATCTGAATCTAGAATCTGAATCTAGAATCTGAATCTAGAATCTGAATATAGAATCTGAAACTAGAATCTGAATCTAGAATCTGAATCTAGAATCTGAATCTAGAATCTGAATCTAGAATCTGAATCTAGAATCTGAATCTAGAATCTGAATCTAGAATCTGAATCTAGAATCTGAATCTAGAATCTGAATCTAGAATCTGAATCTAGAATCTGAATCTAGAATCTGAATCTAGAATCTGAATCTAGAATCTGAATCTAGAATCTGAATCTAGAATCTGAATCTAGAATCTGAATCTAGAATCTGAATCTAGAATCAGAATCTAGAATCTGAATCTAGAATCTTGAATCTTGAATCTTGAATCTTGAATCTTGAATCTTGAATCTTGAATCTTGAATCTTGAATTTGGAATTAAATTTGTAATCTCGAATCTTGAATCTGAAAAATCCAGAAAATGTCCGGGCAAATTTGATCAAAACCCCGGAAATACTCATCAAAACTTAATATAAAAAATTTGAAAAAAGAAACTTGTTCATCAAAATTCATCAGCAGATTGTAAATTGTATTTTCAGCTTTCAAAACACCTTTCGTGGTTAATTTTATGAAACTCGCTCAAAAACTTTCGTTTTGGACGCAAAAATAAAATTTTTTACAGCACAATTTGATTTTTTGGTCTGATTCGAGAATAAGAAAGAGAATAAACCCAGGAAAAATCTGCAATTTTTCAATGAAATCACGGCAACCGGGCTGGATCGCCGATCCGAGCGAGTTTTCAAAATTTTATATTAAATATTCGAGCAAACTCGGATAAAACCGGGCAATCTGGCAACCGTATTCAAGAATCAAAAACACTGGATGTTGATAAAATAACATTGAAAAACTTCTAAATCCACTTTTTATGGAATAAATATATTGGTCTCCAGTGCAATTTCAGATAATGGCAAAATTACGTTCTTCTTTGTTAAGAAAGGGTGTTTAATCAGGATTGCTGTTGTTTAAAAATCTAACGCGAGACGTTTTAGCACCAATTTTCAGCTGCTTCAGGAAGCTGAAGTTTCTATAATTTTTTTTATAATTTTTTAAGTTTTCTATCATTAATTTTTTTTTCAGTTTTACTTTTTCTCAAACAACTATGTCAATTTGCATTTGTGGATTGCGGAATTCTGTTCGGAATTTCAAGAATTTTTTCCACTACTTACTTTGGTAAACTCTTGCAGCTGTCCAAACATTTGCCCTTGTAGACAAAGTTTTTGCACTCCAAACACTGCTCCGGTCCCTTGCCCCAGCAGCCGGCCTTGGTGCACTGTTCGTCGCACAACATTCCATCGGCATCTGTTGGATGTTGATACAATTGAGTTAAATAAATAAACACTTCAAATTTTTAAAATTATTTAAGACAAAGAAACTTACGGCAAGCAGTGATGTTCCGGTTTGTCATAATGACGGTTTCATGATCAGTCGATTTCTTAATCCGGGACCAGTCAATTTCCTGGGCGTAGCACAGGTTACGATTTTCCAGAATGACAATGGCTCCGGAGTTGACCCGTTTCAACGATTTCAGTTCCAAAGAACGGAGAGAAGTCTGAAATGAATTAAGAAGAAAACAGTTAGAATCTGTTTTTTTAACAAATAAATCGTGAATGTACCTTCACAATGTAAACGGAAGCAAAGAGGTTTTCCTTCAGCTGACGGCCTCCGACTACTTCCAGATTTCGGAAGTAGGACAGATTTTTGAAATCCGGATGATCTCCTTCGATGTTGAGGTATCCACTGATCTCTTTCAACGTTGAGAATACCTCGAACCGATCCGGGTGGATTTTGATGTACCGGGGACCAAAGGAAAAGTTTGAGAACACCTGCTGGTAACCGTCGAAGGTTTGCTCCAAAATCTCCAGCGATCCTTCGATGATGGTGCAGTCCTTGTAGTTGTCGATGTTACCGGAGTGGACGATTCCTTCGCCTTTGCACGTTTTCGGACAGGCTCCATTGCAGGGAACACACTCTCCGTTTTCGGCCATTTTGTTAGGGGGACAAGTCCGTACACACGCTCCACTATCCTTGAGCAGATGTCCGGGGCAGTTGCGTACACAGGTCGCTCCGTAGGCGTATTTGCCCTCTGGATTGGGCTCCCACAGATAGTTGGTTGGATTGTACCTTTAGAAGAGTTGAGAAAAAGATAAGCTCGAAGCTCGAAGTTGAAAAGAGACCTTGATCCTACCTTTGCATCGGTGGGCACTCCTGCTTGCAGACGCCATCGTCGTAGAAATTCTTACAGGCTAAGCAGTCTTTTTGGGTGGGTCCGGTACAGCCGCCGGCACAGAACAGATGGCAGCAGTCCCGTGGTTTCGGCCCAAAGCAGCGACCCTGGGAACACTGGGGCGAGCAGTTCTGTTTGCTGAACTTCTGACAGTTGTGAGCTCCCTCGCCCCAACAGCCGGCTTCGCAGGTACTATGACAAGGTGGGCAGTCCCGTTCCGGCGAAGTGAAGTTATAGGTGTACCGGTAGTGCGCCTGGGGATCTGTTTAGATTGATTCTAGGTTAGTTGAGGTTGAAAGAAATGGAGGATTTAAACAAACTTACCGGATAGAACTTCCTCCCAGTCGATAGTTTTCACGTGGCACAGGTTGTAATTGTTGAAGATCCCAGCCGAACCTCGCAGAATATCCCTTAGAGCTGGTAGTTCCAGGGTGTTGGTCTGAGAGAACGACACAAACAAACCGAACTCGTCTTCCCATTTGTTCAGCTTGAAGGTAGTTCGACCCCTAATAATCTGCAACCTGGGTAGAATCATCTGCGGGATGTCTACATGACTAATCAGCACGTAACCGGTGACTTCGCGGATGTGCTGCAGAAAACTTAGGTCGTAGGAGGTGTTCTGAATCCAGGTAATCTCCAGGTTTCCGTCCACGTACGTACAGTTGATGTAACGGTCCCGCAGATTCTTGTAGTGGTATTCTCGATTCGAGGGAACCGACATGCGGCCATTCGTTCCGATGCAAACTGTTTCGGAGAAAAAAAAAGGGAAAAACATCCATTAGATTATCGGTTGATCCACTAGGTATCGATCGAAAGGTTGTCAGTTATTTCCCCGGCAACGATTATAAATCAACAGTCATCAGCTGAGGTATTAGCATAACCAATCAAGTTACGATTTCTGAGGAATGCTGACTTGAAATGATAGATTACATCAGCTGAGAAGAATTTTATCTCGCCGGCCGCCTTGCTTGGTTGTGATTTTATGTGGCATTAAATGAATGCGTATGGCGATAATTACGACCGGCCGAGCTCGCAGGAGGGCCTCGAATGCCTGTCTTAATTTAAATATTACCAGTTTCGAGAAAAAGATTGAATTAACGTTAAAAGTTCTCAATTGGAATCTCATTGGCTTTTCTGATAAGTCAAACCTATAACGAGTCGCATCGCCATTTCGGTGGAATTGTTTTTCTGAATACCTCTGAGTCAGAGTCGATCCCAGAAGCAATTCACACCCAAGGTCTCTCCAAGCCGCAGATTATTTATTTGATCCAAAAATATCTTACGATGCCCTGTTTCCCAAAATTCACTTATCATCGTGCGGGTTAAAACGACCGGTTTAATCCCGAACGACCACCGATAACTGAGTTCAAAACTCCAGGAGTTCGGCTGGAAATATTTTAATTTAATTACATGTTTTCAAGCGAACCATCCGCCCCTCACGACGAGCATCGGCATCGGTGGTTGAAGCCACTTGAGTACCATCCTACTCCTGAGACCTCCGTCCATTCCGATAAGTCGGATAATGATAGGGTTTCTTAGACGATCGATCGCTTACATCCAAAAGGCTGTCCGGGGCTAAGGAGCTGTCCATCAGTCAACCGGCCGACCGACTTACACCCTCAAACGTGTGTAATCAATTGCCTGAGTCGGGGCAGAGTTGACTGACGCAAACGGATTTTGGTCTTCAAAAATTTTGTGTGTTTTTTTTTAAGATAATCCAGACAATTTTCTCGTTTCAACGAGCCTTACAATTTGACCTTCATTAGATTTGGGTTGGCATATTCTTGTTTGAGTTTTGAGATTTTTTAAGTGGATTCCACCGTGACAGTTGGTCAAACCTAACGGTAAATTTTGTTTAATTTTTTTTTGTTCAAGGAAGAGGAATCCTCACTTTTATCGGGAGACTTAATCGCACGAACAGCGACGAACTTTCATCTTCCTCTCGAGGGATTTGAGCCAAAAAAACTAAATCCTCGAAATTTTGAATCATGCTTCCTGAATCATAGTCAAGATTGCAATCACGGTTTTTCACCCAAGTCTACTCACATCGCCCGCAGCCTCCAAACGAAACATAAATTGCCGGACCATCACCATCATCGCCAGATGATGTTATTACTTCTGCTGAGGGGATAAAATATCATATGAATAGATTTGCCGGGGCAGCGACTTTGGCTGACTGACTTCGGGCGGTCACAATGTTGTGATTTTTATTGGTCCTACTATTAACTCGTTCCATTTGGGCATACCTATATGCTAAGGTTGTCGGTTGAGTCACTTGGAAGTTGGAAGCTGAGCTGTGCTCGTGAGATGATGGTCCACTTAAGCGAAGCTGAGCAGAGCACGTTTGGTTATTTTTTTTCTGTCCAGGTTTGCAGATTTAGCCAACGAAGGACAAGGTTTTGCTATGAGTTGTTTGAAGTTTGGTAGACATATGGTTTGTGTGTTCCTTTCTAAGAAGAATCAAGGAGACTGAAGTGTGTTCATTACTCGTGTGAGTTTTCATTACGTCGAATGAAACATCTTAAGAATTCACAGAAAACTGCTGCAAAGGTTATCAAAACTACTTTAATATTTATATTTCACATATAGAATATATTGTACAAGCTACAAATATTCCAAATGGAAAGAAGGTGCGACTTGTTTATGTCAGTTTTTGTATTCTTTCTCATAAAAACTGTTTGTTTACATTTTGTTTCATACGACGTAATCAAAGCTCACGGGAGATTAGTTTTTTAAGGGAAAAAATCATCAGGGTTTTTTAAGATGGTAAACAGTAAAAAATTATTAAATTTTTAAAAGGTTAAAAATTTCCGCAAAACATTGATTTTTTTTTAAATTTTATGTTTTTTTATACATAAGACTCTCCTAGAGGTAAACCTGAAAAATATCTCCACATTTCATCACTTTTTTTTTTTAAAAGCAAGGGTTATCCAAGATCAATTGAAGTTCCACTATACAAAAGAAGATATATAATTACTTCGATTTGGAGAAGAAAAAAAACACACATCAAGAAAATATTCTAGCGAGATTTACTTTTAATGAGTAACTCATCAAAAGAAAATCTGGTTAGATTCAAGAAAAATAAACTATCACATCGTCGTTAAACTGATATGAATACTTTATTCAACGAAAGTGTATTTGGGACAAATTTTAATATTTGGAAGTTCCATAAAATGAATAAAAAAAACGATACAAGGTACATTTGTTCCAGGTTATTTTTCAAAGAACGTTGCATTGTTTTGTAATGCAAAACATTTTGTTTTATAAAAAACTAAGATTTGTTTTGTTGAATGCAGATTTTAGCTTTAATTTATGTATGATAAGAAGAATAAATCCACACTTTAGTATGATATATATAGTATATATGTTTAATTAAAGGCATAGTTTCTTAAGATGGTTTAGAGTGGGCAAAAAATATTATGAAAAAAGCGTATATGAAGGTAATTTGAGCTAAATAGTCCCTGGAATTTCTAAAAAAAACAATATTCGTTTTACTTATTCCAAGTCTGTCAACTTGTGTCGTCTGACATTTAGAGATTTTAGGTCCAAATTGTCCCACTGTAAATTGATTTATTTTTATTAGGCAAGTAATTTTGTGTTTTGCACTACTGAGGAGATAAACTGCTACCTAATGGAAATCAATTTAAAAAAATGGATTCCAGTCAACCGTAGGCCAGTGATCGGATTTTTGGTCGAAGACTGCTCATTAGCTTCAGCACATACTGATTTGTGATGACTTTTTCCAGAATTTTGCGACGTTTTCGATAGAATCTGCAGGCTTCATAGGTTTTCTCACATACAATTTGGAAAGGGCTCAAAGAGTTTCGATCGGTCTTGCTTGAGGACGATTCAACATATTCATCATCTTCGGTATGATCTTGACTTTGTTGGATTTGAATCAATCCGTCGTGTCGGTTGAGTAGTGAACTGATGCCAAATCAGGCCAAAACAGTACTGGATGATCATGCTTGAGAATGATGGGTTGACGTTTCAGGCACTCTCGGACGTAACAGCTGTATTAATTGTGTTAGTAGTCACGAACGACTACCAGAAAATTGATGTCTCCTTTTCGTCAACACTTTGAACATCCCGAACAGTGAGATACTGGTTACCCGGAAGCGTTTTGTTTTTTTTTTTAATTTTTCAATCAGTTAATCATATTATTTACGAGCTCTTGGTTTGACGGAAGCTGCTTGTTTTTGACTTGGCTTCGGCTTCTTCTGCTTCTTATATGAGGTACTCAGAGCCAGCTAAAGGGGTATCAGTGACAAAATGGTCGATTTTGAGTAAATGATGTCAAATAATTCTTCATATTTCAAACTGCTTTCGATGAGTTTTTCGTTTTTTCAGAATTTCTTTTTATCATACTCTTACATTTGACAGAAGAGTACAGAAGAATAAAATTTATGGAAAGTGCTCGAACGCTTTTCCCGAAATAAGCTTTTATACACTCATACCTTGTTGGCTCCATCCTCATATGTCTTTAGACCCAATCTAACCTAGGTACGGTGAACAGTGCTGAGAGAGGATCCACGTTTTTGGCCACTTCTGAACTTATGCAGTTTTCTTACTGGCGTAAGCACGCATGACTTTCCGGTCCAAAGTTTTGTCCACCGGACCCGGTTTTCGCCCAGTATACACGAAGCGGTTTTTCTCACCGTACTTCTGAATTCAATTACAGACCGCTCCAAAGCTCACTTCCTTCATTTTCACCAGCTGACTCAGCGAAATTTTTGGGGATCATACACCCTTGAAAAACGATATTTTTGCGCTTTTCCGGGGATATGTTTTTCATTTTCACGAAAAATATGAAAAGTGGAGCCCACGATACACACAGTTTTAAGTTAATATGTTAACAACAAAACATTGCAGAAATCAGCTGAGCAAACGTCATCCGGAAGACGAATTTTTGCATAACTCGATAACCGATCAAGCAAATGGTACTAAACTTGTCATGGGAAAGTATTTTGGTACGAGGAATGTTTCTATGAATATTTGGTACCCTCCCTCCTTCCAGCGGGAGATAGAAAGGGGAAGTGGTTTAGCTACCAACAATTTTTAACATAGCTCGAGGATAATGAAGCTGATGCAACCGAATTTGGCATGGAAGGGTACTCGGGTATGAGGAATATTTCTATGGTAGTTTGGTACCCCTCGCTCCTTTCAGTGGAGAGAAAGAAAGGGGTGTGAGCTCCTACATATTTTTTTGCGTAACTCGAACACTTATCAAGTAAATGGAACCAAATTCGGCATGGAGAGATAATTGTCAACGTAAAATGATTCTTTCCTTTCAGTGGAAAGATAACAAGCGGGAGGGTCCTGCCATAAAAATTGTGGTACAACTCGAAAATCAACAAAGCAAATGGAACCCAATTTGGTATGGGAGAGTTTTTGAATAAGAGAAATGTTTCTATGACTATTACAGACCCCTCCCTTCTGAAATTGGGAGGATAGGAATGGGGGAGTTTTTTTTGCGTACCTCGAACTCTTATCAAGTTATGGGAACCGAATTTGACATGGAGAGATATTTGGGTACGCAAAATGTTTCTAAGGTGATTAAGCACCTTTCTCTCCGTCTAGTTAGGGGAAACAAAGTACCAAAATGGGACGCATACATTTTTTTTGCATTACTGGAGAACTAAAAGAAAAATGAAACCGAATTTTTCGGAGAGAATATTGTGATACCAAAAATATTTCTCTAATTATTCGGTACATTCATTCCAGTGAGGAAACAGGAAAGGAGAAGGGGGTCTATTATACATTTTTTGAATAAATCGAATAACTTATCAAGCAAATCAAACCAAATTTGGTCTAGGAAAGAATCTGAATACGTTGTAGGTTTTAATTTAAGACCCCGCCAATTTTCCAGTCGAAGGCTAAGATGCGGGGAGGGTCTTCCATATATTTTTTTTTTGGATGGCTTGAACACCAACCAAATAAACCCACTTATCTGCTCCACAATCACTCTGCAAAATTTCAACAAAAAGTGTAGCGTAGTTTTTAAGAAACTGAAGTTTCAATGGTAAAAGTTCAAAATGTCCGATTTTCATAGAACCACTGTATCTCAGGCCACACAAATTTTTGAAAATTCACTTGAAATTTTTGATATAATATTGTAGATAATAGTTGATCTATCTTACGCAGAAAATGTGATCAAAAAATATCATCAGACTAAAAAATAATGGAAGTTTAAAATCGAAGTACGTACGCGTACGCGTACTTTCTATACAATTATTAATGGTACTGTACATATACTTATTTTCATCACAAACTCTATGTAGCTGGCTAGCAAAAAGATGGCCGCATTCGAACCGAAATAAATTGAATATGAACAAAGCGACTTCATATTGAAGAAGGGCTAACATATCAAAATGTTGAGGAAAACGGGGAAAGTACCAGAATAAAAAGTACCCCATCAAATACTGTAAATTATATTGACGAGTTTTGTATATTATAGTACAATTACGAATGTTTTCATTAAAGTACTTTCTTCTTATTCAAGATTTTCAAATCCAATTGTTAATTTCCTTTCAACTATTTTGTGACAAACTCAAGGTTCAATTATATTAGATAAGTTTTATGATTAAAAAAACTTTAGTTCTACAAAAAAAATTTTAGATAAGAAATTTTTTGACAATTTTTTTAAATTGCATAACCAAAGGGGCGAATTAACTTGACTCCCAGTAGTAGACTCTTACTTTCGAGTATTTTCCCAATTGTTGTCGTTGTTTCCCAACCCCACCTTTTGAGGAGGTTTATGTTCAATCACTCCTACCTAGCTAAAGTTTTTTTTTTAAATATCAATTCGAAAATAAGAAATCTACCTAGCCATCGATGGAACGATATCGCACAATAGAAGACTTAACAGAGCAACCACATGCTAAATTTTTTGTCCGTTCGGCACATGTGCACACTCACATGGCGGTCGAACCATCCATAATTAACTGTATCGAAAAACGTAGTGCCTTCTCTATTGGGTACTACTTCTTCAATACAGTTAATTGGTGTGGGACAAAGAATTTAGTATGTGGTCAAGCTTCTATTTCAAATGCTCTTCGCTCTTTTCACCACCTTAGAATATTCTTCTGATCTTCTATCCGTCTTTCATTTCAACTCTTTAACCCTCACCGATAAAGCCGCAAATTCATTTCATAAAACAAATTCACGGTGATTTCTCCTCTTAAATAAATATCAATTCAGAATGGTGACAACTTTTAATCCTTACTACCAAATTGAGAAACACATGAATCAAGAATTTCTTTGACTATCAAATTGATGGTTTTTCAGCAAATAGTTTAAGTTTTCTCATGTTTTAAGCATCTATCTATCTATATTTTGAAACATTCTGAGCAAAAAGTTAGTAAAAATTGAATATGATTGGCCTGTGTTATATGCCAATTTTAGTAAACCCTGCCTAAAGGAGGGTTTGGCCACTAGAGGCTTAATTTTCTGAAACCCAGATCCATTAACGATTCCGATATCCAATATTTATTAGAGATTTTCTGGAATTGTTTCAAATGTCGCATATCAGTCCAATCAATGCAAACCCAATAATACGTTCAAGGGCTGATATCTCCAACGGAGCTTGGAGGATTATGTATCAGTATTCAGCGCGTGCAACCCTCGTTGGTTTTCGAAAATCATATCCCCATTAGTGATTCCCTGAAGGTTTCTTAATTATAAATTATTTAATAAACGACAAACCCAGTGGAATAGTTTGGAATTGTTGGTGTTGAGTGATGAAAACGTTTGCGCGATTGGATGCTTTGGAAACGTACTGAGGGTTGGAAATTTTTGTGTTTTTTTTTATCTTGTCATGGTGTCCAACTTCATTCCGAAGGGACTAGTTTCGCGATCGCAGGAATGCGCAACCACTTGCACTAGGCAGTAGACGCGCACGTGTCGCATCTGATTATCACTAGATTGTACTAGAAATCATTAGATAAAATAGCTTTGAGGTAGAGAGAAAAAAAGGCTGAACACTTGATTGGCACCATACCGAACTCTGGAATTGCTGCTGCATCCATAAGTCGCACACATGTCCGTCAGCTAGCTAGCTAGACTAGACGCAATCTTCAGAGAAAAAGAAGAAAGAAACATAATGACGGTGATGAGGACGCGTTGATACGACATCTCAATGTGCTGCCTTCAGAGTAGGTAGTTAGGTCCTACACGCGCGAGATGATGACAACAAACGCATGGCGCGTCGGCCCCACGACGACTTCCACTAGGTGCCTACATGTATGACGACGCGACGATTATCACTGGATGCGTTTTTTGATTGACGGATTGGCGCATGCTAGCTGGCGCGTGCTGCAAATAATTAATGCCCCTCAACAGCGACAACATCAGCAACGATCACTTGTAGAGAGTAAATGCTGCTGCTGGGTCAGAATGTGCCATCGTTAATTAATGCTGAGGGAGCGAAATGGTTGATTGAAGAAATATACTGAACAATATGTTTAAAAGAAGATTGCAGCCCTAATTGGAATGATCCGCCTCATACTCACATTTTGTAGTAGAGATTTTTTTAACGAAGAGGCTATTTGTTTCCATAGTTATGTGGTTAAAGTTCTCGCTGAGAAATTTCTTTTTTGTACTAAACCTTTTTCAACTCGAGCTCAAGATTAACGTTGATGTCAAAAGTCAGAAGTTATTCAAAAAAGTCTTCTTTAAGATTCCTTTAAACTTTCTCCTCCAGGCCACGTGATTAATAGCACCGAGAGGAGTATTAATTTCCAGAAACAGCACTTTTCGACCCCAAAAAAAAAACCGCGGAATCTCTCGGAACCGAAGCATAAAACCCAACGAGTGGCGACGCTTTTACTGCGGTTATTCATCTTCTCATAATGCAGCACCGCAAAATGCTCATCCCCGTCCACAGAGCATAAACAACAAAAACATTCTTCCGTCAAAAGGTCTTTGGCACATCCAAGAGCCGAGAAACAAAAAGATCGTTCCTGTATGGAAAAGCATCAATCCAAAAACACCCAGAGCTCAGATGCGCCCCATCGATCATCCTTCTCGGTGGAGTTTTCTCCCGGGCCGACAATTTTCGTCAAAGTCAAGTACTGATTCCTTCTACGGTCTCGGTCAGAGGAAGGTACAATATTCTTTTACCTGCGCGCCAACCTCAGGTCAACTTCGCGCAAGAAACGCTTCCATCATCCATCATTTTGGTGCCTCTTCGATCTGGCTGTTTTGCTGCTCACTTTCGGTGTCGGGTAGGACGGGTTCGAGAAATATTTTCGAACGCTAAACACCAGTGAAGGAAAACCTTTTGCCCCGTTCTACTCCGGGAGTGACGCTACCCGTTCATTCCTAAACGAAACCTTTGATTCAATAACGCGCAGATTAATAATCAAGACAACAGTTCTTCTCCGAAGATTCTTCTGGCTGGATCGACTGAGAAGGTTTCGCTCGATTCCGATTGATTCCCCACAGCTGGTCCACGTCCTAGTATTTTCTGCTCCTCTGCTTCGCCTTCCCAAAAACGGAAAATAACTTCTTCATAAAGGTGATGTTTTATCATCATCAGTTGGTTTGCCTTTTTTCCCCTATGTCTCTCTCCGTCTTTTTTATTTTTCTTGAATAGGCCACGAAATTTTGTATGGACGTTCTGGCTTTTCATGATTTGGATTTCTGAGGAAGGAGAAAAACTTTTACAGATCCAAGACGAGGGCGAGTGGAGATCGAAATATGACTGCTGTTGTTGATGCTGGGCTAGCTGGCTGACTTGGCTACGCGCGGCGGCCTTCGCTCGATGATAAATGAATACGATTATTGGAACTGAATTTTGAACGGTGAAAAATCTCATCTCGTCCCTTCAACCCTACTTCGTAAACAGGCCTAGACTTTGAAGGTTTGCTGGCTTCGATGGGAACGTTTCGGCTTCAGCTTTTTTTTTCTCCTGACTCCGTACCATTTGGTGGAGCCGCGAAATAATTTATCATTATGAGGCCGCGCAGCAGCAACATTTATGAATCTCATTGTGTGTTGTTTGCCAGTGCTGTTTTGTGTAAACGTTTCGCGTTGTGTGCATTCACACCTTTTGACGCGTATGCGTGTTTCTGGTACCCCTGAGAGGTGTTTGGGCTACAACTGTTCCTGGGGCGCTGCTCTTCGGGGGAAAACAGGAGGCAAAGAGGAGCTTTTAATTGGTTTTTGATTAGTGGTCCTCGAAGTGCGATTGCGAACAGATTGATTTTATTTTTTTAGATTTGCAGCTGCCCTAGGGCACCGTTGACTTGCGCGATATCATTTTTAAAATTGGAGCACAATATCGGCAGCGAACGAATGTGATTCGATAGACAGGAAATCGAATTTTAAAGCATATGCTTTGGGCTCTTAAAACGGGGTGTATTTGTTGATTTTAATTTTAAAATTGTCATGAAATGGAAATCTGAAAGTTTGTCTACTACAATTTTGGATTGCATACTTAAAGGCGCAATTTTCTTATTTTTATATAAAAGCACCTTCTTCACTCTATCAATAATTTCGTGTTTAGCGATGATCAACATCCAATCAGTAGAAAAATATATATCTTTAGGACTCGAGAAATCAAGTGAACCCATAACACACACTTTGAAAAACTTTTTCTTGAAAAAGTAGAGAGTTTTCTTTTGCTTTGAAAATATGGCTTAAAGAGATTCATATTATACTATAAGGATTGAAATATTGAAATAAATATAAAAGAATATAATAAATAAATAAATTTTGATTTTTTGATTTTTTGAGATACCAAGTTTGTTGTTTTGTACAATTTAACAAATTTTTCAAGAACGTCTAACAAACACAAACACATACAGGATCTCAATGAAACTTGATGTTTCCTCG
This sequence comes from Uranotaenia lowii, assembly GCF_029784155.1. NCBI lineage: Eukaryota > Metazoa > Arthropoda > Insecta > Diptera > Culicidae > Uranotaenia > Uranotaenia lowii. Next base: position 80,653,253 of record NC_073692.1, read on the forward strand.
AAGAGATTCCTTTTTCTGAACTATAACCAGTATACATCTCTCGAGGATATGAAGGCTAGCATCTTACAAATGCTAAAACCACCAACCCACAGAAAGTGAACTATGTGTGCCGTGACCGGGATTCGATCTCATGTCCGTTGGCTTAGAAGACTTGAAGGCTATCATCTACGCCACGGGCTGCGGCTTGGTCTATCATTCTAGTTTCGTGATATAGCTGAGGAATCAAGTATCCTCATTCTCTCCTTTAAAAAAGTGGAAGTCGCCATCTTGGATTTCAAGATGGTGTCAGACAACGAAATTCGACTGCAACTAATGGTTTCATTCCACCGGTCATTCACAATCAATCCTTTGTTTATTTCACTTAAAAACTTTGTCCTCATTTACTGTACTAATGATTTACTACTCAGAAATGAGGAACTCAGCTTAGGCGTGTAATTGGTTGGCTTGTGAGAGAAACGTCAAATTTAAAATATTTATATGGCTTTCATAAAACCGTTATAAAACTATATAGCCATGTTCATGACCATAATACAGCTATTAAGCATTCAACCACGGAGAAAAAAAGAGTTGTTCTAATTATTTCAGCTGGTTATACCAATCATCAAAGCGTAGTTGATTTTTTCGCATTCAACTATAAATATAAAAGACTCAACTACAAACTGATGATTAACTTTACGCAATCAACTATGAATATAATTGAGTTAACTGTAATGATATAATTGATTCAATTTTTATATGATAGATTCAACTACATTTGTATGATTGATTTTTTGCATTCAACTATCAATATAAACTGATAACTGCTAACTATCAATATAATAGATTCAACTATACATTCCTGATTGACGTCTCCCATTTGACTATAAATATAGATTCAATTGTAGTAATATAATTGATTCAACTGTAAATATGATAAATTCAACTACAATTGAATGATTGATTTTAGTTATGCAACTATCAATATAATAGATTCAACTGTACATTTCCGGTTGACCTCTTACATTTAAATATAAATATGATAGATTCAACTGTAGTGGTATAATTGATTCAACCATAAATATGATAGATTCAACTACAAATGTATGATTAATTCTAGGTATTGAGCTATAAATATAGTAAATTAAATTAAATTTTTATGATTGATTGTGCGGAACTTGAATACTATAGTGTTCATCTGGGTTCATCAGCAAGAATTGAAAAAAAAAATCATAAGTGTGAGACCAGTACTTTTTTCTGCAGCGATCGTAGTGCTATTTAAAGGGCTCAGCCGGCAGTTCATGACGTCGGTGGCAAAGCGCAAGCGCTCTTCGGCGATGGGGGAGAATTTTCTTCCACCAGTTCCTGGCAGCAGTCGTGTAGTAGGCCGACAGTTCCTGAAATTGAGAAAGGTGCACCTACTCTGGCTGCCCGCAAAATCGACGTGATAGATTGATATCATGATATTGAGTGGATTTTGCCCCCACAAGGTCAATCTTCACCGAGTGCAGAAGCACTGACTTCTGAGGACGTCTTCCGTGACCGATTAGTTAAGACGCATACTTTGCTGGGCAACCATGCACCAAGATGCAAAAAGTACAACAACAGAGGAACCAGGACGTGGATATCGGGATTTCCGGTCAACTTTTCTAGCATCGTGGCGGCTTTAAATAATAAATTAGAAGAAAATAAAACGTAGCCAAAAAAGTATTTCGAAAAAAAATATTCATATATAAACAGAATTTAAATTTACAATATTTATAGTTGACCTTTTTGATTCAATCATAGAAATAAAAGTGAATCTATAATATTTATAATTAAATCAGTCATATTTTTAAAGTAAAATTCATCATTTTTATGATCAAATCAATCATCTTATTATAGTTGAATCTACTATAATTATTGTTGAATGTATGACATCAATTGTAAATTATAGTTGAATCTATTGTATTTATATTCAGTGGAATGCACAGAATCAATCATACAACTTGGATAAATTATATATAGATATTGTTGAATGTACGAGATCAATAACGCCATGTTGATGGATTCACAATGTCAAGTATATGAAAAAAAATTCAGGCCTATTTTCAAGCAATTCCATTATGTTTGCGACGTCATTATGTCAATGTTATTGTAATTTATTGAAAAAGATTTTTCGCAAAATATTTTTAATTTATTTTTTCTCACAAAAATGGATTTGAATCATATCAAAGTTTATCGTTAATTTTTAAATTCTGAATTTTACTGAAAAAACTCTGTATCTGGAATCAAAAAGAAATCGTTGTTTGTTTTTTTAACAAATTTCTATTTTCTGTCCGATGATTTTGAAAGAGATGTATCAACCTGGCGATGATAGCTTCTCAAACCATTACCTATTGTGAAAAATAGCCCCAGTATAACTTCCAAGAGCACGCATGGCGTCAAGTTTTTTTTCCTCTAAAGTTTGGCTAGGGGACCTGCAACGCCTCCTCCACCAGCAACCCACACGACCCCATCGTGGGAGTTTCCAGCTCCTCTCCCCCCAACAGCAGCTTCGACTAGCTCCAAGTGTAGTGCGCGTGTGGGCAGCCAAATTTAATCTTTTGTCAAAACCTGGCCAGGTTGTTCCGTGTCCCCTCAAAGAGGTGGGATGGCGCGTAGGCTTTTCTCCCTACGCATACGCCTAGGGAAACTAGACAGGAGAAAAAAAAAACCAAGGGAAAACGTAACATAGTATCGCTCAAGTGCGTCGTCGTCGACGCGTTGAGATGCAACATCAATCGAGAGCAGCGAAATGCTTTTGCCACCTCTTGGGTTGGGTGTCACCTCTTGGGTTGCTGGACGCAGAAGGATATTGGTCGATAGCCTTTTGAGGGAGAGGCGCTAAAACTTTTTCGAAACCAGTTTTTTCAGTAACGATCGTCTAAGTGCCCGGTACGCGTCACACTGCAGCAAACGACAAAATTGATGAATGGGTTCGCGCGATTAACCAAATTGGTTTGCGTACACCGGGTTGTGACAGATAACTAGAAGAGTAGGGCTAGTGAGGTTACCTACTTAACTGGCCGCTTTTTTTTATTTGCTAGCTTGTTGTGGGAAACCTGTATCGCCCAGCTCTTGTAATTGGTTAGTAATCGTTGAAGTTTAGTATGCACCGTGAGGGCAGATAATATCGGGACAGGAAACCTTAACTGTAGCCTTAAATTTTAAAAAAATTAGAAGGAAAATAAGTTTGAAAGGGTCGTAATGAGTTTTAACAAGCCGTACTTAAGAATCGATAAAAACTGTCAAAGTATTACTTGAAATTGACGGTATTTAGTTGTATGGATCCAATTCTCGTTGTGCACCAGTTTAAAAAAGCGGACCAATCAAGCACGATAAACGATCGTGTTCGAGCGTGGTGATTGATATTAATCTATGTAATCCGTTGCTGGAGAGAATAAAGATCAATAGACATCGATTATGACCTGTTTCAGGAATATCGTTTTAGCATTTACAACAATTCTGTTGCGTAATATCACAATCTCTCAAATATTTTAAATCCAATTAAACGATTTCACAAGTTGGATATCAAGATAATCGCAGAAAATTCAAAGGGTTTAAAGTGATGTAACCTTCTTTCATGGCGACCGTCAAAAAAGATTTTCCAAGTTCAAGTGTGATTTTTAATATGCCATTTTATCTGACGAGAACGAGATTTGCAGAGAGGCGCTTGAATGGGATCCAGAAGGACATCGAAGAAAAGGTAAATATGAACTGCCGACGAGAGTCTTGACTGGGACCAAGTGAAGACGCTGGCTCCGAATCTTCAACAACGGAGGTCTTTTACCATGGCCCTATGCACCGGAGAATCGGTGCGGGTATATTAAGTAAGTAAGTTATTATTTTATTGCTAAATGAGAAAATTCCAATATTCACATACTATGGCGACCGTCAAAAATTTTCAGTGAGTTTCAAGGTGACTTGCGAGCATTTTGGATGACTCAAAAACCGTTTTTGACTTTATTGTGCAATACATGCTCAAAGTAACTTACAATTGTCAGCTTTTTTGAAGTTAATAACTCCATCTTCAGGACGGTAAAAGATGTGATTTGAAAATATATATTTCAAGGTTTATGTTTTTCCAGCGACTTTTAAAATCTTAGCACAGGGGCCTTCAGAAGATCATTCCTCCGAAAAAAAAATGCCATCTCGATGCACATAAAACAAAACCAGATCTTCATGGATATCAATTTCGTGCCGGTTTTTTTTGGCTGATTAGAATCTTTCGAGTGACCCCACGCCAGCCAGCCAGCCAGCCAGAGCCTTTTGCTCCTGACAGTTGAACCCGTCTGTCCTCTTGGAAACCTGGCAACAACAGGGAACCTGAAGCGAGCGACCCCAATCCTTGCCTCGACCGAAAGGGATCAGCTTTCCAGTTCCAGGCTGGCTGCAACAGCAACAACACCACCCCGCAGGCCATACAACAACGCACATTTGTCACTTTCATCTCACGCTTTGATCCGACTTTCGCGGTAAAAATTTTTTTTTCTCTCCTGTTCCATTCCTCTTCCATAATACAACGTAGATACCTCGGTTTCCAGGAATTTCTAACGCTCCGGCTTTACGACGACGAGGCTGCGGACTCTCTTTCGACTAATTAAAAATGTTTATTTTTATGCCAAGACATCTCGGACTGTAGGATTTGACCGGTCGGTCCGAAATTCCTCCGAAGCCTCTGATTCTAGGCGCTCGACTCGAGGCGAGGCACGGATTCAAAACCGCCACGGCTGTGCCGTTCTCCACCGGGCCGTAGAAAGAAGATCTCATTTCTATAAACTTTATGTGCCATGGGCTATTAGACTAAAGTGGCATTAACTATAATTAATTCTTTCTATATTTCGTTTCAGATGCTGGCAAAGTGTTCGAGTGGCTCGAAACCGGTTCTGTTGGGCCGCTGCTGTCGTAAAAGAGCCACTTCTGATAACACATGTATTATAAGAAGGACCCACAGTTTAGGCATCGAGTCGAGGGGAAGCTTTCGGTGAGAGATTAAAATATTTCCAAGAAACGTTTTGTCTTTTCGCGGTTTGCAGCAGCTAGCATTGGTGGTGTTGATGCTGTGGCTAATTTTATTTTATTGACATTTTAATTTTTTGCCTCGGCAGCTGCTGCCGGGCGACGACAGCCGAACAGAAAGCTGGAGGGATTTGGAAATCGTCGTCGCCGTCGTGAAAAATTATCGAAAATCTTAAGCTTTCGGGGCCACAGTCGAGCGAGGGGAGTCGTGAATCAAAACCCGAGGCGCTATTAATCATCCCGGGTGAGCAAGTGAGACCTCCTTTGGGCTTCGCGAGGAAAGTCCGGACCCGGGTCGGGATTCTTATGTTACACGTCAAGGTGGACAAATTGGTCCCTCGGTTTATAACATTGCCAGCAGTTAGGGGGCACCGTTAGAGATTTATTTTCCGGACCCCTTCCGAGCAGCCGGAGATGGTAGCCACTTCAAGTGACAGCTTTTCAAACCACTCCCCTGGATGGTTGCGCAGATAGCGCGCAAACTCATGGTCCCGGAACGCATGGAGGACAGTAAAATTTTATTTGCTAGGTAATTTGTTTAAATTAAATCGATAGACTTTGATGTATGAGCATTGCTATCGATCTTTTTGCGTTGGGTCGAAAAACCTTTTGGTTAGGGGCAAATAAATTTGTATCATTTCAATCGCTTTCGAAGGTCATACCTGATGACCTTTTCTCCGATGGGCAGAATGTTGAGGTTTAACTGTTTAACTGTTTTTTTTTTCATATAATAGATCGATGATGATTTTATGTGCGTTCTAAGAAGCAATCAAATAGCTGTTTATATAGACCCACTGAAAAAAATAACATTATTTTTGATGGATTTAATCGACCATTTCTTTTTCTAACGAATGACTAAAAAATCACATGATGAAAAGCCACAATTTTAGAGACGGAGACTATTGAACACTTTTAATTCATATGTTGAACAAGGGCCGACAATATTTTTCCTTAAACATTTTTGCTTGAACCAGAACAATAGAATAAAATATCTGGGTCCTTTATTATTATTCAAGTTTGAGTTATTTTTTATTAACAGTTAGTATTTATTTTAAATCCTAACTTTTGAGGATGAGTGGTAAAAGTTGTCAATTTCTCTAAGCAATTTAAAAAAAAGCGATTTCGAAGGTTTTTTTTAAAGAACTTTTTTTATTTACTCAAAATAGTTATTAATAGGCTTATTTAATCCACAAAGATAACTATTTTTAGCATTGTTGAAAATTTATCAAATATTTACAAATAATGTTGAGACATAAAGTTCGATGTTCAAATCAAATTTATTATCTACTCTTGTAAACTCGATTAAAATTGAAAACTTTCGTTTGAAACTTTGTATTTCCAGTTAAATTTTCACTTCAAGACAAAGATCAAGTTCTTTGACCAACAGAAATTTATCACGAATGATTTAATTTACAATAAGAATCCTGTGATTTTTTTTAATTAATATCTTTTTTTTAAATGAAATCTTAAGAAAATCCAATTTTTTTTAAACAAATTTATACAAACATATCCCGAATACAAACTTCGAACCAAATATCTCCTGCAATTTGAACCCTTTATGGAATTCTTTCATTGATATTTTAATCTCGATAAAAAAAACTTAACTTCGAGCTGATTTTGAATGTTATAAGTTTCAATTCTGAATCTTAATCCTGTCCTCGAACTGAGTTTAAAATTTGAAATCCGAATTTGAAAACGATTTTTGAATCTAAGCTCCAGGTAAGAATTACTATTTATATGAACCAAAAGGCTAAATTTTCATCAGAACCCTCAACCAGACATCTCTAATTTGAATTCTGTATTTTTGCCTTTCAAAATGTGTTATTCAGTGAAATGAACTCGTTATTCAGTAATTAATAAATGAAAATTGCGAGCTATGAAACTATTTTGAGTTCCGATTCTGCGTACGAATATAAAGTAAAAATTTCAAATCAAAATCTTGAATACGGTTGCAATTTTAAATATTTAATTTTCATATTCCAAAATTATGACTTTAGGATAAAGAATTTGAAATAGGTTTAAGTTTGGAAAGCAAAACCAAGATAAGAATCAAGATTTTGTGTGAATGATGATCCAAATTGAATTTCAAGAACATAAAATTGGATACAGAATACGAAATCTCATCACAGACATTGAATTTAAATGTCTAAATAAAATTAGCTTTTCACATTTTTTCCCGTAAGTATCTGAGCCGTGTGATACTGGGCTATTTTTCTGAGTATCCGCCAATATCCAAATTATTCGATGACAATTTTCAAGCAAAACAATAAAAATATTGTTTTTGTTCATAAAAACACATCAGTCAATCCATTTTAAAACTCCCTAAAAATGCTTTTGTTTCAATTTTGATAAAATTTTCACAACAAATTCGGGCGCAAAATACATAATTTTAAAAACCTTTTTTTTAATTTTTAGTAGGCCTTTCAATCAAAAGTAATCAAATACAAAATCTACAATTTTCCCAACGTTTCGGCATTTGGTCTTGGTCTATCTCAAGGAATACCAAGATGTCTGGAAAATTTTCAAATAAGGTGGCAGATTTTTTTTGATTTTGCAAAACAAATGAAAAAAATCAACCAAATCCAGGCAATCTGACAAGCTTTGGAGTTTAGAGAAGAACATTGCTCTTGACATTTAATGACCCCCAAAACACTAAATGCTTCAAAGTACAGTAAACTTGAGTTACTTTGATCAAAATGGTTACTTTGATCAACATGCATTTTTTCCACATCGATAATCATCAATAACTAAGTCTAGAGTTTCAATATATGCAAACTATTTGCTACGTTTGAAAGCCTTTTGAGTTTCAAAAAAGCCAATTTGATTTGTTTTTGCAATTTAAAAATATTTTTTTAAATATTAGAATTTCTATGTTTTGAAGGCTTCCAAACAAAAAACTCTACTGATGAAATCAGAGTCATAAGAAGTAATGTGAAAGTTTAGTTTTTTCCTTCAAATGTGTATAGTTTAGGTGGTGTTTTCATTGGCCTTTTGTACTAAAATTTTAAAATAAAAAAATAGGAACATATACTTTCTCACAGACCAAATTGCTGCCCATCCAAAAGCCCGCGACAATATCCATTTCTTTCGGAATATGCATATTTTACCATACATACTCTAATTCAATATAACAAAATATAGACAGGTGAATGAACTGAAAATTTCATTTGTACTAACAAACCACCAACATCAACTTTCTTAACCTCTGTGCCGAACCTTCGTATGCGATATGTTATACATTATAAGTAATAGTGGTAAAACACCTCCAAAATAAATTATCTCAACCCCATGCTGTGCCTTCTCATCCGCTGAGAAGCCAAATGAATTTAAAAAAAAAACTTTGGCAGCGGTTTTCTCACATTTTTCCCGATTCCATTCACTCGATCGAGTGACAGATAGATTTTAAAATGAATTATTTTACGATTGTACTAAGACCTGCAAATACACTTCCTACATATATCGATTTTTTCTATCTTGTGTTTCTCCAATGAGTTATGAAATATGGTTAAAAGTATCAACTTTTCACTTTTAGAAGCAATTATAGCTAGAAATAGTACTTAAACACCTCCAATATCGATCCAACACAAATTTGTATATCCCTTTTACTAATCGTTTCAATCTTATGGTTCTCCAGATCAAATTTTAGTGAACTTTTTTTTCCTATTGTACTAGTGCCAACAGCTAAAACAACTCGAACATAAACTTCTCCAGTCCTTGTGCTAAGTTTTCCTGTTATTTTAGCGCAAGTAACTAGTATAATTAGGGGAGAATGAAGAAACTTGATCCCTGGGGATACTTCATTTCTCAGTTAAATCTCGAAACTCGAATGTTTTACCTTAATCAAATGTTCTATAAAATTCTATCAAAAAGAAAAAATGTAACCTGGTGTCTCGAAATTTTTTAAAAATTTAATTTTTTCTCTTATTGAACATTGTTTGAAAAATCTAACAAAATTTGACTTGAAGATCTTTTTTTATCATTCTAAAATGTTACCCACATTTTTTCATCTGAATCATTGCTAGGCATGAAATTATAAATATTTATCCAACGACTAATGTTAATCCAATAATTTCTTGATAAAAAGAACTCATAAAAGTGCATTCATCTAAAAATTAAAAAAAGGCGCCTTTAAGTATGCAATGAACGTAGGATAGTAGACAAAATTTTGATTTTTTTTTGTCTGACACTTATAAACTGTGAAATAAAAAATTATATGGCCAAAAAAGCCAATGGAACTTTTATCTGTGGATTAGATTTCGTATGATTTTTGCCAAAGTTTAGGGCACCCTGATTAAAGAATCGAGTCTCCTTTAACTTTCAAAATATCACAATTTTTTAGTCTTACGAAAACGCTTCATCTACGGTATCATGTATCGATCTAACTTTTTCAGCATAAAAACTTGAAATCACACACTGTTAGAAAATGCTAAAGATGGCGATCTGCAATTTTTTTTTCCAAAAAGATATGATGAATTTAAGAAAAAAGGATCAAGTATCCCCGTTTCTCCCCTACTAATACCTCTTCAGCAATTATTTTCTTAATCCTTGAGATTCATGAGATGTTGAGATCTTTCACTCAACCGTGCAGTTAGTCGTGATCAAAAGTGATCTTTGATGAGCCTGTAGAAGGGCTAATCATTAGTAGGTACTAGTGCTAATATACCTCCAACATTGATTTTATTTACCTTTATGCTGAGCTCTCGCAACCGATGGGTGAAACTTAACTATTTTTTTTTTTGAAACAGTATAAATAATAATTTCTAATGCTTAACACCTCCAACATCGATTTCCTAAATTACTGTGTTCAAATTTTTCACCCAACGAGTCGCAAGATGGTGTTTAAAGTGTGTACTAGTGGACTTGTGGTTTTAGCTTGTTCTTGTACTAGCTAGTACAACGGCATTGTCGAATTTCTTAAATCTTCTGCTGAGTTCTTTGACCCAATTGATAGTAAGATGGAATTGGAAATGAACTGCTTGTTACAAGTACATACTTGTGCAAAAACACTTCTCAATGCCATTTTTTAAATCATTGTACTTAGTAGTGCTACTAAATACTTTGAACATCTCCAAAATCGTTTTTTCAATGCTTGTACTTAGCTATTTCACCCGATAGGTAGTAAGATGGGATCAAAAGTGGTTTTTTTCTGGTATTACTAGAGCCTGGTTACAAGTTTTACAGCTAATACACCTTAAAGATAGAGTTTACCAATATTTGTGAAAAGATCTTCCACCCGAAGAGTAGTACGAAGTGATTGCAAGTGAACTATCTTCTACTTGTACTTGTGCTGGTAGCTAGCACTAATGCCAATGCACTTGTTATGCTGCTTGTTATAATACACCTTCAACACAGATTTTTTAAATCCTTGTATTGATATCTTTTATCCGATGAGGATTGGATTAAATTTGAACTATTTTCTACTTGTTCAAGCCCTTGTAGTACTACCATCAACGTCGATTTTTTTTAGTGTTTGTAACTAGCTCTACCGTCGGAAGGCCACTAGATGGGATTGATAAAGAAGTTCTTTTATTTTTTTATTAAAATTGACCGTAAAGCTTATGGAACAACATTGAAAATTTGAAGATATAGAAACGACTGTATAAATCTTGAAATTATAAATCTTATTCGAACAACGATATTAGTCCAAAATAACAAATCAGGTATGTTTTTCAACTATAAAAGTAGAAACAGAGAAATCCTGTTGATTCTTTGATTCGTGGTTTTGGAATGCTATTTTCTTATGGTGACCCTCACATACTTGTAAGATAAGTTTTAAACGTTTTTGAAATTGCTTAAGTTAGGATTTGCTTTCTTGCTCCAAAAAGTCTTCATTTTGAGTTATTTGAAAACAATAAAAAAAATTTGGATGTCGTCTCCGATGCTTCAAGTTTGTTTTAGTTGAGAACGGGTTCTCAACCAGATCAACTATTGACCTCATTGTCTCTGTTTTACCCAAAGACCAGATCTAATCGATCAATCCGTAGCCAATTAAAGCATCAACAACAGCGTATGGGAGAATATCATCAGCTTCTCACTAAGAGCTAGCGCTAGTGGTTGCAAGTCTCATTATGCGAACTGATACGGTGCATCGATATTAGACGCGCCAGTCGTCGCTCGTTTCAAAGCACCTACAACCTTCTTGATGATGTAAACGCATGGCAGATACGCACCAACTACACCGTCAACATTTGCGCTAGGCGCATAATCCATGGACCATCTCATGTGGTCTTTTAGACGATGGAACCTTGGATCTCGTTCCATTACTCCACGATCACCACGATCATACCCAAGAGTGAAAGTACCCGCTCACATTTTTTGTTGCTGAACCCTTCTGTTTCGTTTCGTTGTTTTCGGGCTCGTAGCTCGTCGTAGAGGTAACTGAAACACATTCTCACGTGTGTGCTGTTCATCTCGGTTTCGAAATGTTTGCACTCATCAGCTGAAGCTCGGCAGATCGGCAAACATGAAAGCCGCCGAATTGCGTCAATCCGGAGATGATTGATTCGCTTTGCAAGTAAACGGTTTACTCCCGAAAAAATGCGCCAATAATTGGACTCCCCGGCCGGGCTCAGACTCAGCTGGACCTCATCAGGGTCGGCTTTCGCGAACTGTTGCGGTTTGGCGGATCATGATGGCCACAAACCGCAAACAATTTCCTCTACAACCAGGTGGTCCCCCAGAATGACCCTGTCGGTGATTTATGGACCTCTCAAAATACGCTTATCGACCGTTTCAAAAACCGATTTCGATAATTTAATTTACATAAGTATTATTTTACGCAAAGCAATTTGAGTAGTTTCATCGCGAGTCGAGTGACCCCTCCACAGATTTATGGCGGTGTCAGTTTTCTCCGAGATTTCTCCCGTGAGCTTATCGACTGAGTGAGGGGGTGCCATTCTTATCGAATTTCCCCTTTTCAATTGAGACCACATAATTGAATAGACCCTGAGGGCCCTTCTACCCATTACCGGTCCCAAAACGCTCGAAAGCGAATCAAATTTAACGGCAATAAATAAGCGTGCTAATCGGATTACCTTCCCCCGGACAAAAGAGGATGCTTGTTTGCAACCATATTGTTAACCCACCGTGTTTGGTTCGAATCGAATGGTCAGATTCTACCCCGATCCCCACTAAAAGGGGTATATTTGATGACATATGTGAAGCTGGGAATTGTGCCCCGGGGCCAGGCTCTCGGTGGATTTTTTTTTCTGTATCGATTTCACTCCCAAAACATTCGCGGCATGGCGTGAAGGCCGATGAGTCGCGTAATCTTTCTTACGCACCACACGGTTCGGTCCCAGATTGATTCCAAGAGAGAGAGCTCTCGATGAAAATCTACTTAAGTCGTCGAAGACATGTTTTCTTCTGATTTTTTAACGATCTGACCGAATGATGGAACGGGAAGATTTATTTTTAATGAGTGAATTTCGCCCACATACCGTTGCACCGTTTTGGGATGTTAAAAAGAGCCATGGCAAGTCTACTGCGAGCACGTTGATGTAAAATTTAATAATTATCGAAAGAGGAGCTTAAGAGCCGGGTTCGTAGAAAGGATGTGGCTGTGACATTTGTCAGTGGAATTGATTTTCTAGCTGCTTAAAAGTTTTGATCCGGTTGATTGGTCTATGGATGCAACGCTGATTGATTTTTCAAAAATAAAAAAAACGGATTGAAAGCGTTGAAAAACTTCAAATTTAAGAATAAGATTCAGGATTTTAATGAACTGAAGTGGAAAATTATTTTCAGGACCAGAATACAGGATCGGTATTTCATAAAACAAGTTGATGCAAATAATTTTTTGATATTTTTGTTACATTTCTGTCCAGCTAAGCTACGTAAGCTTGAGATTTTGCCTCGCTCAAGCCTACTGCATAATATTTGGGGGCAAAACTGAATTATGTGACACAGTATCTGACATGACCTTCTCAGAATAGAAAAAAACTTTGTGTGTGTATAGTCCTAACATAGTTAGGGCACTTGGCATCAGGGATGCCAGGTGGTTTCGTCATAAATCAGGACAATGCAAAGAAAAAAATCAGGATTTTTCAGAACACCTCTTGATCCAAGGTAACCACAAGCAGCTCTGCTTAGATTGCATAGATACAGGCGAAATACAGGTGCTATTAACGCCTTGATTTATGCAATAGCAGTTAGCAGTTTCTTGGCTGGCCTGTAGTTCATATAAAAAACACCATTCTAATATCATCTGAACCAAAATTACCACCTTTTAAATGGGTTCAACTTTTTTATTACAGTTTTATTCGGTTTTCTTAAATTTTAACAATAAATAAGATAATATTTTAGATGTTTTTATGAAAATCAGGATAATTCAGTGTCCAATTTAAAAAAAAAATCAGTACAACGGGAGAGTTTTTGAAAAGTCAGGAGGGTCTCTCGAAAATCAGAAAAAATCCTGATATTTAAATCAGGACACCTGGCACCTCTGCTTGGCATACTAAGTTTTCCCAAAAAAGATTTAGACCAACATTTGAAAATGTCCAAACTTATCAGGCCAATTTATTATGAAAATGATGAATTTTTAAGAAAAATACATTAACAAAAAATATTTTAAAATCCTACACTGAGAAAAATGCATTTTAAAAATTTTAGCTCAATTTCCCAAAAACACCATCTCAGAATTTGATGTATTTGACAGGTAGTTATAATGCCTACAAGTCGTTCATACATTTCAACTTGTGCATATTTAAGAGAAAAAAGTTTTTCTAACAAAATTTTTTTCAAGTCCCTACTGAAATTACAGAAAATGTTTAAGTGTATGATTTTAATTGAAAACTTTATGACTGGTCAGTTAAGCAAACAGAGAAACATATCACAAAATTGAATTTTTGCAACGTATATAAACAGCAATGCACACAAACATCAGAAGAACTTCTGAGTTTTATTTATGAAACCAAAGCGATTGCCGGTACACAAAAGTTTCATTCGTTTGTACCCATAAATAATCATCAAATTGCTGCTACAAGGTATTTGCATTCTAAAGATGACCATGAAATTTTAAATTTATTCGATAAGGCAACAAAATAAAGTAAATGCATGAATAGATTTTCAACATTGTTATAATTGGTTTATTATTATGCACCCAAAACATTCGTTTTTCGTTTTTCATTAAAAAAAAAAACACTAAAAAAAGTTTATGTTGTAAAAACTTTTTTATTTTAAAAGTGTTCACTTCGCGATGTTCAGAAGAGTTGCAGACCACATTATTGTCCACCACTAAAGAAAAAATCATGCATCTCTGAGGGGCCATTTTTTTTAAATCGACTTTAATTTTTTAGTTTGCACTTTTTTTCAGTGTAGGATATCCAGTCACTTTTACTATCAATCATTACAATAGTAGCTCTTATCTCTTTGAAATCAGTATAATCAATTCAAAAAGCAGCTTTTGAATTAAAGATTGGAAATCTGCACTGAAAAAATAAAATACATGTTTTTCAAACAAAATCATGAAAAGTTTCTGTTAGAAATTTTTTTTTTCGTCAAATATGCACAAGTGACAAATTATGAACAACTTGTAGGCCTTGTTTTTTTCTGGCTTAAATAAAAATTCATGAAATTCTGAGATGGCATTTTTTGGGAAATTATGTTTTAGATTTTGAAATGCATTTTTCTCAGAGTAGAATTTCACGAAAAAAATTAATTTTTGTTTCTAACAAATCAATCATATTTCCGAAACTCTCTCATGAACCACACTTGTGTAGAAATGTAATTTTTCAAGTTTAAAATGTTTATAAAATTTTGTCTGAAAAGTTTGGCCCATTTCAAATGCTAGTCTACATAATTTTTGGGAAAACTAAGTAAACTAAGATCTTTATGCCCTCAAAGTTTCATTCAATTCTAAGAGGGTCATGCCAACTTCGTTTCGATTTGGCGTAAAATCCGTCTTATGCCAATACAGGTATTTCGATTTGTCTTTCATCTCAAGCAAAAGTTTTGCTAACTGTACAAGAAAAAGGTGTTCGTATCGAGCATTTCGTTAACTATAAATCAATTCCAACTTGAACGGCTCAACAGAAAACCGTGAGAAAAGTTTGCAAACTCATCATCTTCGCTAGCAGCAATCGCGTCTCAAATTTCACAGGGGAACAGTTCCAAATCTTCTCCTAAAAGTCGCCTCGATGTAGCGAAAGCTTTCAAACTCAGGTGGTAGCCAAAAAAAAATCTCCTGAATAATCGCCATCACCAGTTCTGAATATCATCGTCCGTCATACTGGATTGGTTGTTGGTTATATTACCTTTTCTGAGTGAAATCGTGAAGACAAAAACAAAACAGCAAAGTAAAAAAAAAACTCAAGCCAATAAATCAGCACTGATGATGACACATGGCGTTGGTTGTTGATGACAATCGCCAAAAGCATCAGCCAAAGCTCGTCGAGTTGGTCCTGATGCGATGGAAGATGGAAAAGAACCGTGAGAAGGATAACTTTTTACGGAGATTTGTCTTCCGTAATCCTTGTTTAAATATAAGTACTTTCCAATTGTTGAGCGATATGCTCTCTGCAAGTTTTTTGTTTTGTTGCCGTTAAACCGAGGAGTTACCATTTCGAAACTCACCTGAAAAGAGAAAGGAAAAAAATGCATCATTAGTACAGGTTATACTGAGCAGTATGGTTACAATTTTCAATGGAATTATAACTAGGCATAAATGTCAATCCAAAAGAACCGCGAAACCCATGCAACACTTCTAATCTAAGTGTATCGTGCCCCATAACACAAAACTGGAGCGTGAATAACCCACCCGATCCACCCCCATCGACCGATTCCATTGAGGGAGCTTTAAAAGTCACTCAAACACACTTCCTCTGTTCTGGGACCATTACCGAGAAATAGAAGAATGGCTTCGTATGATTGAGCTGTTTGGCAGCAGCAAAAGGTAAGTAGTTATCCCGAAATCCGGGTGCGGCTCACTTGACCACCCTCCGTCATCATTGCGTAGCGGACAGACTTGTTGCTAACATTTAGCTCAATCGACTCGAATGTGTGCTCAACCCTAAAACGAGTTACTCAGTGGTTGACCAAGTCGTCATTCCTCTAAACTCAGGCGGCGGCAACGGCGCAACTCCTTTAGTTCATTATTGGTGGTAAGCCTTTGTCGAATACCTCGAGAGGATTTGAAATTTTAATCTACTTAAACGAAACACGATACGCACTTCTGAAATCGACGGCGTGGTCGGAAAAATTATTGGCCGCCATCATTGGGACTGACCGGGGGGAAGAAACCCGTTTTCTCATAAGGTTCCGACATTAAGCGGCAGCAACGGCAACAGCAGTGGCCTTTAGGGTGATCGGAAGACAACGAAAAAAACCCTCGACCTGATTGGCGAAGCTTTGCATACCAAATCCGAAAGCCGCCAAAAGACGTCTTGTTTTCGAACTGTTGTCGTCGGAATATGTTTAAAAAACGGACAAACAACACACATGGAACGGAACAGAGGTAGCCCCGTGTCAAGTCCGCGGCAAACGACACATTTGACGAGATGTTTTTGCTGCCGCTTCTTGTTCAAAATCGTTGCTGTTGTTGTCGTCGTCGTCGTCGTCGTCGGGTTTGGCCGCTGATGAGATGTGGGCCATGACGAAATATTCGAGGTATTTTTACTATCGGTGAACTACCTGAAAACAGGTTCGCGAGAATGGTTTCCGTTCGTTTTTTTTTCAAACGTTTTACTTCCAGGGTCATTACGTGCGCATGATTCGTTTTTTTTGAAATTTCCTATTTAACAAACATCCGAGAAACAGGCTTTGTTCCGATTTCGACACCGGAAGTTTCAATTGCCTATGATAAGAGAAATATGTTGGGTACTCGAAAGCCTCAAGAACAAAAACAAAACCGATAAAAAAAACTCGGCCAGCAAACAACGGTGTCGATAAAAATCAAAGTGAAACTAATGCGTCCAGACGGCCGAGCGACGACGGCAGACGACTTTAATGAGTGGAAGACAAGGAAACGTCACAAGAAGGAAAAAAGCCGTATCAAGAGGCAGGGGAAAAAACTACCGTTCAAAGTAGTTCAAAGGTGAGTGTTATGCTACGCTCAAGAAGGAAGTGGAACATCCTTTCTGCGGCAAGCCAATACCCAAGCTGGAAAGAATCGTGTTGTCGTGTGGAAGCAATAATCATAACTTGGTAATGGAATGGGGCCAGGTTCGTCGTCTCGGTTTCGAAGCGAAGCATTGAAGTCTTTTCGTTTTTTTTTATTGAACAAGACAGGAATGAGGCTAACTTGTCGTAGCTGTCGTAGAAATTGTAAGGAAATGATAACGTGAAACGGCTTTCCAAAAGGTACTAGGTTTAAATCGTTGAAAACTTTTTTATGAGTGGGAGATTTCTGGCAAGTCAAGATATTCACAACAAATCTTGAGAGAAGAGTTACTTTTTGACTATCGCCTGTTTGGCAACTAAAAAGCGTCCTGTCAAAAACTTCAAATAATCGGATTTCTTTTATTCCTGTTTGGCATTTCCTATATCGTAAGGTTGCCAGGATTTTTATGGCACGTATCCGGGCCGGATATTTGGTATCAAAATTGTCGACCAGTCGGGCAATAGCTAGGAAAATTGAATGAATCCGGGCCAAATCCTGGCTACTTTCAATGATATTCGGGCCGGGCAACTGGGCTGGACTGGACTATTTCAAATTTTGTATTAAATACTAGCTGATCCCATACGAACTCCGTTTCGCTTCCAACTTGGAATATGTCATGAACAGTTTGTATGAAAGCCAATTGCCAAGCATTTTCCATATGCACTTCTGAAATCATTGTTAAGTAATAATTGCAAAAATATTGGTCGATCACTTTGTCTGTCCTGAAATCAGAAATCCTTTGACCGTGCCAAAAAACCACGTGTATAAATTTCGATTCGCATATACATAACAACGCAATTATTGCCAAAAAGCTAAACCCCTTTCGGGGGCTCTTATACAATCTTTGATGACTGAAATCAATTGCCCTTCCCTCAAAACTCCCGTGTGCAAATTTTCAAAGCAATCCATTGCATAATAACGTCAATATTGCTAAAAACAGAGAAGAATTAATTTATATGGACGACCCTTTTCGTCGACCCCTGGCAAAACATCTGAAATCGGTTGCTCGTCCCTGAAAACTACCGTGTGCAAATTTTCATCTCAATCCGATGTAAAATAACGACGATGTTGCAAAAATATTGAAATGGACTACTATGATTATATAGACTACCCCCTTTGCCGGCCCCTTACACTGAATTTAATACCTGAAATCCATTGCTCATCTCTCAAAACTCTCGTGTACCAATTTTCGTCTGAATCCGATGTATAATAACGACAATATCGCATCAACAGTGAATATTCAATATGAACGACCCCTTTGGCCGACCCCTTACACAAAATTTCACACCTGAAATCGATTGCTCGTCTTTCAAAACACTCATGTGCAAATTTTCAACACGATCCGACGAAAAGTAACGTCAATATCGCGAAAACAATATTTGTGTTCTATGGACGACCCCCTTCAGAAGGGGTCATCCAAAAATCTAAAAACATTTTTCATCCTTCCTGGTCCTAATGAGCATCCATGCCAAATTTCAGCTCTCTAGCCCTTAAGACGGCTGAGTCTATAGAGGACAAACAAACAAACAAACAAACAAACAAACAAACAAACAAACATACAGAAATTGCTTTTTATATATATAGATATGGGCAAACCCAGAAAAACCCGGGCAATCTAGCAACCTTAGAATAGCGTGAAGCAAACAGCGCCTAAATGTATATTTTAAATTTTTTAGGAGGTGCACAGCTAAACACATAAAAGGACTTTTCAAATTTAAACCAAGAATTGATCATGTTTAATTCTGGGATTCAAGTTTGTTTAAATCAGCATTCATGGGAATGATTGATTTAATTTTTTTTTTTCGAAAGAATCGTACTGCCAATGCCAGAGGTCTCCCCTTCGTCCAGACGCTTATGAAATCAAACCTGAATGAAAACAAAATTTGATCCCAGAAAATAGATTCCCATTTGCAAACATAAATTTTCGGTTTCAATAATCAAAATTCCGAATTCCTGCATCGCGTATCAAATACGACAAAACAATCCACTCAGTAGTGTGTCGGAGCCATTAATATTGCAAATCGAGCAACTTGAACCCGACAATTATCCGCGTCAAATCGAAGGGGCCTAACTTAACCGGTAGCAAAAGCTGACGCAGCACACATTCCTCTTCGATGAACGCTTGCTGTCAGCTACCGGGCTTGTTTCAAGTAGCGAAATTTCAGCTCGAAAAATGATTTTGCATTTCTCGGCACCTGCAAACAGCTAGTAGCTAGGTAATTGCACTCTTTCTCCCGCGAATAGATCCCGGGTGGCTGCTGTTATATGAATTGACTCAAGAGATTGTGATGGGGACGTTATGGACGAAACTGGCAAGAGGGGCAGAAACAACATGTGCCACTTTGGCCTTAGGAGAGCACCATTTGTTACACCGGCAATTTACATTCCTCAGTTGAGCGTACGGTAGATTTCCTCGTCTCCGATTTGCATCGATCTTCTTGGGTCTCGGGCCCAAAATTGAGCCCCCCTAAAAGGTGTAAGTACCGCGCCAAATTGATATAATTTTAAACCAATATCTCTAAGGCAGTCCACGCGGCTGGTCGGAAAGTTGGATTTCTGTTGAGTTGCAGATGTTTGTTAATACTTGAAGCCAGGATTAAGGTGGTGGCAGCACCACCCAAGAAGGAAGTTTGATCTTATCTTTGATTTTTTTTTTTCAATTGGTACTGGGAAGGAAGCACAAACCTGACAGCCTACAGGTCTCCGTTTGGTCCGGATACCGGTAATGACACACCGGCAGGCTTTTCCGAGAGTTATCCGTCATACTTGGAGGCATCGGCAATTGCACTGTGAAGGTTGTTCCAATTTTGTAGCAACAGCAACAACAGCAATAACAGTCACAGCCGCAGGTATTTATAACCCAGTTGCCGAGACGCAGTTTGAACACAAATGACGGGTGACGAAAATTGTTATTGACGTTCATTATTAGCAACTGATAGTAGGTACATGGGGGGAGGACTGGTTTCTAAAATGCTGACAGCCGGTTGTCATGAGCGGGAAACAGGAAACATTTCCTCCCGGTTTCATTTGGACCTGGGACTGAAATTGTTGGGTTGGAGCAGTTTTTCCGGAGATGTTTACTGTTAAAACGTTTTCCAATCAATGCATTTCAAATGATTAGAGTGTTTTTACTTCGAATGTAGAGGAAAATAAGTTTAAAAACAAATGTATGCATTTCGCGCCTAAAATCGGTATTCACTATACTGAAATCATCGGGATTCACGATCTCAAACATTTTTTCTAATTACTTTTACAATCGAAATGGAATGCAATTACATTTTACATTCATACATTTCAGTATATTTTATTACATTCCATTACATTTCATTACATTACATTTCATTACATTACATTTCATTACATTACATTTAATTTCTTCAAATTTCATTACATTTCATTACATTTCATTACATTTCATTACAATTAATTACATTTCATTAAATTTCATCACTTTTCATTACATTTCATTACATTTCATTACATTTCAATGGGCTTGTGATATAGCTCAGTTGGCAAGCTACATTTCATTTCATTTCATTACGTTTCATTACATTTCATTACATTTTATTACATTTCATTACGTTTCATTACATTTCATTACATTTCATTACATTTCATTACATTTCATTACATTTCATTACATTTCATTACATTTCATTACATTTCATTAAATTTCATTACATTTCATTACATTTCATTACATTTAAATGGGCTTGTGATATAGCTCAGTTGGCGAGCTACATTTCATTTCATTTCATCACTTTTCATTACATTTCATTACATTTCATTACGTTTCTTTAAATTTCATTACATTTCATTACATTTCATTACATTTCATTACATTTCATTACATTTCATTACATTTCATTACATTTCATTACATTTCATTACATTTCATTACATTTCATCACAATTCATTACATTTCATTACATTTCATTACATTTCATTACATTTCATTACATTACATTTAATTTCTTCAAATTTCATTACATTTCATTACATTTCATTACATTTCATTACATTGAATTACATTTAATTAAATATCATTACATTTCATTACATTTCATTACATTTCATTACATTTCAATGGGCTTGTGATGTAGCTCAGTTGGCAAGCTACATTTCATTTCATTTCATCACTTTTCATTACATTTCATTACATTTCATTACGTTTCATTACATTTCATTACATTTCATTACATTTCATTACATTTCATTACATTTCATTAAATTTCATTACATTTCATTACATTTCATTACATTCCATTACATTTAAATGGGCTTGTGATATAGCTCAGTTGGCGAGCTACATTTCATTCCATTTCATCACTTTTCATTACATTTCATTACATTTCATTACATTTCATTACATTTCATTACGTTTCTTTAAATTTCATTACATTTCATTACATTTCATTACATTTAATCACAATTCATTACATTTCATTACATTACATTACATTTCATTACATTTCATTACATTTCTTTACATTTCATTTCATTTCATTACATTTCATTACATTTCATTACATTTCAATGGGCTTGTGATATAGCTCAGTTGGCAAGCTACATTTCATTTCATTTCATTACTTTTCATTACATTTCATTACATTTCATTACATTTCATTTCGTTCCATTTGATTGCATTTAATTTCATTTCATTTGATTTCATTCCAATTCATTTCATTACGTTTCATTACATTTCATTACATTTCATTACATTTCATTACATTTCATTACATTTCATTACATTTCATTACATTTCATTACATTTCATTACATTTCATTACATTTCATTACATTTCATTACATTTCATAAGATTGCGTTACATTTCATTGCATTTCAGAATATTTCATAATATTTTATTACATTTCATTACATTTCATTACATTTCACTACATTTCATTACATTCCATTACAATTCATTACATTTCATTACATTCCATAACACTTGATTCTTTTTCCGATGTTCTTTCAACGACTGTAACTTGAATTTTAGATGATTTATTCGGCATTCAGTCAGTTCAAATTGCAAAAACGATTATTTTTTTAACGTTTCAACGTTTCAATCCATATACGGATCGTCATCAAGGACTGAAATGTTTACTGTGTGTTTACCAAATTTCAAAAAGTCTTCTCAAAATAAACTGATTCTTACCTAACTGTTTGACTTACTTATTATAACCCGTAGTGTTCCTGATGATGATCATATATGTATTGAAACGTTGGAACGTTAAATAAATAGTAGGTTTTGCTATTTTAACATACTGAAAGCCGAAAACAATTATTCTTTTTCGTGTATTTTCGTGTGTTGTCAGAAAACCTTTGTTTTTAACAACTTTTCTATTCTAACTAAAAATGTGGCCATTTTACTCTATAATTATTGTGGCTCCATAAGTTTAATGTTATTCTTGGGCAAATAGAATCCCAATAATTTATTTTCAAATTGATTGCAGAGTTAACTTAAATTCGGGTTGAGTAGTGTATTCGATCAAAAATGCTGCCAAGTAATGTAATAAGTGCGTGTGCAAAATTTTCTGAGTGGTTTTTGAGATAGCGTCCAATACACAAGCTCATTGAGTTTTTGGACAGGATCGAGAAAAATTCCGGAACATTTCAGTTGGAGACCCAAGAACAGCTGGAAATCAAAATCAAACCAAAATTCAAATGATAAATGTTCCAAGGAGTCTTAGGGGATCTAGCAGTGGGCTAAAATGTAGAAAAAGTTATGATTTTTGATAACATGAAGTTAAAAAATGTGACACTTCGAATGTTTCAATAGAAGAAGCATTAACAGAGATACATTTTTCTAGATGATTTGTTCATAAACAAGCTGAAAGATGAATAAGCTGCTCACTGGTAAAATAAACCAAACCAAATACGGTGGTCAAATCGTGCGTAATATATTTGAACCGTAAGTAAGGGAAAGTTTTGAAAAATTTCGGAATTGACAGCAAAACAAACTCTTCAGCGGGCATCTGCTCAGCAAACTTGAAATTGCATTTGAAATGATAGATTAAGTCGTTAATAATGTTTTTGCGAATCGCAATTCCCAGCAAATAAGTACACTATCGTAAAAAAGGTTACTTAAAGTCAGTATAAATCGGATATGATAAAAAGTCTGCATTTGTTTGCCAATTTTTTTCTCCTTGCTTACTTACTTTCAGGATGTATGAATAAGGTGTTGAATATCGCCCAATTTGTATATTTCTTATCGCTCTTAAAAATATGTAGGTATGTATTATTACCTCCACTTTGATGGGTATCTATATGCTGTTTTCGAGTTTTATACGATCTTTTTATGATGTTTATGAAACTTTTAAGAAAATTGTTGAGAAATAAACCCACAAGAATGTTTGCTGGGTGAGAGGTTTACAGCCAAAAACTTTTCATTGACAAGCCTCGTCTGTATTTTCCGGAGATAAACGAAAAGAGAAAAAAAATGAAAAATTAGATGACTTTTTCTTGTGGAGCCTGACGATCTGTTGAAACTTCAAATCTGTCAGTGTTTCATAACGAATGACAAAATGAATAGCTATATTTACAAAGAAAACTGTCTTCAAATGCGACCATTTTTACTGGAAAACACTTCAATAGGTCTAAAAAAGTTGATACTCTGTTTCGGTTAAATCTGTGTCATTAAACTATGGTGGAGTGATAAAAAGCCGCCAATAAAAAGCGCCGAAGAAGGACAATTTTGTCATAACATCCACCAAATTACTAACTTTAAGAAATTTTAAAGGTGAAGTTTCAGGAAACAGAAAACGTTATCAAAAATAGGCTTGATTGGGAATAAAAAGTAGTTTTTAGTATACAGATGAGGCACTTGGTGCCAAAGCTGCCGAAAAAAAATTCTGTGTTTTGATGAAAAAAAATTCTGACTTTCTGTGAATTAACCCAAAAATTCTGTGAAGGTTTTCTGTGATGCTTTTTAAATTTGTTTTATTCAGAAGTCATTTCAAATTGCGTCTTTTTGCATTTTACTAAAGAAACATCAATTAACATTACCAATTTTAGTATCTTTTTCCAATTCAAAGATATTAATCCAAAATTTATATTGACTTAAAAAATAGAATTTTGAAAAACTTGTCCGAAATTTTTAAATTCTGTGAAATCTGTGAATATTTCTAAAATTCTGTGTTCTGTGATGAAAATTGGCTCAAAATTCTGTGAAATCCTTGATTTTTCTGTGATTTCGGCAACCTTGCTTGGTGCCCGAAAATTAAAGCCAAAAATTTCTTCATTGGGCGCAATCTCAAAAACTACTTGACAAAAAGTAACAAATTGCACTTGTTATCATTACAAACCCGGTAGCTTCGAAAGCTATTCACAAAACAAAGTGCTCCATTTTTTTTTCGAAAACACTCCTCAGTACATGAAATATCTAATCATTCCGGACGGGTTAATCGTTCCGAATCTAAGCGATTCTTACCAAAAACAAACTCCATAATTTTTCGATGTTTGAGAATCGTTCAAAGAATATTCGTTAACTGAAGAAAAGCTGATGATAATCTTAATTTTCACTCAGCGTGTTAAGAGAACCGAGTTGAATGTGCCGTCGCGTCTAGCAAGTCAACCGTAAGTAAAAATATGAAAAGTAACGAGCTAAAATTTACGTGGGCCTTCTTTTTTTCTTACAGCACAGATACCAACTATTAATCACAACTTGGTTGATGGGTTTCCGCAATGCAAGGGGTGCCAATGGAACATTGCAAGTAACAAGTCGGGTGACAAACGAGTCTTCGGCATTGTTGGAACGCTTCTTCTGAATATGGCAGAAAGCAACACAACCGTAACGGTGTTTTTCTCTCCCCAGGAAGACAAGCTACATCTGTTGCAACTGCTTTGGTTTGGAAGTGAAATGCAATTGTCGTTAGAGTCCCTCCCTAGGTTCGGGGTGGAAAAAAGTGAGCCCAAAAGTGTCACCACGCGACATCAACGTTGAGGTCCACCGTGTCGAAACAGATTGCAGCAGACACTCACACAAGCCCCACAACTAGATAAGTACGGCGGAAAAGGGTTGAAACCGGCCCGATTGGATTCACCTCATCGCCGTTGTCGTCTTTGTCGTTTGTTGTTGCTGATGCGTGGGTGAGCGTCTTGCGCGTTGCGATTCAGTAGGGTGGCACGCGCCTCAGCTTTGCCTCAGAAAACAAGTTCACGCTGCCAGAAGAAAAGCGAAACTCCAAACAACCGCCCACGCCCTGTGTTGCCCTGTTGTTGTTATTGTTGTTGTTGTTGTTGTTGTTGTTTGGGTGAGTGTGTTACGTTATTATTGTTTGGCGATGAATACGTCATAATAAAAAAAACACGCTCCCCGACATTCCCACACACATTTGAGTGAGCGAGTGTTATTTCGTTCGGGTTCATCGTTAGTTGTATATTGGCAAAAATGGAATTGCGGGTTCGTCGCTTATCAGCTCGGGCAAGTCTCTTCGCGAAATTTCGGTTCTGGGAAGGTTCCTTTTAAGGCAATCTGTGAATTTGTGAATCCGCGGTTCACTTGTCGCTTGCCGGTCCTGAACGAAGGTGAATCTTTTGGGCGATTCTTCAATCAAGATGTCGCCATCTGGGTCCTTAACCGGTTTTTTTTGTTGAGGTTGAGGAAGTAAAGGTGAAAAGGGGTGGAAGCAAATCACGAGTGGAATACTTAAAACTTTATCGGTTTTGTTTTTTGACTGGTATCGCGTGGAAGTCGTGGGGGGATGATTCAACATGGTTTTTTTTTTGTTTTGAGCGATGTGTTCCATCAAACTCGTCCCAAGCCTATGTTGCACTGCCTGATTGTAAGCTACAAGCAGCAGAAAAAAGGCAATTTGCTAGCTGCGCTCTTCCTCCCCCGACTTTTTTGATTCACATATGCTGTTGGCCTGACGGTTGCCGCAATCCGCAGCGTGGGAGTTTGTTCCCATCCATCGATATCGTCTCGGATCGCCGCGCGGCCATATGGAGTGTTCCATCGAGAGCCGCGAACTGTGTGTGGTGGCTTATATATTATGGAAATCAGATATCCATGTAGGGGATGCGATTATCCCTCGATTACGCGAGTTTGCTATAATTTTTCACGCCTAGATTTTCGATGCCGATCCCAGGCTACGAGCCAGCTCACTGGGTAGAATTGATCGATTTCTAGGAGGTTGTGTATGGCGGTGGTCAATCGATTTGTGTGGGCCTCCCCTCGTTCGGATGGCTTTTAGATTGGCAACACCCGGTTCGAGTTTGACCATAACTCAATGGGATGTATAGTGTGCTGTTATTGGATTTGCTTAGCCGGGACAAAAAAATGGAGACAACAGACCCATCTGTAAATGTGGCAAACTAATGGGCCCGTAATGGGAGCTTCTTTGTTTGTGGGTTACTTATGGCGGAGATAAATTTGCGTATTCAAGTGGTCTGAAAGTGATTTAAGCTGGTCCAGGGTGTTTTATTGTGCTGGCATACTCTACTGATGGCGCCTCCTCCACAAGTTTGTTTATATTTATTTTTTGTATTTTATTCGCTGTTTGGATAGCGGTGACAATTGTCTCACGGAGGTGTTGATTCAAATTTATTTTTTTTCTGGCAGCTGAAGCCGAGTGCAAATTGGAACATATTATGGCTGGTGGTATTTGAATTTCCAAGCCTTGATGAAGAGGTTTTGTGTTGTGAAAACCCCAACTTCTAAAAGTTCAAGAAATTGAAACACGTTTCGATCCAATAAATCTATGTTTTGAGTTGTTCTTTGTATATAAACACATTCAAAGTTTTCAGATATTTTTTTTCATACAGCACGTAGGGAAACAGTGATTTCTGTTAAGAAAATATTTTTCAAAATATTTTACGTTCCTTAATCAAACCTGTCGTTCAGAAAATGGTCTGATAAAAACGACTCAAAACATTGATGTTGCCTGAAAATTAGACATTTCCGCCTTTAAGTATGCAATGTATTGTATATTAGATTTGTGGACAAACAAAAAAATTCTCGTTTTCTGACACTTATGAACTGTGCAATGTAAAGTCACATGAAGACCAAAAATATTCAACGGACGTTCTATTCTTCAATTTTGTTTGATTTTTGCACAGGTCTTGGGCCTCCCAATTAAAGGATTTAGTCTCTCTTTTTCAAATCCATTAAAAAAAAATCAAATTTTGTTCTGAACAATTTTTGTTTCAAATCGTGACCAACGATTTTAAGAAAACATTGGCTCATTCTTCTCAGCTAAAAACAGAACAAGTTCTTCTGAAAATATTTCTAAACCCTACCAGACATCCAACGACAAACCAGAACAAGTGTTCAATTTCCAACTAAACGGGCACCTAAAAGAAGGACGCCCAAAAATTTCTGGTCCAAAGTAAAGTACTCTCATTAACGCACACCTCAACCTGGACAACTTGAGAAAAAAACATCGAAACAAAGCCGATTAGACAGAAAAGGCCGCGAGACAACAGCCGAGGGAAAAAACCAAGTCTCCAAGAATACTGGACAAAGTTTTGTGACAAACGACAATCAACGAATGCACCGAAAACGGCGGGTTTCAAGTGTCGAAGTAGGAATCCCGAATATTTCACTTTGGGTCCAAAGATTTTCCAATCAGGCAGTTCGAATGCAGTTTTTTTTCGGTAACCAAATAGCTTTTCGAAGCCGATTACCGATTGCCTAAGCCGTCCGGGGCAGTCCCAAAAGTCAAGCAGATTGTTCCTTTTTGGTGGAAGGTTCCAAATGACAAGTGCAACCGGGTCGATCGAAATGCGCTTTTCGGTGTCCTCTCTTTTCCGGGGCCTTTTTCCAGGCACCAACTAAAATGAGAAGAAGGAGCAAAGCAGCCAAGAAAAAATGGTTTAAAATCCCTCCACTTCGGGTTGTTTGGAACGATATTAATTGGAAAAAGATACCAATCGGATTCTCAAGCACCACACCAATGGTTGGGAAAGTGTATAGAAGCGGAAAAAAAACTTCGATACCGGCTTTGTCGAACGTTCTTCGAAGCCCAAATGGGGCAAGAAATATTTTCCTCTGTTTCCCCTTGGTAGAATCGGAGAACGGTATTTTTGCTCTCGGTTTCTCAATTCAACCGGCAAGCATTGGACATAAATTTCGACCATAATTTCGATCGATTTTTCTCTTTTCTCCAGGTTCTGGTTTCACAGAAGGTTGAAAACGGGCACGTCCTTCGCTAATGTCTGATCGAGTTTTTGGTTTCGTTTTTTTCTTGGTGAGCTTGCGAAGGAATCCCACGGAATGATTAACCCTTGGAAGTTCGATTTACATTTTTCGATTTAATTAGTTTATTTTTTAGATTTTGTCAAAGCAAAAACTAAGTTCTAACATCAAAATTCTACAATTAAATGAGTTCCAAGTACATTGTTTGTATCAAAAAAACTAACATCTTCCAATGATCACAATTTAAAACTGTTAGCATTCAAAGGGTTTAAAATAATAAACGAGCAGGACCTCAGTGTGTTAACGAGAGAACTGACCAATGGATAAAAACGATTAACATCATTTAAACATTGCTGTCCTGTCTCGGGCGAAGATGCTGTGCCGACATTCCGTGTCCCGAGAGGTTCTGCGGAACTTTTAGAGGTAGCGCTCATCGGGCTACTTAAAAGGTATTTATTGATTTTTGTAACCAGCATGAAGCGGGAAGAAATGCGTAAGGAACTATCGAAAAAAAAAATGCAAGAACTGAAACCGGGGAGACATCCCGAGTCTTTGAAGTCCCGCTGCAGTCGTTTTTCCAGATGGACTCTCGGAAAAGGGCTAAGGAGCGCATCGTTTATCGCAAATTATCGCTATTATTTCTGCCAATTGTGGGACATTTTCATTGGTGCGTGATTAGTGCCTAAGAAAAGGGGCTGGTTGTTTACCGACTGGTGATTGTTTATGGAGACTGTCCCCCTTATTCTGCGCCGCGCGTGAGGTGACGATAGTCGAGTCGAGTCGGAGTCACGTGAGTCTTGTCACCTTTTTCCCGAAGCCGATGTGACAGAGCATACGATTTGTTACTCACGGTGACTACTAGATTAGGATAAGAACTCAAAAAGTTCATTCTAAAAGACGTTTCTCACCTAAAGCGACTACTGGAATTGGGTGACTCGACTATCGTCACCTCACGCGCGGCGCAGAATAAGGGGGTGTATCTCTTGTGTTACGAGAATTTTTATATTATCCGAAATGGTTTTCCACATCTTACGCTAGTATCGTTCAATTTAAGAGAATGTGTCGGCTTCCAGATAAGAATCAGTCTCTGGGGTCAAAAGAAAATCTAATTTGAATAATTTATCTATCCATACGTAAGACGTGGAATCAGACAGACCCCCGAAACAAAGCTTCAATATGGAGAAGAACGAAACGAAACGATCCAATTATGCATTTAAATTAAATTATGTTCCGTTCTTGTTCGGTTCAGAATCTGCCGGACAGTATTGATCGTCTACCTGATTCTATGCAGCAGTTTAGTAACAGCTGTCATTTTTTTTCTTTCGAGATTTTCTAACTTGTTATGTGTTTTTTTAAATGATTTTTGACTGTTTTTTCGTCGAGTGTTTTTTATCTCCCAACAAGAGAGTTTGTTGATTGCATATATTAAGGCGTTTTTTGAACAGTGAAATTCCTAATAAAACATATGTGACTGCTTAAGTCACAAGTGTTTTATTATCTTCAAATTGGACAATTTCTTTGGAAATTCCATTGCTTGTTGAATTAACCAGAAATATTGTCAACTCCTTGTGCAAATAACCAGTTTACTCAAACAGCATCCGTCATAGAGCGCCCAGAGCTAGGAGAAGCGTGCAAATGTCGCTAAATGAGAACATGTGCAAATATGTAAATCAGATAGATAGATAGACAGGGCCAGGTTTTTTTTCTGTCTTCCTTCTAGTTACCTCGCTTACCTAGTCTAGTAGAGACGTGTGTTTTACGATAAAGATTTTGCGACTCTTGACGCGACTCGACTTTTCGATGTTTGTTGTCACCTAGTGCCGCGCCGGTTGAGTTGGGATTGTAGTCATCGGTAAAATTCCTAGAATATTTTAAGACTTGCAAAGTGGTGACCAGCTTCAACCGGCCGGCGCGTGAAAGGTAGGGCCATTTTCTGCGGACGTGTCATAATTTGTGAGCTTAGCCGTTTGCTTGAAGTAATGCTTTAAACTTTGCTCATGAAAGGTTGATGGTTGGAAATGGACATTTTGTTGGGAAGAAAGAGGCTAATGATCGTAACATTTTAAACAATTCTTGGTTAAACAAGGTGTGTACAATGAAATAATTTTGTCATACACAGAAAATTTTTTTGACTATTTCGTGTCACTGAAAATTGCAACCTTTAAAATAAATCAACCTGTAATTAACAAAACCTGTAATTTTAAATTGTTTTCTTTGAAAGTTGATGAATATCATTTATTATTACAGCAAATGTCTTTTAAAAAACTTGTACACTAAAAATTAAATGTCACGTAATTTGATTTTCAACCTGTAAAATTACAGTAAATGTCCTTTTTGTTACAGGACATTTCCGTAATTTTACAGGAAATAATTTTTGCTGTGTATGTCTCAAATCCACATAGCAAGCTTTTTGTAGTAAAAAGGGAAATTTAAAAGTTCATATGGAAAACTTTGATCGAGACCTTCAAGGGAATTCGTTGAACAATATTATCCTTCGATTCTGATTCTACCGGGTCATTTTACTGCGGATCTGATGATATTCTGATAGGTCGTTCATTAAATTTCCCAGTGATTTTGATAAAGTTTCTGTTATTTTTATGTAATTTTCATGTCACATCTGTAAAATTTTTATGTTACTTCCATGATATTTTCATAGTGTTTTTGAATATTTTCCTGTTCTTTTCATGAGGCTTTTTTTCGCTACTTATGCAGTTTTTGTTTTATTTTGATATTAAGTTCTGTTTCTATTTATTTTGATGTAACTTTCAAGTAAATTTCATTACATTAACATTTCATGAGTTTATAATGTTTTCGTGTAATTTTCATGTTATCATGTTATTTTCATGTAGTTTTCATGTTATTTTACATGATTTTATCATGTAATTTTCATGAAGTATTCATGTACTATTCACGTCTTATTCATGTCATTTTCATGTAATTTAAAATCATTTCCATGATATTTTAATGTTGTTTTAATTTTAATTTATCCTAAATTTTTTTTCATGTAATGTAAATGTTTTTTTAATGTCATTTTCATTTTGTTTCATACAAATTTCATTAAATATTCATGGAGTTTTCGTGTTATAATCATATCATATTTATGTAAAGTTCATGTAAGTTTTAAAGAAATTTTCATGTTGTATTCATGAAATTTTCATGTGATTCTCATGTCATTTTCATTTAATTTCCATTCAATTTTAATGTCATTTTTTTTAAATTTTCCTGTAATTTTCATGGAATTCACAGCCAATTTTCATGTAATTTTCCTGTAAATTTCATGTTATTTTCATGTAATTTTCATATAGTTTTCATGTCATTTTCATGTCATTTTCATGACATTTTCATGTAATTTTCATGTCATTTTTATGTCATATTCATGTCATTTTCATGTCATTTCCATGTAATTTTCATATAATTTTCATGTTATTTTCATGTAATTTTCATGTAATTTTCATGTCACTTTTATGTCATTTTCATGTCATTTTCATGTCATTTTCATGTCATTTTCATGTCATTTTCATGTCATTTTCATGTCATTTTTATGACATTTTCATGTCATTTTCTCGTCATTTTTATGTCATTTTCATGTCATTCTCATGTCATTTTCAAGAAATTTTCATGTCATTTTTATGTCATTTTCATGTCATTCTCATGTCATTTTCAAGAAATTTTCATGTCATGTCATTTTCATGTCCTTTTCCTGTCATTTTCATGTCATTTTCATGTCATTTTCATGTCCTTTTCATGTCCTTTTCATGTCCTATTCATGTCATTTTCATTTCATTTTCGTGTCATTTTCATGTAATTTTCATGTAATTTTCATATCATTTTCATGTCATTTTCATGTCATTTTCATGTCATTTTCATGTCATTTTCATGCCATTTTCATGTCATTTTCATGTCATTTTCATGTCATTTTCATGTCATTTTCATGGCATTTTCATGTCATTTTCATGTCATTTTCATATCATTTTCATGTCATTTTCATGTCATTTTCATGTCATTTTCATGTCATTTTCATGTCATTTTCATGTCATTTTCATGTCATATTCATGTCATTTTCATGTCATTTTCATGTCATTTTTATGTCATTTTCATGTCATCATCATGTAATTTTCATGTCACTTTCATGTCACTTTCATGTCATTTTCATGTCATTTTTATGTCATTTTAATGTCATATTCATGTCATTTTCCTGTCATTTTCATGTCATTTTCAGGTCATTTTTATGTCATTTTCATGCCATTTTAATGCCATTTCCATGTCATTTTCATATCATTTTCATGTCATTTTCATGTCATGGTCATGTCATTTTCATGTCATTTCCATGTCATTTTCATGCCATTTTCATGTCAATTTCATGTCATTTTCATGTAATTTTCATGCCATTTTCATATCATTTTTCTGTAAATTTCATGTCATTTCATGTCATTTTCATGCCATTTTCATATCATTTTCCTGTAAATTTCATGTCATTTCCATGACGTTTTCATGTCATTTTCATGCCATTTTCCTATCATTTTCATGTCATTTTCATGTCATTTTCATGTCATTTTCATGTCATTTTTATGTCATTTTCTTGTCATTTTCATGTCAGTTTCATGTCATTTTCATGTCATTTTCATGTCATTTACATGTCATTTTCATGTCATTTTCATGTCATTTTCATGTCATTTTCATGTCATTTTCATGTCATTGGCATTTAATTTTCATGTTATTTTTACGTCTTTTTCATGTCATTTCCATGTCTTCTAATGTGATTTTTACTCATTTTCGTGTCATTTGCAAATGATTTTAAAAGCCTTCATGTTATTTTCATATCATTTTCACGTAACTTTTCAGTCATTCTCTTCATCTTATTTTCACGTAATTTGGATGGAACTTTCATCTCATATCGATGTTATTTTGATGTTATTTTGTTGTTATTTATACGTAATTTTCATGTCAATTTAATGTTATTTTCATGTAATTTTCTTGTTATTTTTATGTAATTTTTATGTTATTCTCATGCAATTTTCATGTAATTTTCATGTAATTTATATGTAATTTTCATATAATTTTCATGTTATTTTCATGTAATTTTCATGTTACTTTCATGTAATTCTCATGTAATTTTCATGAAATTTTCATGTAATTTTCATGTTATTTTCGTGTTATTTTCATGAATTTTCATGTAATTTTCATGTAATTTTCATGTAATTTTCATGTTATTTTCATGTAATTTTCATGTAATTTTCATGTTGTTTTGATGATGTATTCATGTCATTTTCTTGAAGTTTACATGTAGTTCTCATGTATTTACATGTATTTCATGTAATTTTTATGTAATTTTTTTGTTATTTTCATGTTATTTTCAGGTAATTTTCATGTTATTTCATGTAATTTTGATGTTATTTTTTATGTTATTTTTATGAAACTTTCAAATAATTTTCATTTAATTTTCATGTAATTTTCATGTAATTTTTATGTTATTTACATGTAATATTCATGTAATTTTCATGTTTTTTTTCGTGTCATTCGAAATGATTTGTGGAGCCATTTATGTCATTTTTACGTGATTTTTCCAAGTAGTTTTAAAGGCATTTACAAGTTCCCTTTTTGTCATTTAAATATTATTTTCATGTTTTTTTACATGTAATATTTATGTTATTCTTATGTCATTTTTGTGTAATTTTAATGTAATTTCCAAATATTTTAATATAACTTTCATGTAATTTTCATGTAATGTTCATGTAATTTTCATGTAAATTTCATGTTGTTTTCGTGTAATGTTAATGTTATTCTCATTTGATTTCCATTCCATATAATTTTTTGGTTTTTTCCTGTTGATTGAATGATTTTTTCATGTCTTGGGCATATCGTTGTTACTTCTTCGTCATTGAATAAAGCTGTCATTTTTAAGTCGTTTTCATTGTTTTCTGCTGTCGTTTTCATGTTTTTTTAAATTGTTTTTTTGGCCATTTTAAAGATGTTTTTTTATTTTTTTATGATTGCTGTTTCATGTCATTTTTATATATTTTTGTCATTTTTATCACAGTTTTCAATAAATTGATGCCACTGGAAATGATTGGGATGTAAATTTTAATAGTTTGATGATTTTCTTGTTATTTTGATTCAAATTTCATCCAATTTTATGTTTATCCCTTAAAAAGACTTTAAGGCATTTTTATTACATTTTTATAAAATTCTCGAGTTGTTATTTTAATTTATCGGCCTTAGCGGTGAAAAGTGATGTCCTTTTTAGTAGGGACATTTAAAGATAATGAAATTTCTATATAGAGAGAAGGTTAGATGAAATGAAAGATGGTGAAAATGAGCGGGTAGAATTTATTTTGAAGCATTATCATCACATATCAAAGTTTTGTTCCTCATGATTTCAAATTTCATAATTTTTAGATGTCCCTACTTAAAAGGACATCACTTTTCACCTCTTAGGCCGATAAATTAAAGTTTTAAATACGGGGGTTAATCTCTGCATAAAATTCTCGAGTTGTTTTCATTCATTTTTCATATTTTTTCATGCGGGTTTTATGCGATTTTAATGATAATTTATGCTATCTTCGATCAACTTTTCAGAATCAGGAAAAAAAATTGAGCAAATGTTAAACAAATATACTCAAAATGAAGTTATTCATTGAAAATTGAAACTTTGACTTTGATAGATGTGTGAAAAAGTTCTTTGAGTTTTCGTCATTTGTTCAGAGATTTGATTGATTTTAAAGGAAATTTGTTATAACAGATTGTTAATCGTATAGAAAATTTTGAAGCGTTACTCCTCAATAATTGAAATATTCTTCTTAACACTTATCAAGACCAATTTTTAACATTAACCCTTCGTTTTATAAAGTAAAAAATTTGCAACAATTAGTGTATGGAAAAACTGAAGAATCGTATTTTATTTTAATTTTTTTTCTTGATGTACTCATAATTTCCAACTGTTAAAAATAATTTTTAAGGAAAAATAAAAAATCATGAAATGAAGGGTTAAGTGAAATCACGAGCAATCGTGAGCTCTCAACCATGTTCCTTGAGATCACGCGTCTTCTTTTTCCAACCCTTCAAACCATTTTAGAGGGGTGTTAACAATCCGCTTGATGGGGATTGTGAAAATTCGCTTAAAACTGATGATCACGAACGGCTTCCTTTTCTATGCTCTATTGCCGTCCAAAGGAATGTGTGAAAATTTTATCCTAGGTCACCGGCACCGACCCGATAGAGATTTTTCAACTGACACCGGGGGACTTAAACGCCAGTTAAGCCCTAGAAGCGAGAAACCCCTCGCTTTCGAAATTTGCCGATCACGAATTCACGACTTTCGCGCATCTTCATAGGTTTTCAGGAATTTGACAGCTCTCACACCGTTTGTTTCGTTTATTGAAGGTGAGTGAGCAAGCATCTTCTTTGATTGTGGGTTTTTTTCTGTTGGTACGAGCTAGAGTTTTTCGTTTGCTAAACCAAAGTCCAGGAGGGGTTTGTTACGAGGTCAAATCAAGTAACGCGCAAGTCATATTCTGATTGAAGGCTGTCAAATTTTTCTTCGTAGAGTTCACGTAAAAAATGGTTGTTCCCGGATTGACGTGCCAAGGCAAGCCACGAGGGGTGAAAAGTTCTTCGAGTAGAAACGGATAATCACCAGCAATCAGCCATTCAGCTGCGATTGGGACTGAGGGACCTTGGCACAATCTCTCACGTCTCGTCCGTTGGTTGATTGCCGTCGAGTCGAGTTCGATTGGATGACGACGATTGGAAGATGGTAATTGCTTTTCAAACGGGCAAGCAAATAACAATTACATCTTTTTGCAGCACATCAGTACAGTTCCTCGGAAAGGTACTGACTGAGAGATGAAGCTATAGGAAAGTTCTCGGGATTGTGGGGATGCGCAAAGACGTGCATCTTCTGACACGACGAGCTGTGAAGGTTGCAAACAGATGTGCTATCTTTTGACAGTATGGACGAGGTAGAATCCGAGAGAAAAACCCGTTTCTGGCGCCTCATTGCCGATGTGGACCCGTCGAAGATGACGACAATCGTTCAGCGAAAAGGGTTTCAGCGGAAAGTTGGTCGTAAACTCTATCCCTTACTCGCGGGGGGATGATTACGCTCGTGCACGGTCGATTACTGGCTACTGCGCGCCGCTGCTGGACGACATGGCACAAATTGAATTGATTATCGAACGCCTCATCGTCGAGACTGGTTGGGCACGAGTTGCTTGAAAAAAACTGACCAAGACGTACCAATGCCGGAGCCCGGCACAAAATCCGGGCTGCCGGTCTGATAGGAAGCAGGGGACAAATTTTTCGATGGCGATAATTAATACCGTCATTGGTGCCGCTGGACCGGGAAATATAATCCGAACGGTGTGGGGAGAGCGATAATTAGTTGGTGGGCCAAGTCTGAGCGCGGCAACTTGTGAATGTCTCTGTAGCGGAGTGGTTGGCTCATTAATTTTTCTGCACGGTTTTAACTTTCAATGTAGAGGCAGAGAATTTCTGTTTGGAAGTTCGAGGGGACACTCGGTTGGGATTTGCATGCAAATCCATAAAACACTTCTCGAAAGTAGGTAGGAAGGTATATGAGAGCCGTGAACTGTTAGGGAACGGTTCAGCTCGTTAAGCTGCATGGCGACCGTCATAACGTGAGGGAGAGCTTTTTGTTTGTTGCGGTCCCAACCGCCGTAGTCGTGGGGTCAAATAACACTCATATACGATGGAGTGGCGAGATTGTGCAGTAAATCTTGTTGTTTTAATGGATGCTGGGAGGTTTCGGTTGATTATCATCTTCTGGGAATTGGAAGTGTTTTCAATTGCTGGACGTTTCGAAACATGACCGCTACCAGCTCATCAACCGAACGACAGAACACTCAATTTGAAGCAGAAAAAGGAACCTGATTTGAATTCGCCCTCAAAAATCTTTTGATTCCAAAACGATCACCTTTTAGAAGCATGAATGCGGAGGAAAAAAACGTGCCCCAATCTCCCAGTAGGAGGTGCCTTTATCTATTCCAGCCGTGTACCTAAACGCTTTCAAAGCATGAATATAATTTTCTGAATATTAAAATCATTCCAGATGATCTGTTCATCTAGCGTTCGGTGCCCGGTTTCTGCAGCATCATCAACTCTTCGTTTGTTGATCTTCTTTACTTGATCTCCTCCACGAGTAGAAGGTTTCCGAGATCGGTTGGCGACCGGGATTCCGTTGTATTTATACTCAGCATATTTTCATCCATACTCCATCTACGATCCGCCACAACAAACACAACCATAAGAGGAAAGGTTTTGTTTTGGATTCGACTGATCACTCAAACAGAGTCTCGTTAACTTCTTCTACGAGTGTATTTGTTACAAAAAATACCATCAGTTAAGCTTCCCACTGGAAAACAAGTTACCCCTGCTGAGCTCAAACAGGTATTGGTGCCGCCAAGTGTCTTCGAGGAACCACAACTCGTTATAGTCTTTTTCATCAGCCTCAACTCCGCTGTACCATAATCTTCACAGCACATTTTTTCACTTCTTTTTCCCTTCTCTGTTTTGATGGTGCCTCGCGGGATTTATCCGAGGCGAAGCAGTTTGCAAAGCAGAAAAGGTGAAACTGCTACCTTCTTTATGTGTCTGAAAACTTCCACGAACCTCTTGACTTCCAGGGGTTGAAGGAGGAGGAGGAGGAGGAAAGCAGAAGAAAAAAAATCAACCGTATGTTTTGAAAATTATACAGTCCTCAGCCCTTTTTCTCCAGAAAAGCATACCAAGTCCACCTCGAGGTCCCGGGCATAGCACGCGCAATAAATCGGAGCGTGATTGCATTTCCAATCCAACTAGGCCGTGGTTCTCCGGTAGAAGAGAGTTGTCTAGCCAGTTCGAGATTTAACACTTGGTTGTTAAATCTCGTGCCAAGGCTCGGCCATTTACGATCGAACCATAAATCTCCAGCAACAGCTCTCTTGATAGGGAGCTCAAGCTGGCAGGCAGGCAGGCAGCTTTCAACACCATACTTCGAAAGTCTAGAACTCTGTAATTTGTCCTGTAATCCCGATGCCTGCCGCTGACCAAATCCGAACCAGCTCAAACATATGTTACACAAATCTCCGGCAGATTAGAGGCGGTAGATAAGCGCCACCGTGCAATTTGCTTAACCCTTGTTGAGTCGAGCCGGATCGAGATTGAAGCCAAAAGCTCTCATCGGTTCTCTGGACGCGTGGGATGTAATTAGAGCCCCAGAGTTGTCCCAACAAACTTCTTTGCTTCTATTGCACGTTAGGATTTATTACCCGGACAATATTAGGATCAACCATCCGCTTTGAATCCAGTTCGGTCAGCAAAACGGTTGGTAATTATTGTTATCCAAACGAGTGCGGCAACGATCAATACTCTAGTTAGCGTTACGACGGTTTATCAGATCCGATTATTTTTGCCAAAGTGCTTCCGGCACTACTGGGAGTAGTTATGATAACCGTATTAGAAGTTACGATAAATGGCATGAACACTTTTTATTAAATTATTTAAAACAAATGCTTGAAACCTCTAACGTAAGGTTGCTAGAATTTTTCCCGAATGTGTATGCAAATCCGGCATATTTTACCTAAAACCTGGCAAAATCCGGGCATTTTATTACCAAATTTACAACTTAAAATCCGGGCAATATCCGGGCAAATTTGAGCAAAACTCAGGAATTATTCAACGAAAATCAAGACTAAAATTTCTGAAATTTTTTTTTATCAAAACACATTATCAGATTCGTGTTTTTGTCTTCTTAAAACCCGAGTTTTTTTTTTATAAAACTTACTCAAAATAATTTGGTGTTGATCCCAAAAATCCAAAAATATAATAACTAATCTGAGTATTTTTTTTAGATTTTGCAAATAAAGTGAATAATGCCGGGCAAAACTTGGGCAATTCTCAACGAAATCCGGGCAACCGGGCCAGGCTGGACTTTTCCCAAATTTTATTTCAAATATACGGGCAAGTCCGGCAAGCACTGGGCAATCTAGCCAATTCTAGCAATCTAGGCAATTTCTAAAAATATGAAAAGTTCTCCTACCTCTATGTTACAGGTTGCCAGAATATTTTTCCGAACTAATCCGGACGAGGAAAATTCTGGAAAATCTTTCTTAAAACTTGGCAAAATCCAGCCATTTGCTTTCAGAATTTTTTTCTTAAAATCCGGACCATATCCGGGCCAATCAGCTCAATACTACGAAATCCTTCAGGAAAAAAAAATTTTTTTCATCCAAACACATCAGAATCAAAATCAAATTTAAGGCTTTCAATAAATCGTTCATGATTTATTTAGAAAATAACACATAACAAAATTGTTTTTGGACAAAAAAAAATAAAATAAGGCTTCCAAAAAAACGATTATTAATTATTGAGCAATTATTTGTTTCAAACATAATAGTTTTTATTAAAAAAAAAAATTAAAAATACAACAACTCATTTTGAGTTTTTTGATAGATTTTGTAAAAAATGTGAATGAATCCGGGCAAAATTCGGGCATTTTTACGGAATCCGGGAATCCATTTAAAAATTTTAAGTCAAATATCCGGGCAAATCTGGATAGAACCAGACAATCTGACAAGCTTAAGAATATCCGAGAATTTCACCCCAAATTAAAGGTTAAGTTTTTTATCGACTGAGGATGCCTGCAAGGAGCCAGTGAAATACTTGTTGATTTGAATTTTTCAAAAACTGTGGCTGAATTCAAATTCATCGACTATTTTTCCAATCATAGTTCCAGACAAGGAGATCTTCAAACTTTCTTTTGAGTATAAATTGAGAATCGATAGACTTTGTCAATTCAAAATTGAATATTTGTCAATTGTTCTTTTGGTCTCTGAGGGTCCCAAAAAACCTTCACAAGTTACCTTAAATTCTTTCATTTGCGAATGAGTGCAGATTTTCAAGGTTATGCTCCGTTTGCAGATTTTTTCGGCTTTGATGAATAAATGGAAAGGCTGGGGAAATGTTTCAAATCGTTCCAGCCCCAAAAGACAAAACGACTGGGAAAGCAAGATTTTGAAAGTTTGTTGCTATCAAATAAGTTTAAGTAAGGTTCCAGCTCCTGTAAATAAGAATGAGTGATTGAAAGACCATAAGTAGTTTTGAAAAGTTGTTGCTAAGCTTCCTAGATATTGCTCCGGCTCCAGTCAATAAGACTGAATAAGACTTGAATTACTCTAGATCTGAAAAACTAGTGCTGAGTTTTTTAAGTTGCTTAAGACAGTTTCTAATAATCTCGGCTAAATTTTAAGATAGATTACGCCGGAACAAATTTCAAATCCTTCTTTTGTCACTCGGAGTTGAAACATCGCGAGGGGGGGGACAATAAAAATAATGCGAAAAACAAATAAATTGGAATAAATTGCACGAAAGCTTGTATGCAACAAAATTGTATACTATATCATTTCACAAAACCTATAACTCAAGAAATTTTTTATCAAATAATTCAATAAAATCAAGTATACAAAAGGTGGAAAAACTTCTGTTTTCCAAAATTTTTATTTTGGTCTTGAATTCTTTCAGAAATTTGAATATTTTGTCAAAATTTACCGAAATTACTTCAAACTTTATTTATTCCCCCCTTCGGGTTTTTTGGAAATTTCGAAGGGGGGGGGGGGGGTGACAAAGGAAGAAATTGATATTTGTTCCAGCCTTATAAGATTTTGAGATAGATACATATGCATGTATATAGATTTGAACTTGTTCAGACTCCTGTACATAAGAAGGAGTGGCTTAAGAAGCATTGATTTCAAAGATCGTTTCTTAGATTATTTTAAAACTGTTATGGCTCTTGGTAATAAGATGAAACGGCTGGAGAAACACAGATTTCAAATGTTGTTGGTTCAAAAATTCATTCGGTTCCTGTCAACATGGTTGGTCGACTCCTCCCAAACAACGAAGAGCTGGAAGAAAAAAGCACTGTTTTCAGTTCGGTCTTCGATTTTAATTTTCTTTCGCTGATCATGCTCAGTGAAGCCACATTAAAATCGGTATTTTCATATCCAAAAAATTCTTTTTTCGGTATGGAAATCAGCAAAATCGGTATTAATATCGGTATTTTGGAATGGTTGAAAATTTGTTTTCAGTAGTGATTTTGAAATCTCTTCTCAGAATCCCTACTGAAATCCAGTTTTCAATTCTTTTTTTAATAAATGCCTTCGTATATGTATATTGAGGGGATTTGAACAACTGATTTTTTTTATCGTTTTTATATTTTTGATTAGTTGTTGAAATTCAAAAGATTTGTTTCTTCCAAATTTCTACTATATACTTTTTTCTAAGTTGCTTTTTCTTATTAAATCATGCCACAAGTTGCAATTATCTTTATAATCGAAAAAAAATCAGATATTTTTGGTTAAAGAGTTCTTATTCTCATTTTCTTTTTGAAGCTTCTCGATAAGGCTGGAACAAATATCAATTTCTTCTTTTGTCACCCCCCCCCCCCCCCCTTTGAAATTTCCAAAATCCCGGAGGGGGGAATAAATAAAGTTTGAAGTATTTTAAGAAAATAAAAATTCAAATATCCGAAAGATTACAAGACCACGAACCCAATTTTGGAAGATGAAAGTTAATTTATATTTTGTAGTGTTGATTTTATTGAACTTTTCGATAAAAAAATACTTAATTTATAGGTTTTATACAATAATATAGTAAGCAATTTGGTTGCATACAAGGTTTCTTGCAATTTATTCCAATTTATTTGTTTTTCGCGTTATTTTTTTATTGTCCCCCCCTCGCGATGTTCCAACTCCGAGTGACAAAAGAAGGATTTGAAATTTGTTCCGGCCTAATATTCCCAATTAATTAATTTCTTCAAGTTATCGATTAACACATGAATCCTTATAGATGTGACCAAAAATGAAAGTGTTTACTTCTAGTATACCACACGAAACATGTTTTCGGAATTCGGAAAACTTAGAAATATTTACACTTAATGGATGATTTTTTCCTGGCTCCCTAGGCGCAATTATGAATATCATTGAATATTATATAGAAAACGACAGTTTTTTACTTAGCTCCATGAAAAAATAATTCCTAACTAGAGCTGTATTCGTGGATTTTTCTTTAAATGTACGACTATCAAAAAGAAAAATCTTATTTCTTTTAAAATTCTATATAGTTAATTGATTGGAATGTTGAAACACATTATAAAAGCCATAAAACGTGTTAATATCAGAGGACCTGAAAATGTCCAAACCAACAGCAAATTGTTTTGGTCACTACACGGTCCCAAAAACACTATTACATTATCGAAAACGCTCATTGAAGAAAACTTCATTAGGACAATCTTCGAGTATTCTTTCTTTGCTAACACCAAGTATTATTTAGTAGACTTCAATTTAACAGAATACTCAATATTTTCAAACGTCTTGCTCAGACTTAAAAATGTCTTACATTTCTTTTGTAATTTGAGTAAAAATCTCAAAAATCGGTATGTTTTGTCAAAAACCGTAGTCGATGTATACAGATTTGCTAAAAAATCGGTATAAATGCT
Source organism: Uranotaenia lowii (assembly GCF_029784155.1). NCBI lineage: Eukaryota > Metazoa > Arthropoda > Insecta > Diptera > Culicidae > Uranotaenia > Uranotaenia lowii. The sequence goes on from NC_073692.1 coordinate 80,695,996, forward strand.
CCACACGTTTTCCGAGTAATCTGAATTCTGTCTTTCCTTAGTAAAATGTTCAATCGATTTGATTTCTTTTTTTTTTTTTTAATAAACGTATTTTTTGTTCTCTTTTTCCAAATGATGAAATCAGAGCTTCTTCTGTTCAGATATAATCTGTACCAAAAAATAATGCAAAATCTGTATTTTTTTAGATAAATCTGTACTTGTGGCAACCACGCCCACTGTTGTTGTGGATTTTTTTCTTGATAAAATAACTGTCAGAGTCAGAGTCAGGTAGTCAGAGGTCCCAGGTGGTTTTGTTAAAAATCAGCATATCACGAAGAAAAATAAATTGATTTTTCACACAACATAATTTATGGATATTATGTGCAGGTCTGCTTAAGTTGCACAAATGAAGGCAAAAGACAGGTGTTGTGAACGCCTTAATTTAGGCAACAGAAGTAAGCAGCTGCTTGGCTGGCTAGTAGTTTATATCGAAAAACACAAATATCGCTTGAACTTTCCACCGGTTGATTGGGTTAAACTATTTTATTACAGATTTGTTCGCTGTTTAACACTATTTAACATCATTTAACTACAGATTCGATTATAATTGAGATGTTTTGTAGAAAATCAGGTTAAATCAGAACATTTTGTAGACCATTTTTTTAAAAATCAAGACAATTAATGAGTTTTTTTTTTCAAAAATTAGGACGGTCTATCGAAAATCAGGACAAATTCTAAAAAATCACGACACCTTGAACCTCATAAGCAAGCGCTTGGAGAGCAGCGTTTTTTTCTCTCTCAGACTTCTCCTCAACACAATGCGGAATAGATTTTTCTAGAAAAGGGAATTCCCTTTGAATATCAGTGGATGTTAATGCTCTCGCAAATTCTTCTGTGTCCACAATCTCACTCTTGTTTACAATGCAATTTATCTCAGCTTAGGGGGAGCAGACGAAAAAAAGTTGTACTCTCTTTCACTGGACAAGCCGATCTGAGGAGTTTAGCCATCCATGCCTGCCAACAAGACGAAGTGGCTGCGGAAGCACAGATTCAAAAAAAAAACTTTGATAAGAAAAAAACCCAGAACTGAAGAATTGACAAATCTTTAGAAAAATAAAAAAAAAATTCTTCAATTAGAAACGGATTTGAAAAAAATCATTCAAAGCAAGACTGCAGCAAGGAACTTATATCGTGGATCCTTTACTGTTCTGAATACATCTGAGAATTACTCAGTCCGTTTTTTCCGTTGAGTTTAACAGATGAAATTATTACCTGAGAGCCAATGACCAGGTTCTTGTTTTATTAAAAGTTTTCATTAAATACGATTAATTCATTAAATACGACAAATTGACTTGACTTTTCTCGTTTTGACACTATAAGAACCATTAATAAATCCAAATAATTTGAGTCAATAAAATAGCTATTAGTGGAGATAATTGCATAATGGCCCCCTTAAGGAGGACGCTTATATAACCATAGAAAGCTAGATGAAAGTTGCATCACTGTTTCGTGTTTAGACACTAAAGGTAATATTTGGTATCTGGCTGAAACTTGAAAAAGTAGATAAAAATGTTTAAAAATGCATTTTAGAATTTTTTGTCGAAAGCAGAACATCGGTCACTACACTATAGGGGCATGATGAGAACCCCCGCCTTGGGCAGTATAAGCACCGTTAATCGGGCACGGTGAGCATTTTCAGCAGCAGCGAATAAAACTCGATGAAGCCAGCTAAATTATAGAACGACTGCTAGATTTCATTTGACGAGTTGGCCTGGAGGTAAGGTGACGGAGTTGTAGTCAGAAGACTCAGATTCGATTCCTGATCGAGGCGATTTTTTTTTCATTATTTAAATAAATAACTAAAATTACTTAAATAACATGTTTTCTCCTCAAAATATAAGGAGCGGACATTTACTCCAGAACAAGTTATAAAAAATCTCGATCCTAATTTTCAACAAAAGTTTTGTTTGGTTTCCGATAACTTCAAATTAGCTTTAAGCTTTATACTAACTTAGAAAAAAACTAACTTAAGAGTGAAAATGCAATCCAGTAAGTTATAAGACCTAAAGTCACCTAAAAAAGTACAAACCACAGGCAAAACGTCAAGCTTTACTAATCTTCTGGCTATTGACATGGTAACTATCAGCAGATAGTTTTTGGATGCAACTGTTTTGGAAAGTTTATCATGTTTGTCTCGATATTGATAAGCTATCAGTCACTAGGGTATGGAAAGTTTTGTTCTCACAATACACAGTAACACATGCTAGATAAGATATGATTTATGAGAACCAGTTTTGGAACAATTCAATGTTGACAGTTTTAGAGCTAACAGTCAACTAGTTGTGGGACATGATGTCTTCAATTAAATATGGCTGAACCACCTACCTTTTTCTCACTTAAAATCAACCAATTAACTTTATTTGGGTCAAACATAATCTTTTTTGGAAATATTCGTTCTAGAGAGATGTGTTTAGGAAAGAATTCTTTGAAGAAATATGTCGTGATACCAATTACACCATTTAAATAAATAAATGTACAGTTGTTAGTTCTCTTGAAGGCCTTTTGCCACTGGCAAATTACAAACTTTTTTCAATAAGCAAACAGTCAAATGGATTATTTTTCAAACTTTTGTGATTTATGGCCCGATTATAAGGAAGCTCTTCAAACCCGCTACACTTGATACTTTGCTCGACGGAATTTTCCTGAAAATGATGGTAATAAAACGTAACGGTGCGTTTTTTCTCTGCTCCAAAGACATTCCATGGACTAAATTTTCAAAAAGCACATGCTTCCCCAAAGTGGCAATTTATGATATTAGCCGGATCGACCAAATGCGGTGGACAATCCAAATAACCCTAGACCGCACCGACCGCATGCGATATCATCGGAACATTAGCATCCTAAATTGTGGACCTCGGCATTAGCATAATTCGATTTTAGCATTTTACAGCCATATCATAAACCTTCGACTGGGAATAGAGCGCCGGTTGCCGCCATTTGCCGCCTTTGCCGGACGGAACTACATCGATAAGTCAGTTTCCCAAAAGTTGGCCGGAGCCGTGGGTATGCAAAAGTTTCAGCGTCGATTTTAGTGTCTTTTTTTTTTGTTTCTGATATCAAACTTTAACAATCATCCCCGAAGGGAAATGTTGCGAAAAAAAAAGAATCCTTTAGGAAATTTGCCAACGAAAAAACACAATGCACAATTATATGCGCTCTCAGAATCTTTTTACCCTCTTCCCATCTTTCCTTGATCCCATTTGCGGGAGCCATTAATCTACTAAAGCTTAGTTCTTTTAGAAATGGGACACTTTCATTTGCTAATAGCTCGTTAACTAGTTATTGGATATTGAAAATTTTGACAGCATTTTGTTGCCTGTAAAAAGTACTATTCGACCTATTTTTTTCAAAATTTAAAATTTACGCGTTTTTGAGATATGTACTATGCAAGAGAAAAAGAAAAAAATAATTTTGCACAGTTTCCTTGAAAATACGTCATTATCAAATTGTTAGCTGACAAAACCGTTGATGATTCAAAGAATTACTGAGTTTTTGTGGTGGATAAGTATGCAAACACTGTCAATAATGTCCACAAAGTTAAAATCAAGCATTGGAGAGAAGCACATGATCGGCAACAACGGTTAAGGATCATCAAGGAAGTCAAGTCTCATACCAGCATTTTTAATTTTCAATAAACGAAAAACTAAGGGTAGATCGCTGAAATGTCCAAAACAATTTTCTCCGATAAGCTGAAAGTGATGACTCATTGAAATCCAACCTCAAACAACCATTTTTTGATAGTTCCAAAGCTCTTAAGCTGTAAAACCGGTACCGAAAAAAAACGTTCAAAAATGTGGTCAAAAATAATCAAATTTATTCATTTCGAAACAACTGTATCCACTAAAATGCTTCCAGTTTCCAGTTTCCAGAGAAGTATTGGACCAAGAAGTATCAGAAATTGAAGAAAGAGGGTGAATCCACCTAAAATATAGATTTTACGAAGCATAAGTTGGATAAACTGATCAATACCATGACTGAAAAAAGTGTGCGCCGGCCAATGGGAGATACCAAGAATAAAGTAGAAATTTCTTTAACAAAAAACGGTAAATATTTTTTTTCAATTTTTTTAATGAAAGATAATAACATTACCTTCTTTTTCTTCATAGAAAGTATTTCGTTCAAACGAATGGTTTTTTAGATACAGGCATTCGTAAATGTCCCATTTCTAAAAGAACTAAGCTTTAGTCTCTCGGACCGAGTTTCGGAGTAGGTCCCTCGGAGCAAAGTTCGACCCCGAGAAAAAATCGGGTGCTGCATTCGTGCATCAATCCCGTCTCTTTCATAGCATCATCATCGTCGTCGTCTTCGTGATCCCGAAATCAGCTCGGTCGGAATTATAGACCGAGAGCACACGGCTCAGCCGGAGTTGATCTTGGACCTGAAAAGTCCCGAAAAGCACCCATAGCACACGGTCCCTATAATTTATCTGGCTCTCCTCAACCGATTCCCCCAAATCACAGATCCCCCCAGACTCAGCTGGATCTTGGAAACATAATCTTTATGATTAAACACGATTCGCACGTATTGGAGAGCGCGATTTTTCTGTTTTCCTTCGGTCGGACCCATTCTGGGTCCCGTTTTGGGTCCGCGTCCTTCGTCTCGTGTTCGAGACCCATCCGAAAATAGCTATCGGGCAGACGTGATCGGCTCCGGTACGGGAGAGAGAGCAATGAAAATAAAAGCGGTTCCCCCTTCGGCCGGAGGCTGCCGCAGCACACCAACGATGATATTTATCCGACGACGACGAGAATACGATCGAGCCGGTATCAGAATCACACACAATGAGGCTTTTGTTTAGATCCCGGGGTCTTTATTGTTGTTGTTCTCGTTGCTGGCTGCAAGCAAATCCATCACAGTCAGGGTCCCAGCACTAACACACTCTACAATAAAAAAAAAAATCGTGAACCATGATTCCGTGCCATGGTCCATGATCGGCTCGATATCGGGTAGATCGCGAGGATCGGTTTTCCCTTGTTCAGAAGAGCCAGCAAAGAGCAATTGCACGCGTGATACGGAATTTGTTCCTTAATGTTCCCTTCGAATGAAGCCTAGGCTCTTAAATCCGCGAGAAGAAGGCGGTGGGATTACCGGCCACGAAGGGTAAAAGAGCCTCATTATTATTAGTTTATCAAGATGTGCTCGGTGTTCGGCTTTTTATTTTTTTTATTTTAGCCTCTTCGACGGCGGCCGCGAGGAACAACCAATACGTTTTCGTGTCGTGACTTTGGCCGTGTAGGCATCTGGGTTTGTGTTTCTGTTTGGGCTCTTCGGTACCTGCTCCTGGGGCTCATGATGTTATTGGCTGTTGTAGGGTACACTACTCGGATTCGCGGCAGCGAAACGGGACTCGAGAGATCATGCAGGTCATTGGCCGCAGGAATGGGCATTGTTTATAGGCCACGAAGCTGCAGGCGGCATTCGAGACTTTATCCTTTTTTACTTTTGGAGCAGAAGGTACTCCAGCAGCCAACAATCAAATAGGTTTCTGAAACCTAGTTTCATTTCTTTAATGCACAAAATAAATGTAACAGCATTCCAAGCATCTGTGGAATTTGAACCATTATTATTGTCGGTTGGGAAGTCCCTTATTTTTTCAAATGTTTTTGAAACCTAGCTCTCATCCTCTGATCTTTATCAGATCAAAGTTAAAACAAATATGGAAGATTTTTCGCTTATTCGAAAAATTCTAGAACGACTCTCAAATACCTTAAATATTGTTTGGAACTTTCTATGGAAAAATTGAAAATTTTAAAAACAAGTTTTCCTGGCAACACTTAAGAAGGAAAGGTTACAGCGAATTTTTTCAATCCCGGTAGTTTTTTAATCATTTATCTCTACTGTTTGCTTTCTTAGATATGGTTTTAAAGTATTTTGTCATCGTTATCTTTTTTATTTAAAAAAAAACTACAGCTCTGAATCGCTGTCAGTTATAGAAACAATCTATCACCATAAAAAAACAACTATTTGTGTACATTATAACTTACATACTTTTAATATTACCATGTTGATCATAAATTAGTTTCCATAATATGTGATTGCTCAAACCAGTATGAAAGCTGGCCGTTTTTGGAAAGATTAGCCATTGATTTCAAAAGCTTTTAAAGAAAATCATCAGGATATGCCTGAGAAAAAAGGTACAGCTGTTTTTAAAACATTTTCAAATGATAAACAATGCTGTTCAAGATACACAGGAAAACAGTGCAAAAGTATTTGTAGAAGATACCAAAAAGCCAACTGTGCAAAACCAAACATTTTTTTTTAAATTATTCATTTAAAAAAAAGTCAAGTTCAAGCAAACATTTTTTTTTTATTTCATGAATATCCAATCCCGATCAACCAAAATTCTTTAATCAGCTGATTCATTGTGCTCATGCACTTACTAGGGAAAAACTGTACAAGACGCACCAGTTCAGCATAATCGTTATTTACAGCGATACCAATAATCAAAGAACCAAATTTAAAGTTTGAGATGATCCAGGGATCTGACTTACGTATTATCATACAGAAATAATATGATAAAAACACGATTTTGATAATATTTTTATGAAAAAAGGGTGGTGAGAAAAGAACAATGATTATACGAAATATAATAAATAAAACATCTTATGTTTAGTTACATGTTCATCATATTTTTGAAATCCAACCATACTTTGGAAAAAAATAATTTACTATTGCTAAATTTATCGAAAATTTCGCTTTGCAGGATACACTTTTCTACATCCTTATAAAAAAACGCTTTCAGGTAGGCAACGAAATTTAATTTCTTGACTAATATCGCGGCAAAAATATCTTTTTCTTGAATATGGGTACACCTTTTTAACTCGAACATGGGCGAAATTTGTTAGATTATGCATTGCTATCGTAATTTGGGAGTCAGCAAATAAAAAGAATGGCATTTTATTTTGATATTCGGGTTGAACGTAAAATACGTGGTTTTGTGGGCATTCTGGCCCAATATTTATATGATTGATTTTAGTTAAAATTTGTAGGAAATTAGTTAAATACAACAAAATATTTATAGTCTTCCAAAAGGGCAAATGAGTGGAAAAACGATAAGCTGTAGTTTCATCAGATTGGGCAGCCTGTTTCACCTTGAAACCTTATATGTTACCCATGAAAAATAACAAGTTTCGTGTTGATTCCATTAATCCTTCTGATAAATGATGAAAAACCTTGTTTGGTACAATAAAAAAAAGAAAAAACCTCATTAGAAGCCATAGGTTAGTGTATTTTTGAGATGAACATGGGTCATCTTATCCCGCTGGTGCGTCTTATACGTGTTTTCCCTTAGATTCTATGAGGACGTAAATTTAAGTTCTTGAGGTTCATTTTCAAATTTTACATAATCAGCAGGCTTTGATTGCTATCCAGTACATATGCACTCTGGATGGTTCCTTCTAAAGAGACTAAAATAAACATAAGGACAGGCCTTCTGATACATTAGAAAAAATACATATATAGCAACCCTGCGCGGTCAGATCTAGCAGATGCAAGCAACACTATCACATTCGACCAACGATGCCATAAAAAATCTGTATCATAAGTATGTCCTATTCTCATCCATGAAACAGAGAGAGATACACTGATGATACAGACAAAAATATGACCTCGCTGCTTTTGACCCCTAGCGTAACATTTCATAAGGGCGAAACTGCCAAATGAAAACAAATCGAGTAAATTGTTATTATGGATGTACCTGGTTTCTTTTTCCATAATTAACGCAGTTTCATCTTAAAATCACTTAAAACTGTCAAAAAATTGCCATGTTGAATTTCTAAAACCGACCACATACGTTTTGTAGATTGGCCCAAAAAACTTACCTGTTTAAACTTTCAGCTCAATCAGAATTGATTTAGGGGTGCCTCAAAGATTCGATTTTTCTATCCTCAATAATCATCAGAAGGGGAGACTGAAAATCGAGATTTTCATTTTGATCCCAAATGACTTAAAAATTCATAAAAATGTTTTTTTTTTTTGTCAAAAATCGGCTTAAAAATTCAAAACTCACCAAAGCACAGTGGTAAAAAATGTGAAAAACGTGATCTTAGCTTATAACTTTTTTGTTTTACATTATATCTTCTAGGTGTCTTAAAAAAAGTTTAACAGAATATTCAATTCTACAAAAACAAATATGAATTTTCAAATTAATCCTCCTATAAGTAAGATAAAAAATCTAACTTCTATACCATAAGTCCTATATCTTTGCTGTCTTTAAAAAAAATATTTAAAATGCAAATTTATGAAACTTTGTCTTAGACTTCAAGTGTCTAAAACATACATCTTTTGAGTTACTGTTTAAAATATGAAAATAACCTTTAAAAATAAGTTTTTTTTTATCATAACTTTTTTCTGGTTCTGGTGGGTCTGAAAGACTTAAAAGGCTACAAAACATTCAACCAAGTTGTTCAAATAAATGAATTACATAGTTTGTTCAAAATTGTTAGCATAAAAAATGTAGTTATTTAGAGTTATATCGAAAAAATGCATAAAATTAGTGCTATTTCAGCTTCAATTCTACGAACAATCGGCAACTTTCGGCAACTTTCGGCAGGTCGTACTATATGCAAATTGATCATCAAGGTTTGTCTATAAAATACTGTAAAAACCGTTTGTATCCACTAGTATCCTAGCGAATTACATCTATTTTGCTTTGCCATGCTTTTTACAAAAACAACGATTTCTATGCATCAAAAGCGCATTCAAATAGCACAGTATTCTTTTCTCCTTGTTTGTTTTTCATAATGCTCTGTTTTACTCAGAAAAACTAACAAACATGACAAAGCAAAATTGATGTATCTCGCTTGGATACAAGTGGAAACACACGATTTTCACATTTTTCATGCTTACAATGTTGAACAAAAATATGTATATTATTCATTTGAACAACTTTGTTGAATGTTTTGAAGATTTTAAAATAACCAGAAAAATTATGATGAAAAACCTGATTTTAAGAGATTTTTTTTAAATAAAAACTGTAACTCAAAAGATGAATGTTTAAGAAACATGACGTCTAAGAAAAAGTTTCATAAATTTGCATTTTAAATAAGTTCCTCGAAGACAGCATAGAGGTTGTACTTACGGTTTAGAAGCTAGGTTTTTTTTATCTCACTTATAGGGGGATTAATTTAAAATTTTATAACATTTTCTTGTAGAGCTCACTGTACTGTAAAACACCTTGAAGTAAAATGTTTAGCAGAAAAGTTTTAAGCAAGAATCACGTTTTTCACATTTTTGTCAACTGTGCAAAGGGGGGACCGGAAGAAATTCGGAAAATCGAAATTTCAATTTGATGCCAATTGTCTTAAAAATGCATAAAACGTCGAGATCTGTTGTAGTCTCTTCGGGCTTGTGATATAGCTCAGTTGGCAAGTCTGTTGTCTCCTGAGTAGATGTCCGCGAGTTCGAGCCCAAGAGTAAACATCGAACACAGTTGTACCGGATAAGTTTCTCAATAACGATCCGCCAACTGTAACGTTGATAAAGTCGCGAATGCCATAACGATGGTAAAACGACTATAATCGAAACAAAAAAAAAAAAAAAAGTTGTAGTCTAGTTAAAAAAAATTGTTGGCAAAAATAGACTTTCTGTGACTTTTTTTTCAAAAAACTGCTAAACGGCTGAAATTTAGCACAGGTCAGTTTTTTGAGTAAATCTTCAGAATAAATTTTGTCGGTTTTCAAAATTCGAACATGTAATTTTTTCTATACATCCATTGCCCCCTCTTATGTGAATATATTGCAATTTTGTTGAATTTCTTGAGCGAAAAATGGTTTATTTTTCAAATTGAATTTGATTTGATGTTCCAATATCTCAAACGCGTTATTCTCGTTTCGAGTTAACTGCTAGTTTCGAAATGTTAGGCGAGATCTGTTCCAATTATTTATAAACAAACGAATTTGACACATCTTTTGCTCGATTGGAATGAAACTTCATCTGAATTAACTTCATAATTTAAACAGGGCTTGCCAGAAATGTTTATGACTTTTAATCTAAATTTTTATCTCTATTTACAAATTCCCTTATTTCGGAGCGTTTGAATGTCGCGTAAGAGTTATCAAATGGAAGTGCAATTTTGAAGAGTTTGTGATTTTCATGACGGGATCAATTTTTAAAGTAGGAACATTAATAATATGCGACACGCTCCAGATGATACTGAAGAGGAATAAGAATACTTTAGAGAGCCTCATAGATAAGATTATGTTGCCTCTCTCTGAGATTTCTTAAAACGTTCCAAGACATTAAAAATAGAGTCATCTTAACCATAATCAATTTAACCATTTCAAGTTTATTGTTTTGGTTTGGTATAATTGCATCCCTATTCATAGCATCACTCAAAACACTCTCCTCTCAAGGTAAAGGTGACCATAAACATCGCTAGAGTGCATCCACGCCGTGGACTCCGTTGACAGAATAAAACCACTACAGCGTGAGGCAAACACCTACAAGCTCTTGGGAGGCTGCCTCCAGCTGCAGCCCCCACATCACTTCAATTGATTTTTTGTGTTCGTCTCTCAACAATTTTTCGTCTTCGCGGCGTACTGCCTCGTCCAAAAGCCCGCGCCTTGCCATAAACTAGCTCGGTAGGTATAAGGGTACGCTTGACCTCGGAATGCCGTTTGATCGAATTGTGTGCTTTTGGTCTTCGGTATTCGTACTGATGCTGTGTGTAGGTTACGTTCTTCGATTGGTTTTCAGTTTCTGCGACTCTGAAGCCGGAGATGGAACTATTTACAGCTGAAAATGCCATTAAAATATCTTTGGAGCACTGCAACCTCCACCAACTAATCGATGAGTGTGTTTTCGCTGCTTTAGATAAGCCCATCTGCCGCAGCTGGATCGTCCAGTTTTATGGAAGCAAACTTTTTTCAAATGCTGCGCTCTGAACCTGACTTAACTGGCTGTGTGTACGAGTAAGCGGAATCACAGCTAATGCCAAATGAATTAACCTTTCAGGTAATTTCCAACGGCAGTGCACAACTGTCCAATATGGTGGAGGACACGGACGACTCGAAACAAATGTGTGCCGCTTTACGACGACGACGAGTGATCGTCAAACTGGAAAATTAACTCATTTCAGCGAGAGAGCGATATTGGCCACAAGCCGTTCGTTGGTGGGAAGCTTTACTGATTTGAATGTTCGGACCCGAGCTAATGGATCCCGGCTTAAGATAGCTTGGTCAAAGAAGCGGTTGGTTCCGTGGAATTGGTGAACGATGGTGATCAATTGGCCCCATTGATGTCCTACGGACTAAGACGCATATTTTCTACCGGTTTTTTTAGAATCGTTCAATTGACCGATTGTTGTCCAGCATAAAACTTCGAATCGAACTTCTCCGGCAAACATAACATTTATGGCCCCGTTTCCAACTACTTTTGATAACCTCGAATCGAATGACGATATCAGAAGACGGTAGGTATGTTGTTTGATTAAGGTATTTTTTCCATCTAATTCCAATCTGGAATCTTGTCCACTATCTTGGTGGGTTTCCCTAGCCCAGAAGGTAGAAAGGGGCGAAAGCTGACTCTATCTCCCGGAGCAAAGCCGGAGCAAGCTTCTTGGGCTAATGTTTGCTGATAAAAACTCTTCTGTATGCTTTGTACTGTTTGCTTCTCGACAAACGAAACAGACGCAGAGCTGAGTGTGCTGTGTTGAGATATGAGGTAAGTAAATGCTGAGTAAACATCTGAAAAGGCCACATCGAAACAGTTCGACACCAGTAATCTCGGGAAGGTTTGCGTTGCAGTGTTGCTGAAGTTTTGGACATTTCTGTGGGACGCAACAAAAATTAAAAAAATAACTTCTCTATAACGTTACTAAGACTAAATCTTGATTCATTTCGAGATGGCACACTTTCTTTTGCTGATAGCCAATTTCTAGCAATCGGACACACCAAATTTGGACAGCATTTTGTTGCCGGTAAAAAGTACTGTCCGATCTATTTTTTTCAAGTTTTATCATTATTGAGTTTATGAGATATTTACGATGCAAGAAAAAAAGAAAAAAAAATCATCATTCATAATCCATTATTATCAAATCGATAGCTGACAAATCCGTTGTTTCTACCTAAAATTACTCTGTTTGAATGGTGAAAACTGTCAAAAATGTCCACAAAGTTAGAATTATGCTTTGGAGTGACAACTACACTTAAGGTTCATCAGAGAAGTCAAAGCTCATACCAGAATTTATAATTTTGAATATGCAAAAAACTTAGGGTAGATGGCTAAAATTTCCTGCAAAATTTTCTCCGATAAGCTAAAAGTGTAGCCTAGCTATAAGTTCTTAAAACCTTATGCTGTTTTAAAAGTTTAAAGAAGTACTCTTGTATATATATTTCGCAACTTACGATCTTAACTAACGGATTCCACTTGAAGTACTATCTCATGATGGTTTTACTTCGTTTTTGTCAGATTCTTCCATCAGACATTCCAGTCAAAACGTTTTTAGTGGCACAAAAATAATCAAGTTTTGTTATTTTCTTAAAAGCTGGATCCATCAAATTGCCCTCAGCTTCCTTCAAAAGAGAAGTATTGGGCCGAAAAGTAGCGAAAAATGTAGAGGGAAGGTGCAGCCATCCTAAATACAGATTTTACGATGTATAAGTAGAAAAAACTGATCAATAAAATGACTGAAAAAAGTGGGCGCCGGCCGATGGGATATACAGAGAATAAAGTTAAAACATTCCTTAACGATACCAAATAACGATATTTTTTTTTAATTTTTCAGAATTATCATAAGATTATTTTTATTTCGTTCATAGAAAGTGTTTCGATCAAACGAATAGTTTATGAGATACTCGCATTTGTAACAGTCTCATTTCTTAATGAACAAAGCTTCAGAAGTGAGCTGTTTCTAAATAATACATAGGAAGAATGTTTACAAGAAATTGAGATTGGATGCTGTTAAATGTTGCCTTACAGATAAATAAAGAAGCACAACACTAGGGATTATATGCACACATTTGTCCTAAGTCATAAAGCATTCCAAAAAACTATAATAAAGGGAACTGTTTTAAATCAATCTTTTCTGTAATTTTTGTGACTTACATATATAACTTTTATCATTTTTGTAATTTGTTGATTTCATGTCATTTTTTAAATTGTTGTAATTTTTTTAGTTTTTGAAGTTTAGATTATTTTGATTTTTTTTTACAATTTTTGTCATTTTCGTGTCGTTATTTTGGTTATTTTAACATTTGTTTTGTAATTTTTGTGTCATTTGTTATTTTTGTGTCATTTATTTGTCATATTTGTGCATTTTTGTGTAATTTTTTGTGTAATTTTTGTGTAATTTTTGTGTCATTTTTGTGTCATTTTTGTGTCATTTTTGTGTCATTTTTGTTCCATTTTTGTGTCACTTTTTGTATCATTTTTGTATCATTTTTGTATCATTTTTGTATCATTTTTGTGTCATTTTTGTGTCATTTTTGTGTCATTTTTGTATCATTTTTGTGTAATTTTTGTGTAATTTTTGTGTCATTTTTGTGTCGTTTTTGTGTCATTTTTGTCATTTTTGTGTCATTTTTGTGTCATTTTTGTGTCATTTTTGTGTCATTTTTGTGTCATTTTTGTGTCATTTTTGTGACATTTTTGTGTCATTTTTTTTGTCATTTTTGTGTCATTTTTGTGTCATTTTCGTCTCATTTTCGTCTATTTTTGTGTCTTTTTGTGTCATTTTTGTGTCAATTTTGTGTCATTTTTGTGTCATTTTTGTGTCATTTTTGTGTCATTCTTGTGCCATTTTTATGTCATTTTTGTGTCATTTTTGTGTCATTTATATGTCATTTTTGTGTCATTTTTTCATTTTTGTGTCATTTTTGTGTCAATTTTGTGTCAATTTTTTGTCATTTTTGTGTCATTTTTTTTTGTCATTTTTGTGTCATTTTCGTCTATTTTTGTGTCTTTTTGTATCATTTTTGTGTCATTTTTGTGGCGTTTTTGTGTCATTTTTGTGTCATTTTTGTGTCATTTTTATGTCATTTTTGTGTCATTTTTGTGTCATTTTTGTGTCATTTTTGTGTCATTTTTGTGTCATTTTTGTGTCATTTTTGTGTCATTTTTGTGTCATTTTTGTGTCATTTTTGTGTCATTTTTGTCATTTTTGTGTCATTTTTGTGTCATTTTTGTGTCATTTTTGTGTCATTTTTGTGTCATTTTTGTGTCATTTTTGTGTCATTTTTGTGTCATTTTTGTGTCATTTTTGTGTCATTTTTTTGTCATTTTTGTGTCATTTTTGTGTCATTTTCGTCTCATTTTCGTCTATTTTTGTGTCTTTTTGTGTCATTTTTGTGTCATTTTTGTGTCATTTTTGTGTCATTTCTGTGTCATTTTTGTGTCATTCTTGTGCCATTTTTATGTCATTTTTGTGTCATTTATATGTCATTTTTGTGTCATTTTTGTGTCATTTTTGTGTCATTTTTGTGTCATTTTTGTGTCATTTTTGTGTCATTTTTGTGTCATTTTTGTGACATTTTTGTGTCATTTTTGTGTCATTTTTGTGTCATTTTTGTGTCATTTTTGTGTCATTTTTGTGTCATTTTTGTGTCATTTTTGTGTCATTTTTGTGTCAATTTTGTGTCATTTTTGTGTCATTTTTGTGTCATTTTTGTGTCATTTTTGTGTCATTTTTGTGTCATTTTTGTGTCATTTTTGTGTCATTTTTGTCATATTTGTCATATTTGTCATATTTGTCATTTTTGTCATTTTATGTCATTTTATGTCATTTTTGTCATTTTTGTCATTTTTTGTCATTTTTGTCATTTTTGTGATTTTTGTCATTTTTGTGATTTTTGTCATTTTTGTCGTTTTTGTCATTTTTGCCATTTTTGTCATTTTTGTCATTTTTGTCATTTTTGTCATTTTTGTCATTTTTGTCATTTTTGTCATTTTTGTCATTTTTGTCATTTTTGTCATTTTTGTCATTTTTGTCATTTTTGTCATTTTTGTCATTTTTGTCATTTTTGTCATTTTTGTCATTTTTGTCATTTTTGTCATTTTTGTCATTTTTGTCATTTTTGTCATTTTTGTCATTTTTGTCATTTTTGTCATTTTTGTCATTTTTGTCATTTTTGTCATTTTTGTCATTTTTGTCATTTTTGTCATTTTTGTCATTTTTGTCATTTTTGTCATTTTTGTCATTTTTGTCATTTTTGTCATTTTTGTCATTTTTGTCATTTTTGTCATTTTTGTCATTTTTGTCATTTTTGTCATTTTTGTCATTTTTGTCATTTTTGTCATTTTTGTCATTTTTGTCATTTTTGTCATTTTTGTCATTTTTGTCATTTTTGTCATTTTTGTCATTTTTGTCATTTTCGTCATTTTTGTCATTTTTGTCATTTTTGTCATTTTTGTCATTTTTGTCATTTTTGTCATTTTTGTCATTTTTGTCATTTTTGTCATTTTTTGTCATTTTTGTCATTTTTGTCATTTTTGTCATTTTTGTCATTTTTGTCATTTTTGTCATTTTTGTCATTTTTGTCATTTTTGTCATTTTTGTCATTTTTGTCATTTTTGTCATTTTTGTCATTTTTGTCATTTTTGTCATTTTTGTCATTTTTGTCATTTTTGTCATTTTTGTCATTTTTGTCATTTTTGTCATTTTTGTCATTTTTGTCATTTTTGTCATTTTTGTCATTTTTGTCATTTTTGTCATTTTTGTCATTTTTGTCATTTTTGTCATTTTTGTCATTTTTGTCATTTTTGTCATTTTTGTCATTTTTGTCATTTTTGTCATTTTTGTCATTTTTGTCATTTTTGTCATTTTTGTCATTTTTGTCATTTTTGTCATGTTTGTCATTTTTGTCATTTTTGTAATTTTTGTCATTTTTGTCATTTTTGTCATTTTTGTCATTTTTGTCATTTTTGTCATTTTTGTCATTTTTGTCATTTTTGTCATTTTTGTCATTTTTGTCTTTTTTGTCAATTTTGTCAATTTCGTAATTTTTGTATTTTTTGTCAATTTTGTCATTTTTGTCAAATTTGTCAATTTTGTCATTTTTGTCATTTTTATAATTTTGTAATTTTTGTATTTTTTGTCATTTTCGTCAACTTAGTCCATTTTGTTATTTTTGCCATTTTGGGCATTGCTACGTCCTATTAAAACCCAGAAATCTTTTTTTTGGAGCAGTCAATACATTATTTCAAAATTTGGAGCTTTTGCTTTTGCAGGCAAAATAAGCAAAAATTGAAATTGATCCTCCCGCAATTCAAAACAATAAATTTAGCTAATGAGGTTTTGATACAAGAAAACAATGCTAGTTTTGAAGAGGTCAAAGTTTAAATTTTGGTTTAAGAAATTGAAGTATTCTGAAAAAAAAAAACATTTATTGACTTAATAAAAGTTGTATCTTTCCAATATATAAAAAAAATCGGTTGAAAGTCTTGCAACCCTGCACAGATCTACGCACCGAAGATAGGTATCGGATTCGGTAAACTTAAGGGATATACTCGGGATTCACGCAACAGTGATAACCGGATTCTTCGTTCGATTTGACTGTTGACATACGCCTCAGACGTCCGTACTCTTTGCCTACCCCTCGCCCTGCAGAAAGTGCGAGGGGCTTAACAACGTCCGATAATGTGCAAACAAGCCAAAGTCTGTGTTTGCGCCGGTTTTCTCCGTCTTACGATATTTTTGGTAAATATTCCGATATCGTTATTGGTGCGAAACTTACTTTTGCCTTTGACGAATTCGGAGTTCTTTTCCTCGTAGCGTTTGGCCTGGAGGTCCCGCTCCATCTGGAGCCGCTGCTGCCGATTCCGGTACGCCTCATAGCCTATCGTCCGTTCCCGGGCGTGAGTAAAGCTAGCTAGCGTACAACTGACCAGAATCACCGAAAGCAGCAGCCGACTCACTGCTGCCCCTATACTCGTATTGTATCCCTTCATACTGTCCGCATTACTCCCTCAGCAGCAGCAGCAGCAGTCACTTTGCGAAATGATTTTTGCGATCACGCGCAAAAATCCTGATCTCAACTGGAACTCATGATTTCACAAATTGAAAAAGAAAACGTTAAACTTTCCAGCGAACGCTCCAAACGTCGAACGTGAATTAGCACTTCTTGGTATTTCTTTTGCTGACGCAATGGCCTTCTTCCGCCTGCAGGGCCTATTTATTTCGCACTTTGACTTTTGATCGAAATATCACGAATTATTTACATATTTTTGTGTTTTGGTCGATTCTTCATACAGCAACGACCAGGGGCAGAATCACAACACTCTTAATGCGCATTGGTTACGGTGAATGCTAACATAAACAACCGATCGGTCACACCGCGCACTCGATCGATCGACGCTGCCGACGACGACCCCCGGGTTCAAAACCGCAGCACTTCCCCGTCTACGCGCAACACCCTTGGAGGCGAATATTGGCGCGCTAGCGCAAAAAAAAAAATGAACTAAAATTTTACTACACAACACACTTTCAAACCAGCAAAACGTGTCACCCGAGCGACTCAGATTTTTTACGACTTTTTATTTTTCAATATTCCCTCTTGAGCACGACCGTTCGAGTCAACGGTTCTCGTCGTGGCTCGTAAAGATTCGATAATCCACGTTTCAGGCTCCAATCAACCGCGAAGAGCGTATCGGAGCACACTGATCAGCGAAGAAGACGTGCCAAAATTGATCACCACCACCTTCTCTCCGCTAGGGTTGAATCCTTTCTCATCAGTACTGCAGCAATCCTTGGGGTACAAATTTCCCGTCGAAACAAACCCTTGCGTAATGACCACTTCTGTTTACTCACAATCGCAAACGCAGGGCGCCTTTTAAAACAATTAACAGAAAAACGAAAAACAAACAATCAAACCAGGAAACTCGCGGTAAAGAAAAACGCCAAAACGGAAAATCGCGGACGCGCCTGCGCACCGTCTAGCATTGCAACTCGTACTAAACACTAGGCAGCGTAGAAGGTTTGCGCGAACCCCCCTTCGGAAGCGTCCAGCCAGCACCTCGACTCCAGAAGCCAGTCAGCAGAAAATGTCTCTCGGCATGACACAACAAACACACCAACAACAGCCAAATCAGTTCAATAAAAATGGTAGCACACAACCACTTGCTCACCTTTAAGCTTTTCTTTCGAAAAGGCAAAATGCTCAGGTGAGGCGTAAGGCGTAAGATCACCTCCTAGGTTCAGAGCCCACAGTCAGCAGAAAGATCGTCGTAAAAGCACAGAAATGTTGCTGATGGTAGTGGTTTCGCTTTAGAAGTTTATTTTCCACCAGGTAACTGACGAAGGTGTTCAACGGGGTTTGTCTGTGTGTGTGTGTCTGAACCAGACCCAGACTGAGATTCGATCCCACACCAGCACTTTTGCAGGTGAGGCAGGATTCCGACGGACCCTGGATGGCTGGCTAGCTTGGCTGGCTGGATGGCTAAAGAGAAGGTGCCTTAGGAAGGTGGGCGATAGGCGGACAGGTAGATGACGACGACGACGAACGGGGCGACAAGACCTTAGGAGTTTCAGCCGAGTTGGAATAGTAAATAGTACCGGAAAAATTTCTGAGAGCACCGATTGAGTATTGACAAAAGAAAAATTGGCTCAAGACTAAAATTCATCATTTGCTCACCAGAAGGGTACACGAAAAGTTGGAGTTAAATTAAATAACTGGGGAAGAGCTAAGAGTAGGGTTGCTGAAAAAAAAATTGTATTCTTTAGACAAAAATCTGTGACTTTACCCAAAAATTCTTTAATGATTTTTCGTAATGGAAATAGCATAAATTTCTATCAAAATTCGTGAAGAAATAAGTCTTATTTACATATTATTCAAGAAAATTCTTTTAACATTACCAATCTTATATGTATTGCCAAAAAAAGTTAGAAATCCAAAATTTATGTTGACAAAAAATTTATAATTTTGAATATGCCTACGAAATTCATAAAATCTGTGGAATCCGTTTATATTTTTGAAAATTTTGTGCTCTGTGACACAGATTCTGTGATGAAAATTTGCTCAAAATTCAGTGAAATTATAGACTATTTCGTGATTTCGGCAACATTGGCAACGAGTCAGTAATTTGTGTGGAGTCTTGAAACATTTTGTTCTTAAAGAAGATAGAAAACTTGCTTTTTATATAACCTATTTGCAGTCACTGAAACCAAAATAAAAATGACAGCTCCAGTCGGCCCCGTTCGTTTTCCTGCATACAATCTAATCAAACATTGTCTTCCATGCGGACGTGGTCGAGGAACAAAAACCTGCGGTGGTGTAGCGATTTATCTTAAAAAAGGAATCAAAGCTGCAACGATTCTCAAATCTTCTTTCGACGTAGATACTCCTCTCGTATGTAGAGTTGAGTACTTAGCAATCCTTGCTAAAATCAACCTTACTGTCTGTGTTACTGTCCTCTATAACTCGTCAGGTTCAAATCAATTGTTTAGTCGCAGCTACCAAAAACTGTTTCTTGGTCTTATGGAGTAGGTGTTATGATCGGTTAGTAATATTAGGAGATTTTGACATCAACGTTACCGCTCAACAACCATCCGCCAACCTATGTGCTCTCCGTCGGATCAATTCAGCTTTTCAACTATCAGTGCCCCCTACCGAACCTGCGCGGTTCACTGATACAAGTGCTAACACGATAGATCTAGTGATCACAAATGCGCCTGAACACTTAATAAAATCGAAAACTCATATGGGCAGCTCTATATCCGATCACGAAATAATCTATCTCATCGCCGACGTTCACGTTGCTCGACCATCTCTAAGAGTAGTCAAAATGAGAAACCACCGCAATGTCGATATACAACAATCGGTTTTCAGGTTTTTGACTTGCAACCGTTCTACAACACTGTTGACTCTAACAACGACGCAAGTCTTAACATCAGAAATTAAAAGGCTCCTCGATATTCATACTCCCGAACGCAAAATTACTGTGCGAGATCAAAAAACTCCGTGGATCACTGCTACAATCAAGCAAGCAATCGCAACCAGAAACATGGCGTACTCTCTGTAAATCAGAAACCCAAATCGCTCGAGAAACGACAACCAGTGGAAAGAATACGTACCACACCGTGACAGAGTAAAATCCCTTGTCTGTTCTGCGAAAAAGAAATACGCAGACAAGAATTTCGACCATCAGCTTCCTGCGAAGACACTCTGGAGCAATCTTAGACGTGAAGGAATTCATAATAATTCCAAGAGTAACTCGTCTGTAGACGACTGCAACGTTGATAAGCTGATTGCTTTTTTTTGCTGAAGGTCATTTCCAACTTTCATCACCATCCAATCGCTATGTAACTCCTTCAGTATTCAGTCGAGCTAATTTTCGCGATCCAAGACCATCTCTCAAATTTCGTCACACGCATGTGAACGAAATAAGTAGAAAGATTTACGAAGTACAATCTAATGCCATCGGGACTGATCAAATCCCTATTTCGTTTCTGAAATTACTCTGTCCGTACGTACTGCCTATTCTCTGCAATCTCTTTAATGCCATCATCGATTCTTATATGATCCCATCTATTTGGAAAAGAGCTCTGGTTACTACTATTCCAAAGACAACTGATCCATCTGATCCTAAAGATTACCGTCCTATAAGTATTTTCCTTACGATCTTGAAAACTTTGAAAAAGTACTACTGTCTCAGGTGACCGAACATCTTGAGTATGCCAACCCGACTCTGCTCGTTAAGCTTTCGTCTGGATACAGGAAAAACTTCAGCACTACTTCCGCTCTGGCTAAAGTCACGCATGACATCTACAGCAGATTCGACAAGGGTCACTGCACAGTCATGGTTCTTGTCGATTTTTCGCTTGCTTTCAACTGTGTTCGACATCATCTACTGGAGAAGTAGCTACGAAACGAATTCCTATTTTCTCGCGTGTAAAATGATCAGCTCCTTTCTTCAGAACCGTTCCCAACTTGTCAAAATTGGAGGTAGCCTGTCAACTGAAATGCTCCTATCCGACGGAACACCGCAAGGATCATGTCTTAGTGCTTTGCTGTTCTCGCTGTATATCAACAGTCTGCCGAGACATCTGAAATGTGAATATCATCTCTACGCTGATGACCTACAAATCTACCTCTCTGGGCCCACACAAGGGGGGTACATAGAAGGTGATACGATCTCTCAAATTTCAGAATCAGCCATGTCGATTGCTTCGTTGCGTTTGTTTACATTTAATCCATAGAACAGTTGAGACCTGAGCATGCCTTTTCTTTTTAGCACACTGCTAATTTGTAAACAAAGATAACGAGCATCACCCCACTTCACCGCCCTCTCCACGCCTACTTACTTTAGAAGTCAGAGAACCTAGTAATTGAATGACCTTGGGCCCGCAGAACGTGTCGATCACATCATAGCGCAAGTTAACCTGGACCTCGAAGCTATTGTCCAGTGGGCAGATAAAAATTTTCTAGTATCAAACCCTAAGAAAACACGAGCCATCATTTTCTGCAGATTAGGCACCATCACGCCGAATAATGCAATTAAATTCAGAAACGAAAAAATCACCTTATCATCAACTGTGAAAAACTTCGGCCCTTTGATGGACTGTAACCTTAATTGGGCACGGCGTTTCTCCTCAGTTCTTTCTCAACCCACTCTATTGAAGCTGGTACAAGCTGTCGTAGTTCCTATCTTGACATATTGCGACATTGTTAACTATCCTGGCATGTCTATTGGACTCAGAGAGCGTATATTTAGAGCATTCAAATCTGCTATCCGGTTTGTTTTTCATCTGAACCGCGTCGAAACTACGTTACCTGTTCGCAAGGCAATTCTTGGACATGAACTAGGTGCAAACTATGATCTTCGGATAACATCTTTCATGCGTCAGGTCGACCACCAAGCTCTACCAGAGTCCTACATTCAACAACATCTGCAACGAGGACGACACGAACGGACCCGCTGCTTCATCGTACCACAACATGCAACATCCGGCGGAAAGACTCTGCTGGTGTAGGGTACTGCGTGCTGGAATAGAACTCCACTGGACGTGAAAAGCAAAAATTATTTAACTAGCTTTCAAAAACGCCTAAAGCTTAGTGCATTTAGAAATGAGACAGTTACAAATGCGTGCATCTCAAAACCATTCGTTTGATCGAAATACTTTCTATAAAGGAAATGAAGGTAATTTTTTGTGAAAAAATTTCCTAATTTATTTTTGGTATCTCCCATCGATCGGCGCACACTTTTTACAGCCATGATATTGATCAGTATTTCCAACTAATATTTCGTCTTATCTGTATTTTAGATGGCTTCATTCTCTTCTTCAATTTCTGCTAGTTTTTGGTCCAATACTTCTCTTTTAAAAGAAACTAAGGGCAATTTAGAGGATACAGCTGTTTCGAAATTAACAAAACTTGATTATTTTTGTACCATTTGAAAGCGTTTTTAATGAAATTTCTGTTAAAAAATTTGTCAATAACGAAGTAAAACCATCATCAGACTTAACTTAAAGTATAATCGGTTGGTTTAGATCGAAGGTTGCGAAGGGTACCTACAAGTTTACTCTTTTTAGGCTTTTAAAAACAGCGAAATCCAAAGTTAACGTTTTGAAAAATGTTGTTTTTTCCCAGGAGCATAATCTTGGCAAATCATTATATTTTATTCGAAACAAACTACAAATACATACTTTAATATGATTGGACCTTACCACGAGCAGACATGGTAGAGGATTTAAACGCTGGAATTAGTTTGAAATAGAGTTTTTCATTAGTTTTTGTTTTCCATCAGAAATCATCTGTCTCATAGCCTCGGTACCGGCTACACAGCTTACGAGCTCTATAACTAGCAAAAAAATTATTATTTGAGGTTAGATTTTAATGCTATCATAACTTATCAGAGAAATTTCTTTGGTCATTTCAGCGATTTACACTTAAAAAAATTTAAAATGCTGATATGAAACTTGACTTCTCTGACTTCCCCTTAACCGTAGTTGCCGATCATGTCCTTTACTCCAATGTTTGATTTGAACTTTGTGGACATTTTTGACAGTGTTTGCATACTTTTCCACCACTCGTACACAGTAATTCTATGAAAAACCAACGGTTTTGTCAACTATCAATTTTATAATGACGAATTTTGAAGAAAACTGTGCAAAATAATTTTTTTCTTTTTCTTTAACATCGAAAAATATCTCAAAGAAGCGTTAATTTAAAATTTGGGAAAAAATAGGTCTGATAGATTTTTTTACAGGCAGCAAAATACTGTAAATTTTTTTTATTTCCGATTACTAGTAAATAAGCTATTTGCAAAAAAAAGTGTCAAATTTATAAAAGAACTGAGCTTTACAAACTAACATTAGTATAACTAAAACGTATTTCAAGTTAAATTTTACTATACCTTGTTTGAAATGTTAAACGTTCAGCTTATTTTATAACAATTGCTCGGAAATGTAATACTTTTTTTTCGAATGTACCTCAAATTTCCTTGACCTGATAAAAAGGTCTGTGCTAAAAGGTTTTCGTGTGTAAATAAATCAACAATTACAATTACAGTTTAATCAATAAACCGAGATTACAACAAACATTCCAATGGTTCGATACTACACAGCAAAAATTTCTAAAAGTACACAGAATCTAAAAAACGAGTGATCTATTTTTTCTTGAGTGTAATTACGAAAAGATGTAATTTTCAACTCCTTTTGATGTAATATTAGTCTATTTTCAAAAATTAAATAGAAAAAAACTGTTTTGATTTAATTTTACATTGCGTCATGCAAAAACCAACCGGTCAATGAAATTTATATCACAAACAGTGTAAAATTATATCTGTTTGATTTAAAATTGAATGGAAATATTTAAATTGTGCCATTTAATATTTCAAGTCAGTTTGCGCGTCGGGAACAAAGTAAACAAGTCAGAAAATGATTCGGAAACGAGTCTTTCGACAGCGTAGCTATAGCAGCACTTTTATAGAGCCTTTAAAAGCAGTAAGTGTACTGAAAATTAAGAATGTGGTTGAAACTGATTAATTTTCTTTCCATTGCAGCAAGGTCAGATTTTTTGCAGTGGCTGAAATCGGGACAGTGATTATCCGGAGAAACTTTTGGTGATGCTGACCGAAAAACCATGATGTTCCGGAACCATTCGAGGATACTGATGACGCTGATCTGTAAAAACATCTCCGTGCTGGGAATCATAGGATGCAACAACAATTCCAGCCTGACGCTTTCCGTGATGGTTTTATTATATTCAGTTTTGGAAATAAATACTAATTAAATATGAAAGATGCGGCGTATTCATTCAAAGACAAAACCAAAAACCTGAATATTTAGTAAAAATATCAATATTTACGATAATAAATTTCAAAATTTACATCCCTGTGTATTTTTACACGACGGCTTTCGTGATCCGATCTCGTGCATTGATTTCGATCTAAATTTACACGCCTTAAAAATTACATCCTTGAAAAAAATACACCGTGATAGAATTTTACATCAAAATCGATGTTCCGTTTTCGTGCATCGTTTTCGATCTAAATTTACACGAATTTTTCTTGCTGTGTAGGTTTAAGTTCAAAATAGAAAAAAAAACTTAAAGTGATTATTTAAGAAAAACCAAGCATCTTAAGTTTAGTATTCACGCTCGCACATTTTTGTGTAGCACATAGGTTTTTTTTAGAATTAGTTGGCCATTATGAATTTAAATTAAGATAATGTTTGATCTATAATAGATTAAACACTGATAAACTGATATAACTCTGAACCACATTTCCATCAACCCAAGGTTCGTGTCTTAACTGCTTAGTAAGTGATAAATACTAGACTAGTTGTGATGGCGCTAGCATTCAAAAACAACTCCAGGTGTTCTAATGACACGTAGAAAAATATATAGAAATTTAATTTTCTACCAAGCATTTTCAGCCTGCTTCAATTTTTCGGTGTACAAAAGTATGTGTTGCTATGGTGTTCAATTTGTGTTTTGTTTTCTTTCGAGCGAAAAAGGTCCCGATGTTTAAAATGTACTAGATTCATTGAGCTTTCAAATTTGAGGAATAAAATTTG
The DNA here is from genome assembly GCF_029784155.1 of Uranotaenia lowii. Taxonomy (NCBI): domain Eukaryota; kingdom Metazoa; phylum Arthropoda; class Insecta; order Diptera; family Culicidae; genus Uranotaenia; species Uranotaenia lowii. The sequence goes on from NC_073692.1 coordinate 80,720,984, forward strand.
ATACATACCTCATATGGAAATCGACTCTTCATATTCGAAAAAATCCAATCATTAGATTAGTAAAATAAAAAAAAAAGAATTTCATAAAAGATTTGAAAGTGAAGTTAAACATTTTTGAAGTAATTATTTTAGCAAATGTATAAAAGTCATAGATTTAAAGATTTTCAAAGCTAAAATATTCTTAATCTGAAGAAAAATCACAGCTTTAAAAAAAAGGATCTTCTGGTGGTAATCTTGGCATTAAACCGCTAAGTCGGTCAAAACTGGCAATTACTAATTGAAATCACTTAATGATTGCAGCGATCTCTAATTCAATCAAGCGCTAATCTCTAACTGAAAATTTAAATTTATGAGCAAAATGAAGACATTTTAAACATTAGATTGATAAGGAAAGGAACAATTTCCGAATTAGACACATAACACACGTCGTAAAAGTTCTTACGTGAGCACAAATAATTTAAATTGAGTTTTGGGAATGTTTTCTAAATATTTCTGCTTTAGTTTTGTATATCCATGATTATATTTAGTTTGTTTTTCCAAAGGAAATACAAAGGCATTTCTAACAATTTTAAAACAAAATTAAATTTTCCATCAAAGCTATCAATTTAAGCAAAGTTTTTCGTTGGACGGATGTTCACGTTCCAAACCAATTTTAATTTTCTAGGACATCCATGGAGGAAGGCTTAAATGAGATGCATAAATGTAGGACGTAGGGGTAAAGACATTTTACTATTTCGAAATATATTTTCAAAACATTTTTGAATTCCTGATCGGATATAAAGTTTTGAACAAAATTTTTATCTATTTTGAATCAACACTTCAATCAAAGTTTCAGTGTATTCCGTCAGCGGATCTAAAAATTAGGGCAGCTTTCATATCGGCCAGCTTGAGTACACAAGATTTAGCGAAGAAATCAATTTGTAAACTAGAAGATTGCGGACTAATTATCGGGTTGTTTGTTCCGTACACTGCAGATTTGCTATGGAGACTCAACTAAAAGTGTCATAGATCAGGTTTGAGGTTCTATATACATCCAAACTTGAACTCTCTATGGGAGTATTTTTTTAGTAGTAGCGCAAAGGTAAAACTGATTTTCTTTTAAAGTTTTTTTTTCGTAAATCAAATGGTCTTTCGATTATATATCCACTTGGGCAATGAGCTGCAACCGGCGAATTTTGATAACCGAACATTATTCCCGAAGATTTTTTTTAAAGACGATCTGTCAAAATGTTGCACCTCCAAATTTTTCAAGGGCCAATTGCCCGCTTCTCACTGAAAGCCTTCAATCCCCAGGACTAAGTGCATCCACGCTGTAATCCGATACGAGCTGGAAATGAGAGGCACACGTTGGAAAATAACTTTTGGGATTCTTTCTTGGCCGGGCGATCGTTCGGGCCGTTTGCTTGATCCCATGGTCATGATTCCAATCCTTCCAAACTCAAGCTCGGTACCGGATCGGACCGGGCGTTTTGCGGTATGACACCGGAGATTTTGTTTTCAAGCTTATGCTGGAGGAAGGTTGGCTCATTGCAAAAAAAAAAAAGAAATAGAAAGGAGTTGAGTGCCCTGACTCCTGGAGTGAAAAGCCAAAGTGTGGCAGCTTCATACTCTAAATTACAATCTTTGGAATTTTGTTTTAAGTTTATGAATTGTTAGATTTTTTTTTTAATTTCAAAATTTCATCGAAGTTAATCAGGTTTAGGATTATTGATGGAATTTATCGTTAGAGTCTTTTAAAAGTGAAAATGTTAATTTCGCACATGAAATAATAATTTTTAATTTTTTTTATAGTATGAAACATGAGATTTGTGGATGCAACAACCTCGAAATCATCTTTAGTGTAACCCTTCCATTCCTAAGTCATCGCAAAGGAATTGTCCTAGTTCGAGCTTAGCTTAAAAGCTTTCTATAAACAGTTCTCCATTACACTGGAATCCCTTATGTGTGAGTGTCAACCTCCCAATAAATGATGGCCGGCCAGGTGAGATAAAATACCTATACCTTCGGTATAATCAATCACCCATACAAGTTTGAGAGCTGCGGAAAAGAGAAGATAACAAGAAAAAAAACGCACAGCTTCAAAGCGATCTTGAAACAAATGTTTATGTTGCGAAGAGCCTTCTCTCTCTGTGTTTCTTCGGTTTTCTTCGAGTGCTGGCCAAGATCAACGACTTACAAGTGTAGAGGGCTTTCGGGGTCTCTCTTGACTAGATGTTTTTTGTCTTATATTTTTTTTTTGTTGTCGTTCAATTGGCGATCCAGTCAGTGTGTGCCATTGCCGATGTTTGCCAAAGTGTGGCACCCCCCAGGAATTTTAAACCATATTGTTCAACGATTTGTCAATGTCACTTGGTTGTTGAATTTTTAGGGAATTTTGTTGTGCAATTTTGATTGTTTTTAATGTTTTTTGTATTATGAGTAGTTTATAAACATTTGTAGCTGTTATTGATTCTTTTGATTTTCCATTTGGTCTCTACAACGCAAAATGATGAACTTTGTTACCCTTCTCATGAGAAGGCACCATCAATTTTGTCTCAGACTTTGGAACTACGCTTAAGCAATTCGTTGGCTTCTCTCATAAGATCAGATCGTTAGGGTCGTGCAGTGGTTGGTTGCGGTAATTTGCCTTTCATTTTGCACTAGTTGTGGAAATCACGAAGTATGTTGTTGTTTTTTTCTTTTAGTGTTTTCGTATCTACTCCAAGACTTTCGAGCTTCTGAAGCGGTCACAAAATGTTGATCTGCACTTTATTGTTCAGTCGATTGTAATTTTTGAGTTGTTGGATCAAATACTTTATATATTGCTACCTAAATTGTCACTTCAGAATTCTAAAAACCTTGTTCAACTTTTTTTAACAAAAGTTTCGGAGAAATTTGATTAAGAAAAAAGGTAAGTACACCATATTCCCTTTTAAAACTTAATGGCAGTAGTTTTTTTAATCATTTAAACAGCTTTAAGCCTCCGCAGGTGTAGCAGCTTGATGGGTCAAACTGCAGCAAAAACAGAAACGATGAAAAGGCAAACAAATCTACCGAGATATCAGGTTCCACCAAGCTCCCCAAGAGTAATTAAAATTCTTCAGGGAATTTATTTCAACACTTTAATAAAATAAAAGTTTATAATGTGAGATGTTTATGGGCGGACCGAAAGTTTGGAATGTGTGATAAAAAGATTTGTTCCTCCGGGGAACCTTAAAATTGGCGGATGACGATGGAAAGAGATCTTAAAAAAAAAAGAAATTAACATTCTCTCTCATCTCAAAGTAAAAAAAAAACTAACATGGAATCATCTTCCTCAGTTGATGAAGTTTATGAATCTAGCCTTGACTGAAAGGGATAAAAATGATGTTTTCCATTTTATTTTTTAGATTATCTTCAAACAACTTGCGAGGATGGATGATGGGATGATCCGGTCCATGCATCTCTTCCCAAACAATTCAGCATTGTGGCTCAAATTAATGATAATAAGATACAAAGCCATTTGATGATATCGGAATCGTTTTATCTTCGCCATCTCTCTGGCTCCAAGCCAGAATGCAAATCAGAAATGAGCAAACACACCATTTCGCATCACTCCCCCCTGCGAGAAGTTATCGCGAAAAAATATCAACCATCAACCAACCGCTTAGGGTTCACAGTTGTTTGTCCAGCGCTAATTTAATGTCAGTCGTAAAAGATCGAATTTCACAGTTTACTCAAATGTGGAAACGATTCACATTTTCTACCTTGATAAAGAGCAGCGCCGAAGGAATGTGTTCAGTCTGATTTAATGGACTTTTTTTCGGGCTTTTCTGGCTCCATCACGTTCGATCTCCCTCCACGTTATGATCGCGCGCTTCAGGTGTCGTTTAAAATATTCATCAAAATTTGTCAAAAAATTGACAAAGCCTCGGATTATGAGCGAAGCGAAGCAAAAAAAAAATCGGAGCGGGGTCCTTTTGTACGTTAATAACGAAAATTAACGCTCCACAGAAAAAAACCGTGGAAGGTTTTTCTGGTTCAATAAATTAACTACCTGCCGAAAGTCTTCCATTTGCTTTTATTTTGTCACCTTTCGTGGACGTCGAATGTATGGTAATATCATTTGCTAATCGTTTATTTTTTCTCTCTTGCTGAACACCCGCAGCGTCTTGGCATGTCTCTGATATTTTTTTCTCAACTTGTTGAGGTTTAGATTAAAAATTTATCTTGGCGGATAAAAAAAACTGCTTCAAGAGAAAAATAGACGCCATAGCGTTGAGCAGCTCGGCATTTGGCATATAATAAAAACCAGCTGCCGATAGCTATACAGGTGGATGGATGTTTGGTTTATCGTAGTCTGAAGCTGTTGGCGTGAAACTCAAAGTTAAAAAATAAGTTTCAGAACACTGAAGCAACTGTTGCGAATCTGGAATAGTGCAGATAATAATGTTCTTATGCAACAAATATGTTGATAATCTTTTTTAATGTTCTTTGAATTTTGAAATAAGTGGATCGGAACGAGCCTGAAAATTAAAATATACGAATACGATACGAATACGATACGAATACGATACGAATACGATACGAATACGATACGAATACGATACGAATACGATACGAATACGATACGAATACGATACGAATACGATACGAATACGATACGAATACGATACGAATACGATACGAATACGATACGAATACGATACGAATACGATACGAATACGATACGAATACGATACGAATACGATACGAATACGATACGAATACGATACGAATACGATACGAATACGATACGAATACGATACGAATACGATACGAATACGATACGAATACGATACGAATACGATACGAATACGATACGAATACGATACGAATACGATACGAATACGATACGAATACGATACGAATACGATACGAATACGATACGAATACGATACGAATACGATACGAATACGATACGAATACGATACGAATACGATACGAATACGATACGAATACGATACGAATACGATACGAATACGATACGAATACGATACGAATACGATACGAATACGATACGAATACGATACGAATACGATACGAATACGATACGAATACGATACGAATACGATACGAATACGATACGAATACGATACGAATACGATACGAATACGATACGAATACGATACGAATACGATACGAATACGATACGAATACGATACGAATACGATACGAATACGATACGAATACGATACGAATACGATACGAATACGATACGAATACGATACGAATACGATACGAATACGATACGAATACGATACGAATACGATACGAATACGATACGAATACGATACGAATACGATACGAATACGATACGAATACGATACGAATACGATAAATAATCGAATCCTGCAGAATTTTTTTTTTTCATACGTAAACTTGTCTGAATATTCCGGTTGACTTAGAAACAGTATAAAAGTTGATTGAGAGTTGGAAAAACAGCACAAACCGGGTCGATACAAATCGTAAATCTGTTCACTCCAATATAAAAATAAGCTTCTAACTCAATTCTGGGAAACTTTTAATGTCAGCTTCAATGATATTCAAGAAAAGTTATGCAAAAGTTTTAACATAGCGAGATGGGATCTCTATACACGGAGAAGAAAGACGATTGTTGTTTCAATTATTTCAGCTAGTTCTACCAATCATCACAGTGTAGTTGACATTCAACTTTCGCATTCAACTTTAAGTATAAAAGACTAAACTACAAACTGCTGATTGCCCTTTCGCAATCAACTATGAAGATAATGGATTGAACTGTAATGGTATAATTGATTCAACTATCAATATGTTGGATTCAACGACAATTGTATGATTGCTTTTAGGCATTCAGCTATAAATATAATAGATTCACTTACAAACAGCTTTATGACATTTTGCAATCAACTGTGAATATAAAAGATTCAAGTGTAATGGCATAATCAATTCAACTGTAAATATGATAATTTCAACTACATTTGTATGATTCATTTTAGGCATTCAACTATGAATATAATAGATTCAACTATACATTACTGATTGACCTCTCACATTTCACTAGAAATGTGATAGATTCAACTGTAATTGTACAATTGATTCAACTCTTATATGATTGATTCAACTACAGTTGTATAATTGATTTTAGGCATACTACAAACTACAAATATAATCGATTCTACTATAGATTTCTGGTTAACAAAATATTTATAAAGTTGTTTTTCCCAGTCAGCTGCATTTGAAATTTGGACTATTTTTTAATATAAGTGTAGCGGGTTCGCAAAAAAAAACAAAAAATAACTGCGGTTCGATGTTTACAAAACGGGAAGAAACCTGAACATTTTTCGAGACCAAAGGACCCAAGCCGGTAAGAACGGAAAGGAGGAGCGTAAGATGTTGCAACGGCTGGTAATTAGGACGGTTTATTGGTGCTAAAACCTAAATATACGGTAGTTAAATATACAGATAGTTGAACACGAATTTAGAAATTTTTCCAAATTAACCGTTTTTCGCAGTCTTCTCTGTACGAATTGGTGATTTACAGGGGCAGAATGCCAACAATAGCAGCAGAAAACTCGGCACAGCCTCATAATTATAACGTTTTTTTTGTTTCGATTATAGTCGTTTTACCATCTTTATGGCATTCGCGACTTTATCAACGGTGCAGTTGGCGGATCGTTACTGAAGAAACTCATCCGGTACAACTGTGTTCGATGTTTACTCTTGGGCTCGAACTCCCGGACATCTGCTCAGGAGACAACAGACTTGCCAACTGAGCTATATCACAAGCCCGATTATAACGTTGATTGTGTAAATGTGTGTGTGAAAATAAAGTTGTTGAATCAAGTTCGATAAGCAATTGAAATTTTAATAAAACAAAGAAAAATTTAAAAAAATCATGGAAACAGAAATTAGAAAACAAACTTCAACCATAAATCTAGTAGAATCAGTCATAGAAATAAAATTTAATAAATCATAGTTATAGTTGAAGCAATCATTTTAATATAGTTGAATCTACTATACTATCTGTTGACTGCTAAACATCAATCATAGAAGTATAGTTAAATCTATTATATTTATTGTTGAATGCTTTGAATCCATCAGAGAAGTATAGTTGAATTTATGGTTGGATACACAAACTCAATCAGATAATCTATTCTATATATAGTTGTATGATTTACATATATTTTTAATCGGTCAAGAATCAATCAGAAATATGATTGAATTTTAGTAGATAATTGTTGAAATTATTATACTTTTTTCTCCGTGTAATTCAGGGTGTTGTTTTGTAGCGATACTGCAATTCAGGCACTTTTAACGAGTATTATCGACTTGAGCCAGTTTGAGGAAAACAGAATAAAAAAAAATATAATTATGTTAAATTTATATTAAACCGATTTAATTTTTGTGCAGCATTTTGAACAGGTTACTCGAATGAAGAATTTTTTGAAAGAAGTGCTTCTTAATATGTTGATATTGCTTTAGCGTGTAAATTCTCTCAAGATTCCTAGATTTTGTCATCAACACTTAAGTATAAAAATCTTAATATCGACTCATCTGTTGTTGTGTTGACTAATTGTTATGTTTTAGGTACATGAATCATTTTATAAAGTTGAAATGAACCTTTGACGGCTTTAGTGACTTCTTAAAAGAGCCTCCACTGGTGTACTCACGTAACTCGACTTCCGGACAAACCAAAAGTGAAACTAATAGCAGCATCCCATAGTTAGAAACTACATCACGGTTCGAGCCGAAAATTTCGCAATTAGCTAGCCAAAGGGCTCCTCACCTGCAAATGAGAAAAGAAAGAAAGAAAAAAAGACAATCACGTTAATTTACTGTTCCTAAATGAAGTTACTCTGTAAGATTCAATCAATGGTTTAGCTAGACAACGGAACTTGGCCGGCCCATAAATGGGCCCGATCGATTGTTTCTTCCCCTCGCGTTAATCCGGATCGCAAAAAGAATTCGAGCATGCAAACACAGTACCTTCCAATTGAGTTCGTTGCTGTGGATGGTGAACTCCCGGCAGAGCAATTAACAACATACGGTTTTCGATCGAACTTGTTAATGATTATGTTTTAAAAGCGCCAAACGGCTGTGCCTTTCGGTAATTAGGTTAATCGACGAGCTGGCTTTCATTATTCATTTCTGCTCAGCATACATACTATCTCTTCATTGATTGGTTCCCGAACCAACAACGACGGATGGGAAGCCCATGAGGGAATTTTATAGAGAAACACTCTGAAAGAGAGCAATTATTTGGGCGAATTATTTATTATATTTTCCAAGCTTTTTTTTTGTTAGAGCATATGCTGCTGCCATTATTCGTTTGTTTGGAACTGTTTCCCCGAATAAAAATGACAGCAGATTCCGGCAACCATCGTCATATAGTTAGTTGCCATCCTCCCGGGTTGAAAGAAATTAAAGCACAAAGCTTTCTAACAACAAACAGGTTGGAAACAGGTGATTTTATGGGCCCTTGTAAAAGATGCAAATTTGCCCAGCTCTCGGGCGAGATAGAAACAAAGAAATTTCGAAATTCACCCAGGCCCAAGGGGAAGAATCTATCGAAAAGAGTCCTTATAAAATATATGGCTCTTTACACCGTTTTGGGAGTAGAGGGATAGAACAGACGAAGAGACACATGAGACCGGTTGAAATTGTCAGAGTCAGAGATCATAAAAGTAGGTACAAAACGGTGTGATGAGGAAGGTGTAATTTGGTGAAGACATTAAAGTTTTTCTTTTAGAATTGTAGCGTTTGGGTGACAGCGAAACAAGAACTAAAAAAATATTATTCCAATCGACATTTTAGAACCTCATATGAATTTAACGTTTCATTTCTAGAATCATAATCTTCGATTTCTTATTTTCAAATTCTTACTCGCTTTTTTCTTGTAGATTTTGATGTAACAATTCCAGATTTAGATTTTTTTTTATTTTAGATTTATAAAATCTGTTCAAGAAGGTTCAAGATCGTCGTTAATTATTGAAGCATTCGTACCTCCTCCATAGCATGTTTTTTTCTGCATGATGAAGCATTTGTACACGCTTTCAACTTTGAAATATAATGGCTAAATTCTGATAACAACCAATTAAGAATGCCGTACTTGAAATTTCAATCTAACAAATATTCAAAATTTATAAATTCAATATTATAACTATGTATTCAAATTATACAGGGAAACGTACATACTGGATTATTAGGGATTTAACAACTTATCTCTTGACTATTCTGAAAGCATTCATTTAAAATTTCAGAAACCATAGTTAACCCGTAACAACAATATTGCATTCAATGGTAACTTGATGTTTATTTTTCAGGTTCTTTTGATAGCATATTTTCTAGATTAGAGTTTTAACCCCCTTTCGTTTCAAAAACCCGTTTACCCGTTAGAGTTCCTGGAGTGTCAATTTGACACTCCTGACTTAAACCGATATAACTCTCTTGTTTTTCAACCGATTAGTGTAATATAGTTACAACTTTTGAAACCTCGCAATGCAACTCAAATATGTTTCTCAGACGACATTCAGATACAACGCTTTTGTTCAATTAAGTGTCCAAGAAAGCTGAAGTTAGTATAAGGTTGCCAGGTTTCCACGCGAATCGGGGCCGGAATAATCTTGGCTATTTTTTTTTTAAAATATAAACCTGATAAATTTAATGTTAAATTTTTTCGAAGAGAAATCCGGGCAACATCCAGGCAAATTTGGTCTAAACTCAAAAATGTCTTATCATAAATTTAGAAAAACAGACTTGAAAAAAAATATTTTTTTCATATTAATTTAATTTCATAGGATTTGTTTCGAAAAAACTGGAGAAAAAAAATCTATGAACGGACAGCAAAATTTAAAGATTCTCAAAGGACCAACATTTTTCGTTTTTTTAATCCTCATCTACTGCTTACTATTCGAGGGTGTTGTTAAGATGAAAAAATGAAAGTTTATTTTTTTGTTGAAATCATGTATAATATTGAATTTTTTCTTGTCCAGTCATAAACAACAAAATTGTGTCCGGTCATAGACAAATCGCATTTTTTCAATGTTCCTACACAGAAATTTTTTTTAACTATAACGAGACACTGAAAATTGCAACCTTTATAATAAATCAATAATTAACAAAACTTGTAATTTTTAATTCTTTTCCTTGAAAGTTAACGAAGATTCATATATTATTACAGCAAATGTCCTGTAAAAAAGTTGTACACTAAAAATTAAATGTCAAGTAATCATGTTTTCGACCTGTAAAATTACGGTTAATTTCCTGCTCCTTTTTTTTACAGGACATTTGCGTAATTTTACAGGAAATAATTTTTGCTATGTATTATTTCGTCAGAACTTACGTATCGTAATCTTATATCTAGTTGAAAGATAACCAACAAAAGATGATGTTTATGTGCAATTCATAAACAAGCTGAAAAAAACTGACCACAATAGAAATGCAACGCTAAGCCGATCATTTCCGCACTACTTGGAAAAAGCTTTCGATGCATATCAATGGTTTATCTTTACAGATTGGATTGCTATATTCCAAACATTATATCAGGCTGCATTTATTTACTTTATTTCCAAGATGTTAAAATAAGGATGCAAGAATTTTTCAAGCACCTATTCTCGCTGGACAAATTCGGGCAACGTTATCTAAAAAATTGTTGATAAAAAATGTGGCAATATCCAGGCATATTTGACTAAAACCCAAGAATTACTCACCAAAATTTTAAAATACAATTTTTTTTGATCAACTTTCTCCAAATTTTGTATTACATATCCGTGTAAACCCGGATAAAACCGGACTATCTGGCAAGCTTATATTAAAACATTATAAGGATAATGCGTTTTCGAAAAATTCAATGTAGAGAAGTTCACCTTACCTTGTGCTCAAGGATTTTTTTAAAGATCATGCATGACCACAAATAACTTTTAAAAAAGTGGAGTGAAAAGTAGATTACACAGTTGACGAGGCAACTTCAGAAACTCAAAATACGAAACACATTATTTTCGACGAATTTTCGGAGGTAGTTGTCTCGAACTTTTCGTCAATTTGCAATTCCTCAGATTTTCTAACATTTAAAATCAACTTTGCAATTCGTAATGTATTCGAATAGTCGAATAGTTATTTTAACAATTTTTTTTTGCTATATGATTGAAAAAATGTAGTTCTAAGACTTCGTAATGATGTCGGCTGTTTGATATGCGCGTTTTCGCTATAGCCAAGAGAAGCTTAAAAACCACTTAAATCGAGAAAATGGCGAATTTAACCAAAAATTATCATTTTCGAAGTTTCAGAAAACAAAGTTTCATATAGTTATTGGTTCAATAAAAAAAATATGCAGCCTTAAATGTAACAACAATATAAGATTGATTTAAAAATAAATTCCGAACTTGGTTAAAATCAATTATTAATAAAAGTTGCTTAAAATTTTATTAATTAAGATTTATCACCGTGATTTATGTTTTGAAATTAATTTTTACGGCCTTATCGGTGAATGTTATGTTCTCATAGCAGTCTTCCGAAAATCACTCGGAAGAAACGCTCATGATAGGTTTCTAGTTGGAAACATTCAAAGCCGATTGCTGCTGCCTGTTGTTCCCTAGAGAATCGGCAGAGCGACAATGCGAAGTCAATGTAAACAAGATTCAAAAGCGAGAGCGGACTCGCATCTAAGTCGATCTCTCAAGCTTACTACCTGGTGTATCAGAAGTGATTGAGACACTGACTGATACAAGATCCAATTCGAAAATCCACTCACTCACTCACTCAAACTCAATCAATGCGGCCTTGCATCGGTTCATACTGCCTGCGTACTTTCTGGCAAAGCGGCAGAAACATATGTTCATACGTACTGCCTGCGTGTTTGAATGACTATTCTAATCTTCCCCAACAACAGCAACAACAAAGCAAGATGTATCAGGCAGACAGCATTCGATCATCGTCAGTAAACGAGTGAGTGAGTGAGTGATTGAGCAAGAAAAGTTATTGACTGAAAAAAGAAACTGAAAATCAGGTAGCTCCTCACTCAGTTGAGAATTCCAACTGGAGAAGAAACGTCTCTCTTTCAAATTTTATTTCTTTGATTCTCGGAGCAGCGCTGTCGAACACGATCTTTGCCCCACTGGGAGATAAACCAACCGACAATTTAGGTTTTGCTTTCGCTGCTGAAAACGTTTCAGTGTCTCTCATGAAAATTGAGTGATATTCGGAAGACTGTCTCATAGTGAGAACATTTCAAGAATTGAAAATTATAGATGGATAGAAGAAGATTAGAAGAAAATTATAGGTGTTGAAAATGAGCGGGTAGAAATTTTTAAGAAGCATTTTCACCACATACTTAACTTTTGTTCAATCACGGATCAACTATTTTGAAATGTTAGAATCGGACAGGGTTGAGTCTAACACAACACAATAGTTGATCTTGCGTGGTTCGCACCGCGAAACTTGCAGTGCGAACGAACAACTATTGTGTTGTGTTAGACTCAACCCTGTCCGATTCTAATATTTCAAAATAGTTGATTTAATTTGTCATTTTTTCAAGACGCTTCTTTCTTATTGTAATTTGGTTAAAGATTGTAAGTTACAGTTTTATTGCAAAATTTTAATTGCCTACATCTACTTTTAAAAATTTGATTTATTTTCGTCGATAGTTAAAATCTTTTAAATTTCTTCAAGAGTTTGGTTGGTTGAGCTAATTTAATTTGAACATACATTTTTATTTAATTAAAGGCATTCTTGAAACATATAAACTTATTCTTTGCTCAAATGAAGTAATCTGAATCTACCAGACTCTTGAGCAAGTCCAAAAATTTTATCTTCTATGAAAGCTACTTTTTTGTTACTTAAAACTTCTTTACACAAATATAACTTGCAATTTCTAAGATTTATGAATATATTTTCGAAAGTATGTTTTTAATTCTAGAACCAATTAATGTAAACCAACTTACAAATGTATAATCAAATTGTACTAAAATAATATTTTTTAAAATTTTGTTTATTTATGCTTTGTTTGAGCAAAAATACCATAGAAAAAAAAGAGTGGGGCAGTGGCTCAAGTAATCAAAACTATTTTTATTCTATTGACGATGACGCTATGGGTTCCTATTTCAAGATTTTGAGAGTCAATAGACGAACTCAGTTGATTGAACTATAGGTGATATTCAAATGAATTTTGGGCGTTAACATACTCAAATAAGAATTGAAAGTTTTAAATTTTCAATCATTTTCTGACGAATGCGAAGTTTTTTATTTTGAAACCGTTAAAGAAAGTAAAGATCCAATTTTTGAGTAACTCAAATTGTGGGATTTTATTCAAAAAATTTTAATTTTTGATCTGTTTTTTTTCTTCTTTTTCTTGCTTTGCAAAAGGAGAACTACGCCTGTTTCACTATCTTAAACTGTTTTTGTTTTAATAGAAGGCATCGTGAAAAGATACATTTAAGGTTTTCATGAGTCAATATTTATGAGTTCAGATTTTAAAAATAAACAAAAACGCCCCCCAAACTCAGCAGAAGTTTGGAATTAAATTTGAAAAATAAGTTATCCTATACCAGATGATATGGGTGAATCCCCAAAGAACAAGCAAGCAATTAGGGACAATTGAGGGTGCTGTAAAATAAACACTTGCTCAAAACTAATTAGCAGTAAACGAAGCGAAAAGAATTTTTATATTTCCAAAAGGGACCTTTAGTCGGACAAATATGAGAACATTTCTCTTAAGGGCACGGATTGTGACCATTGAATCCATTAGTGGGTTTCATTTATTCGTTGGTACGAACAAAAAAAAACTAGCGCTGCTATCGAAGTGGAAAAAATGTTGGATTAAAGCAGAAATGGAATGCTTCGGTGCACGTGGCAAGTGTTTCAATTCGAAGAAGCAAAACAGAGCGAAAAAAAACTACGCTGCTAGGGAGAACCTTCGCCGGATATTACAAAACTGTCGATGTCGGCAAATGGTCAACCTGGCAATTATTGTCCGTCCGATTGCGATGGTTTATTTTTTTTCTGCTGAATTCGTCGCAAATGCTGACTTCATTAAATAGCTTAATTTGCTTTGCTAACCAGTTACAGGTATACGCAGCCGATCTTGGGTATATCACCTGATATTTTGCACAATGCTTGGAATTCCGCACTCGCTGGTTACAAATTATTCATATTTCCAACAGCCGATCAAACGTCATTTTCATAGGTGTCGGCCACTGGAGCGCGCCTGACTGTTAGTTGGTGGGATCGGGTAATGTTCCACATACAAATCGCAAATTTCTCATCTGGCTAACAACGGCCCCCCACAATCCTGACCGGGGAGCCCGCCATTTTGTTGCGCATGTGCAAAAAGTAAAGAAAACAACATTCACTCGGCACATAATCCTCAGCTTAATTAAAAATCCCAACAAACACCTTATCTCGGCAATCAGCCAAACCTTTTCCGACATAAACACTCGCTCGCCTCGCGAAAGATTCGTGCCCGGTCCATCATCTCTCTGGCCGCCATCTTTCCTAGTAGCAGCATCATCTTAGCTAGCGAATAACGGCAGAAAATATGGCCGCCAAAAAATCACCCCAACACTCTCTTGGCGCGGACACGAACCGGGTGATGATGGTCAGTCAAAAGTGTTTTCACGCTTTAGATTAATGGGCCCAGCAAAGAGGAGTTGGAAGGCAGGAGAAAAAAAAATGTGGGTAAAAATAAAATAGCATCTCTAACGAGCGCCTGCCGGCCAGCAATCGTCTCTTCGACGTCGTCTTTTTTTTCGGAGTCTTCAGTGAGGGGGTGCGTTAATGTTTTGGGATGCTCGTTACAGCGACTCCTCGAGGCCACTTGTTTTCCTTGCTCCTCTCTCCGCTCCCTTGGTGGTAAGGGTTAAGTGGTAAAACGGCGAGAAACGATTTTTTCACCTATCGCAACCTATCGATCGATCCATCGATCCATCCATCGCGAAGTTTGACCGTTTGGTCATTAACTATCATCGGAGTCATCATCACGGCTGCGGCACGACGGCGTGTAACCATTCTCTCGAGATTTTTGCTGTGAAGAGTCCGGAATGAAATATGATATTTCTATAATGACCTCATCAGACCAAACGAGGAGAGTTTTGCATATTTCTTCAAAGTGTTTTTATTAATGTCTTTGAGATAAAGAACTTAAGTATAGGAAAACTTGTTCGAATATTGAACATCGGATTGAATATATCATTGTTGTTTCGATACAGAAACAGTTTTATTTATAATTTGATACATGAAAAAATAAATAAATTTATCATCATTAAATCCGAGAACCCCATCCAATCTTTTGAAATCTCAACTAATATCAGAATTGAAATCCCAAATATTTTATATTTTTGTGCTGAGTTCGAATTGATTCATGGATCCCAGCATGTCAAAGCACAATTTTGATACAACCCTGCGCATTCCGGAAGACGTTGAACAGCTGATTTCTGCTTCGTATTATTTACATAGTATTCACTCGGTTCATAGCAACCGTTCTCCAATTTCTCGGGCACCCCACGTTCGCCAGATCACGCTCCACTTGGTCTAACCACCTCGCTCGTTGCGCCCCCGCTCGTCTTGTTCCTACCGGATTCGTAGCGAATACCTGTTTTGCAGGACAGTCGTCCGGCATTCTCGCAACATGTCCCACCCAGCGTATCCGGCCAGCCTTCACCACCTTCTGGATACTGGGTTCGCCGTAGAGGCGCGCGAGCTCGTGGTTCATCCTTCGCCTCCACACTCCGTTCTCCTGTACGCCGCCAAAGATGGTTCTTAACACTCGTCGCTCGAATACTCCGAGTGTACGCAGGTCCTCCTCGAGCAATATCCATGTCTCGTGCCCGTAGAGAACAACCGGTCTAATGAGCGTCATATACAGGTTACACTTCGTGCGAGGGCTAAGTCTTCTCGACCGCAGTTGCTTGTGGAGTCCATAGTAGGCACGACTTCCGCTGATAATTCGCCTCCGGATCTCACGGCTGGTGTCATTGTCTGCGGTCACCAGTGAGCCGAGATAGACAAAGTCTTCGACTTCTGCTTTGTGTCGATGTTTTCAGGCCTACTAAAAACTCTATGTATTGTTCGCTTCAGTTTTCATAAATTGAGAACTCGAAAAAGCGCAAAAATGCATACAGTGCACAAATGGTGCACTTTTCTCAACATTTTGCTGAGTCAGTGTGCGAAAATGGAAGACGTAAGCATTGGAGCCGTCAAAAATGCGGTGGACAAAACTTTGGACCGGAAAACATGCGTTCTTACGTCAAAAACAAGCTGTTTCCGTCAGGTCCAGAAATGAAATTTAGCGGGAAACAATTATTTGCGTCTTTCCCTGTTGTTTGATGCATTTGATATCTTAGACATACTTTTAAAACATCTTAAGGCAGTCATTTTTAATGAAATCGTTTAAGAGTGGTTCATACTCTTTCTAAAATATGAAAATTATTTTCTTAATGTGGTAAGGTAGAGCCCTACTTTGTTATACAATATTGTAGAAGATAATAATTCATGAAACAGAAGACATTAAACATCTATCTCTTGAAATAATAGTTTTATGACAATTTGTTTTCTCATTCTGCTCACAGTTATTTAGCAGTGAAGCCAATTTCATGACATGTTAAGCCAATTCTGACAAATCTGAAATGTTGAACAAACCAAAGTCAGCTATAAAGCTCTAAATTTCAATATCTTTGAAAATGGTTTGTATTTTTTTTTTTTAAGATGCATTTGATTTATTGATGGATATATAGGCTGAGCCCGTCATCCCGATATCTTAAAAATTATCTTATATATAGTTGCCTCCTTAAATATAACACGTACTGATTTTTCACTGTTTGAACACTGCAGTTTAAATCTATAATAATTATTAATTTCAAAGATTATTCAAGAGATTTCCTTATAATCTGAACTGCATTGCTGGGGGTTATGTTTCAACAATACGTTATTTTCTAAGGAAGAGCGTTGCAGTGTTACGACAAGTGACATACGTGAGGAAGGTAGTCAAAAAAAATGCATTTTTAGCGTAACGTGGATGCCGCCTTAATTGTTCAGTTTTTTAAGCTTTAGAAAATAAATAAATGAGGGATCTTGAAGGCTTAGTTTAAAAGAAAAACTTGATTGAAGTTACAATCAGATTTATTTTGAACTTTTGTTAACTCGATACATTCTGATTTTTGTTTAAATCTTTGGTCTAAAGTATCTACAATATTAACAATCTTAATATTGTTATATTATCAAAAAAGTTAAAATTAAATTTTATGAAGGATTAATCACCGTAATTTATATTTGTAGATGTAATTTATCGGCCTAGCGGTGAAAAATGATGTCCTTTTTAGTAGGGACATCTAAAGATTATGAAGTTTTTACATAGGTGGATAGAAGGTATACGCCCGTCCGCCCCCCGGCCCCCGTCCGGGGTATACGTGTTCACCACATGTAGACTTCGGACCAACCAGATTTCATTGTATAGGTTAAGGTAGTGCCACCTCTATCCCGGTACTACTTCTCCTAAATAATGAAATGTTGCGGGGTAAAGTATGGTGTACGTTAATAAGTTTCCTCGCAAAAATGCTCTTTCGCTCTTTTCAACATCTGTAAATTTTCTCCTCACTTCTCTATCCATCTTTATCAATTTCAGAACTACATTTCACCGATATGCCGAAAAATAAATTTTCAAAATTAATTAACGGTGGTTAACTTATCTTTAAAATTAAGAATCTGAATTCGGCATTTTTCACCTTAAAAAAATTTTAGAATTCCTTATTTGAAATAGATTTCTGAATCTGAATCAATAAACTGCATAAAGATTCCACGATCCAATCACAGGCAGCAAATTTGGATAAGAAAAATTGGAACAAGAACATCGGAAATGACTTAAACCTAATCTTACCAGATATTACTCCACACTTATCCGAAAATTCGGGCTATTTTATCTAAAAACCTTACAAAATCCGGGCATTTAATTTAAAAGTTTACAAACCTGGGTAATAAACAGGAAGGTTTAAGAACTATTCAATTAAAATCATAAAGAAAAAAACTCAAAGATTTTTTTTTTAATCAAAACACATCAACCAGTTTATCTGGATAAACTTCGTTAAGCAACAGTTTTGGACGCAAAATACATCTGTCATGCTCAACTTCAGTAAATAAAACAAGTGTATTGAAAACACGCCTTCCAAATGATTCTTACTTTTGCTGCTATCCTTGGTTTATACTTGACCGTTTTGAAAAATCCATGCCATTTCCCATTATTCCAGGAATTTAGAAATTACGTGTTTTGACAGGTTTAGTTCGTTCGTGGGCTTGTGATATAGCTCAGATGGCAAGTCTGTTGTCTCCTGAGCCGATGTCCGCGAGTTCGAGCCCAAGAGCAAACGAACACAGTTGTACCGGATAAGTTTTTCAATAACGATCCGCCAACTGCACCGTTGATAAAGTCGCGAATGCCATAAAGATGGTAAAACGACTATAATCGAAACAAAAAAAAAAAAAAAAAAAGGTTTAGTTCGATTTCTGAGTATAGAATAATATTTTTTATCTTCTCGTCTATTATATCAGAAATTTTTCAGTGATCACTTATTCTAAGCTAGGTTCATATGAACTAAAAATGTTCAACAAATTTCAAGGCGAGAAGATGGATTTTGAAAAAATCAAATTGTGCAATTTTAGCAACGCAAGTTTATTTATTACAGAAAACTCATACTTGCCATGGCAATACATTAGATTTAAAACAAGTTGGTTTTATTTTACAGGCCTTAAAATTATATTGTAGTTTCTCAAATAAACGGGTGGCACATATGAGTCTCATGGGATGTTATACAAACTTTCCCTCAATCGACATATGTACATAACTGTCATTCGATGCCATAGGATTTGCTATTCGGCAGAGCTTATGCTTTTTGTATTGGACTTGGACCTTGTTTGTTGCATACCATTTCTTTTATGGCAACATGACTGCTAAAAAAACATGAACTATTTGTGATTCTAAAAGGTAGCCATCGATTTTACAGCCAATAAGCATTGCAGATTATTGATGGAGAGAATTATACTTGTTCATTTATTTTAATACGAGGTCTAAATAACATGTCAAGGCTCTGGAAATCTTGTCTTTTGATTCTTAAAGATTCGAGCTCCCAACTCTCGATGGGATTCAAATTTACCCCACCCTTGAGTTCAAAATAACATTTGTTTAAATATTTATTGTAAACATTCTTTCAATTCATATTTTATTCTTTGCTTTGGTAATATTCTAGACCAAAAAATGCACAATCTTAACAAAATAAAAAAAAACAGTGCACCAAAAGAGAATGATATAAATATTACAAAAAAAGACTCGATTCACTGATCCAAATGACCCTATGTTATGTGTCGGACCGGTTTTTAGAACCAGAATTTTACTTAGAGACAGCCAACAGAGAAAAAAATGGTTCATTATACATTCATCTGAAATTTCAATTTCTCTGTTTTAATTTTGAATATATCAACAAACTAATAGTCTTACTGGCTGCACTTGAGCT
Source organism: Uranotaenia lowii (assembly GCF_029784155.1). NCBI lineage: Eukaryota > Metazoa > Arthropoda > Insecta > Diptera > Culicidae > Uranotaenia > Uranotaenia lowii. The sequence goes on from NC_073692.1 coordinate 80,740,453, forward strand.
ACACAAAACAAGCAAACGCTTCATAGAAATGTACACAATGTTGTGAGATGTTTTTCCTTAGAGTTATTCATATAGTTGAGATTAAACAACCCTGTCTTTTTTGGGCCCTCAAGAGGAAAAACTCGCCATCTCTGAAAATTTGCCACATTATATCGGCGAATCTTTTTTTTTTGCATTTTTCAGGAAAATAATTGATCGGGTGGCCTAGAACAACTTTTTATTTATGAAGATTTGCGAACAAAACACACGATCAAAATCATCTAGTTTTCGCTAATAATTTTTCCTAAGAAATTCCAATTTTATATTTTTGAGCTTAGGTGTGTAAAGACTCATTCCAAAATAGAAAACAACTTGATTTTTTTTTAGATGAATGATTTTTGAACGAAATTTTGACAAAAATGTTAAACTTTAAACTTTAATCGATAAACTTTGAAGTTAACGATCAAAATTATCTAGAAGTAGTCTTGAAAATAACTGGCAATACTATTGCAAATTTTCGAAAGCACGTAAAGAATTTTAATTTTTTATGAACATGTTTATCGAAAACAGAATGCAGTTTTAAGTTGAGTGATGAAAGTTACAATTAAATCATTCTACAATATATTGTTGATCCCTGAAAAAAAAACATAAAATTGTTTTTCTCACTTGAATTTATAGGTTATAAAAATGTGACAAGTCTCCACGTGGTAGCCAATAATTTATTCAGAAATAATAAATACAATACTGAGTGTTTGATAATTGTCACTATCTCCTTTACAGTCTACAGAGAGCGTTCTCTAAGATTTAGAGAAATAGTTCTGGTTCTACAAAGGTGATGTGCGTTTAAAATTTCTAAAATCATACTGAAATAAGGATTTAAAGTAACGTTGCCAACACTTTTAAAAGTTTATCAAACTCGTTATGATAACCTATGGTGTTTTATATATATTAAAATAATATACCAAAAGCATTCTTTAATCTGGTAATTCCATGTTAAAAAACAATTATCAAGAAGACTCATCAAAATAACATGTTTCTTTCATGATAATTAATGGTTTTCCGCAAGCAAATAATGTACATATTAAATGAATGATGAGAAAGTGTTTAGGTGTCCAAAGTACAAATAAATCGTGAGAGGAGAAAAAATTTATTATTGATTAACTCAACTCAAAACTACATTCTATTTTCGATTAAAATGATCATTGAGAATACACTTTTATTACCGTGCTTCTGTTAATTTAGATTTAAGGCTCTAGAAAATTTGCATTGTTTATTTTCCAATTTTCTTCAAACTTGATCGTTTTTGCCAAAAATTTTATTAAAAAAACAATGTCTTCAAAATGTTTTGTAATTTTTTTATTTTTTAAGGAATCTTAATACATCTTAGCTCAAAAATGTAAAATTTGAAATTCTTAGTGAAATCTTAAAATTTTACTAGTTTTTTTTGTTCGCAAATATTCAAAAAAAATTGTACAAGACACCCCCTTCAATTTTTTTCCTGAATAGTGTGTTGGATAGGAAAGATCTGTCTCTGTAATAGGGCAAATTTTCAGAAATGCCGATTTTTTTCTGGAAATCGATCTTAAAAAGACACTGTGAAATACATGGTGCGGTCTTCACAAAAAAACATTCCAAAGCAAAAAATTTAGTTTTTTTTTCAAATGAAAAATTCGTTATGCATAACTTGAACAAAGGAAGCATTTGAATGCTTTTCATTCGTCAAATATTTTTATTATCTGTAAATTTTCCATTTTCTTTTTAAGTTCATGTCTGGAAGTCTTGAGTAAAACTGTAAAGTATTCTCATAACATTGTCAAAACAAAAAATTCAAACCTGTTAAATTGATCAAATTTATAATGTTTAACAAAAAAAGCCTTTGGGGTCATTATTTCTCAACAAACAATCGAAAGTGATAACTTTGAAAGTCTTCAAAAAATTTGTTACTTTTAATGGCTTAATTTTAAAAATTAAGCTAAATCACGTCTCCTAACTCGTATTTTGATAGGAATATTTTCAAACTCCCCTCGCTAATTTTGTACCATCCAACATTTCTTCTTTCTTTTTAGAAAAAAAAAATAACCAAACCAAATGCAAGGTTCGATAGCCGTTAAATTCCCTCACAATACATCGCTTAGAAAAGGTGACGATGAGGATGGACTTAATCCCACCAACTGTCGAATGTCGAATCTGAAGCGCGTAGCATTCCGATAATAATGGGCTATCAAACAGATTGCCTTTTGTTGGGTTCCTTTCACAGTTTGTTCTCACTTTCGATACTGTTTTCTTCTCCTTCTCCTCTTAAATAGTGTTCCTGGCAAAGGACATTTGGGCTGACATGGGTGACTTGAAGACTTTTATTCCCAGTGGGAGATAAGCACCTGAGATGTATCCCACTTTTTCCGTTTTTTTCTAACTCAGGAACCCGAGCAAGGATTCTAACCTCGAAAATAATTGGAAAAGCAGCTTGACTTCGTCCTTCCCATCGAACGTCTTGCATCTTGGTTTTGGGCGAGACGCCATTTTCGAAATGGAGATCGAATAGGTTTCGAGATGATCTGCAGTCATTTGTTTTCACCGGAGCCGAAATCCACCTTTCATTATCACACAGGAATCAGGATTCTTCTAAAAAGAGTTTCTTGCAAAATCATGGCGTAACAGACAGATCCGGGCTATTCGAGAGCCATATTTTTTCTATTGAATTCCTCGTTGATCTTTGCGAGAACCATCATCAATCAGAGCATCGGTCTGTGTCTATCTATCGATGGGGCCCGGTATGGAGAGGGTTATTTTCGGTCGTCTTCAGAGTTCCAAGTTATCATAAAAATGTTCGACCGATTGGGCGCATCTCAATATGCGGACCTCTCGAAACGGCTCACCTTAGACTGGTTCATATTTTTCGTAGAAATAGTTTTAGTAGAATGGGGGGATGATTGGAATAGATAAATTGAAGCGATCCACCATAAACGAACAACTCGGATCGTGAGTGGCCGAAGAAATGGCCGCTTGATTGGAAATAGCTGGACATAATAGTCCTCTCAAGTTCTAATTTCGTGTGGCTATTGTTGAATCTGTCGTGCCTCCAAAGCGATCCTCCGCCTTCAGCCTACTCCATTCAGCTCTGAGAGGGGCTCCCTTAAACGAAACAACATTCCCGGCACTGACTGATCAATCAGTTTTCGGACGGGTGAAAGATATTGTACGGTCAGGCTTTTTTTTCTATTCTTTTGCTTTCAATATTCATGGTTGGGGTATTTTTTTTCTGGCGTTGGCATTGATGAAGAGGTTGGAAAAATGGTCTCTATAATTAATCTATTCATTGCTCGTGTATTAAGTATTTTATTTGGGGATTTTTTAAGACTTACGCTGGGAAATATTATATGAGCTCGTGGATGCAGCTTGGTTTAAGGTTAATGAAGGTCATTCAAAGTGAGGATAGTTGAGCAGATAATGTGCTCGTTTGAGACTGAGGGATTGTTAAATAAAATTAATATGAGGAATTTTAAATAGAAATTTTTTATCTATGGGTCAAAGTTTTGATAATCTTTTAAGTTGTTTAGGACAAAGAAAATCAGTTTAAAGGTAAAAATTAAAATTTTATAATTTTTAAAAAAAGCAATAGCAAAAAACAACATGTGGAACCAATGCATGATGTTTTTTAGTTTCTGAGTGTGATAAAGCCAAACATGAACAAAAAAACAGAAATATTTTAAAAATTTTACACAGAAATTGAAAACCAATACTCAATGTTGGAAATTTCAGCAATACAGCATTGAAAAATCTATACAGATAGTTCAGAGCTGTAATTGTGCTTGTGTTTTTTTGTCAACATTAAAAATTACTCGCTATCTTCGAGAATGTTGATCTCTGACTTAAAAATTTAATTTTAAACATTGAAAAATAATTTCAATCAATTCGATACCTTGACTTAAATATACCTGATAACATACAGAATCTGATACAAAACAATTAGAGTTTTCTTATTTTAATAAAATATTCCAACAAATAAAATTTAATTACACTGCACAATGTGCAACAAAATGTTTTAACCACGATGAAATTCAATATCTACTCATCTACATGAACCATATTTATGAAATACTTTCCTTTAAGAAAAAAATATCCGGAAAGTAGATTGGAAATACATAGTTTCAGACGGCGCACAAGCTAACGAACGGAGATACGCTTTCTATTAAACTCCATATTCCTCTATATTTTGTTAACAATGTGGAAAAACACTGATTTGGACTAGAAAATGTTGAACATAAATAGACTTATCTTGTATGATTTTTTTCGATATATCAAACGAAGCTGTCTGACCTACCACACGCTTTTCAAATAGTTAAGAGAAAAGCATGTTCGAACTTCAAAATTTTTAATCGAATGAGACTTATCTTATGTGAGTTTATCTGAGGAATCGAATGAAGGCATCGTAAAATAGAGTAATGCCTTTTTATCCTCAACTATCCTATATTTTTTAATTAATTCAGAAAAAAGCATGTCCGGACTTAAATTTTTTCAATCAAATAAGACTAATCCTATGTGATTTTATCCGAGTAATCGAATGAAGTCTAATCAAATTACCACACGCATCAGAATCTGGAGTTATGGCCTTTTTACCCTCAGTTTCTCACAATTTTCAATAAAGTTCAGAAAACACTAGTTCAGACTGAAAAAATTTGGAACTAATGATACCTTTATTGTGGTATTTTTTTCTGTTAAATCGAATGAAGGCTATTGTGCAATCGACGATATGAAAAATTTAGCTAAGGTTGTTTTTGCCCTCAGTTCCCTAAAATTTTTCAATTAATTAAAAAAAACATGTTATGACTTGACAAACACAAAATGAGACTAATTTTGTGTGTTTTTTTTGTTGAGGATTCAAACGAAGGCTATATGAGCCATCGCACGCATCGGAAACTGGAGTTATGGCTGTTTACCCTCCATTCACTTACAGTTTTCAAACATTTCAGAAAAAATCATGTTCGGACTTGAAAACTTAAAACCAAATGAAAGTTATCTTGAGTGTTTTTTTTTCGAGAAATCGAATGAAGACTGTTTGAGCCACCGTACGCTTAGAAAAATGGAGTAATGACTAAACTATTTGAAAAATTAAGAAGAACTGAGGTTAAAACATTTTTTAAAACTTTTTGTAAATCATTTTTTAAAACTGTAGATGAATTAAGGATAAAACAGCCATAACTCCAGTTTACGAAGAGTGCAATGGCTTAAATAGCCTTCATTCGATTCCGCAAAAAAAAAACACAAAACAAAAGTTTGATTTGGTTCTAAATTTTCAAGCACAAACTTACTGTAAATTCATTCATTCCATTTCTTCATTTTACGATGCGTGCGGTGGCTCAAACAGCCTTCACTTGATTTTTCGGAAAAAATCTCACAAAATAAGTCTCATTTGGTTTATCATTAGTCAATTGGTCAATTAAAAGTTCGAATATGCTTTCTGAATAATTTATTGGAAAATGTAGGGGAATTGAAAGGTAAAAACAGCCATAGCTCTGATACGTGCAATGGCTCAAATAGCCTTCATTCGATTTCTCGAAAAAAAAATACCACAAAAGATAAGTCTCATTTGGTTCAAAATTTTTTAGCCGAACATGTTTTTTCTGAACTTTATTAAAACTGTTGAGAAATTTAGGGTAAACAGCTTAAACTTCATTTTTCGGCGCGCGGTGACTCATATAGCCTTCATATGATCCCTCGAAAAAAAAAATTACACAAGATAAGTCTCATTTGGTTCAATGTTTTCAAATCCAAATTCACTGTTTTTTCTAATAAATTGTAAAATATAGGGGAATAGAGGGTGAAATCAGCCAATCCTCCATTTTACGATGCGTGCGATGACTCAAAAAGCCTTAACTAGAGTCTTCGGAAAAAAACACACAAGATAAGTATTATTTGGTTTAGAAAATTTCTAGTAGAAATCAGTGCTTTTCTGGAACGTTCATAAAATAAAGGGGAATCAAGAGTTAAATAGAGACTAGGGGAAAGGATTTCTAAATGGGCCTATCGGGTTAAATGACCCTACGGCCGATTGACGAAATGGCGGACAAGAAAACATATCTAATCAATGCATTTTGAGTTAAATACGCTTTGAACATAAGACAAGAAAAAATTTTATGAATATGATACCTTTTGATGAAATATTTTGACTTTTATAAATTGTACGTGAAGAAGCTCAAAACAAAAAGTTGAAAGTTGGAAAGTGGAATAAGAGAGTGGTTTTGTATGCCCCCATAATGTTTGTAAAATATCGCTTTCCTTAAATAACAGGTTAAATAGTATAAATATATGATTTTTATCATTCAAACTTCGAATTTAAGCTCTAATTAACACCTTTAAAAAGAATTGAAGATCTCAAAGCAGATTTGATAAAGTTTTTCTTATGGATGAACTGCCTTCATAATATGGCAACCCTTACATTTGTAATTCTATAGAGTAATAAAAGAAATAGATTTATATACAACTTCAGCTTTGTCGTATGAATGTTATCACTTGCTAGCATTTACAATGAAATTATACGAGAACATTTCCAAAAAAACAGAAATTTTTCCTAAAACATAAAAAGGCGCCTTTAGCCCGCACGGTTTGAGGTTCGGCAATTTTGACAACAGTTAAAGTAAAATCGATTTCTAGAAAACATAAAAAATACTCCAATGTATAGAAAACAGATGTCTGCTCATTTCTATATAGTTTTTGTACACATATTCGATGTAGTATTTGATTGAATCAGTATTGCTATATATGCTTTATAGGCGCATATAGCCCGCTTCTCCCCTGCGTTCTTGAGCTCATGCGGCGTTTGAAACTATGTCCAATCGATTTTCGGACATTTTTACCAAAGGAATGTATATTTATATAGATTTGGTTCGTGTAGGAAAGGAAGATATTGAATTTCTTCAAGGTTTCTACACTTTTTCACCATTGTGCACTGTAGGTCTCATATCTCAAATCTCCCGTATGTCTCATTTCTCATGTCTCATGTCCAGGGCCGGATTAAGTCTTCGGGGGGCTCGGGCAATTTTTCTCGAGGGCCCCTATGAATAATTTTTTTTCCAGAAGAAAACATAATATTTTAAACTTATGAAGAAACTGGACATGAGTTCATTATATCTCCAGATTATTTGGTTTTATACGGACATGATCAAATATTCAATTCTGGAAATTTTGGAAAGTTGTAGTCCGGCCAAGTAGGCCGAAAATCTTTGAAGTAAGCCCAGTTTTGCCAGATTTAATCACATTACTAGCAAGACCAAACAAAAAACTGAAGTTTAGTTTTTTTTTTAAATATATTGCATTGTCAACAATGTTGCTTAAGAGCTATTCTATCTTAAAACTCAGATTAAAGCTAAAATTCATTCCAATTTATTTAATAACTCCATCATCTACCAAAATTCTCTGATTTAGAAAACATCAAAGACAGATAGTTACATGTTTTTCTTTTCATGATTTATTGCAGATCATCGAAAGCAGATTAGAAAGAAATAGATTAGAGAGATTAGAATAAAAATTTCCACTTTTCCATGTCTCAAATTAAAATCATAATTTTTAAATCAAGATTGAAGAGACGGATAATAAATGAATTTCTCATACAAACATAAGTAACAAAGTTGCAATCATTTTTGCAAAATTTTTAATTAAAATTCAAATGTTTTGAGTACTTCAATTTCATATCTTCAAAAAAAATCGTTTTTCAGAAATGTGTTGGAAATTGAAAAAATAATGCGGATTATGTACAATTTTGTATAAAGAATTATATTATATGAGGCCCTTGGAGCCAAAGGGGTATAAGTGACAAAATGGAAAAAATCGAGATAACCATCTAGAACGAATCCTTGACTGTCAATCATCATATGCTATTTTAATCATAATTTTATTTCACTATTTTGTTATGTTTAGATCTCGTTGAAAAAATCGTGCTTACTGAAATTTCCTTTTTGTTTGGAGCCAAAGGGGTATAAGTGCTGCACTTATACCCCTTTGCCTCCAAAGTCCATTAAACTGATGTACTTATACCCCTTTGCCACCAACCCTAACTTGATTTCATGAAAGTAATGTTTTTTCATCGGGACCAAAAAAATTTTAAAATTAATGTAATTCACTTTTCTTTTGAATAGCTGATGATGTTTAAAAATTTACCATCAACTATGATTCATCTGATTGCATTTAGTGATAGTTCTAGTAGAAAAAAAATTAATATATTTAATTATTTTTTCTGTTTCAATAACAAATTGGCGGATCACAAATTCCTGATTTCTGGATATATGAAGTGTGTCACGGATTAAAGGCTTATAAAGTACAAAAAAAAATGTATTTGTACGAGATAATTAGGTTAATATTGAAGCGCCTATCGTTAATTTACTGTAAAAAAACAACTCAGAGTGACCGCAAGTCCCATTCCAATACCCAATTGATTAGGCAAAGACGTACAAAACACGTGGTGATTGGAATTTAGTGGAAAATACCTTTCACGAATTATTATAAATTAATCTTGATGAAAAAACGTTGTTTGGAGAGATTTAGTAGAAGTTGCCAAGACCAGGTCGATCTTCAGCCATAAAATCTCTTAACCTACTATACCAGAGTATATTTCTCATCAAAACAACAAAAAATATATTTATACGAAAACTAATTGACTCTTGTAGCAATGAATATTTATGGTTTCTTACCCATATCAATAAGATCAAAAAACCTGGATGTGAAAATTTGTTGGTGGCAAAGGGGTATAAGTGAATTCATTTGGTGGCAAAGGGGTATAAGTGCATGTGTTTGGAGCCAAAGGGGTATAAGTACCAAATTTAAAAAATATGTATCGCCTCAATAAACTTCAAATGAACGTTGTTTTTTGGGAAAATGTTGTAAAATGCTTTGTTTTTATTTAGAAAAATCATTCACATGAAAAAAATTCATAAAAAATATCTATGGAATTTACTGGAACACAACGAAGTTCAAGTGCTTTTTTCTCAAAATCAGGTTTTATGCACTTATACCCCTTTGGCTCTAAGGGCCTCATATCAGATCAAATATTACATGTTACATATTACATAACAAATATTACATATTACATAACAGAAATTTAGTCAAATAGTTCTTCTATATGAGGTTTAATGTTCAAGAAACAGAATCATAAATCTTTAGGAAGATAAGATAAAAAACATATTCATATTTAGAGAATCACTCAACGAAATTTGAAATTTAACTATGTGTGTGTTTTAATGATAAAAAATAATTTTAGATTGATCAAATAAAAAATAAAATGCTGGTTTCTGGTTAAGTAGAGGATAATTTTAAAATATAAGAGCAAATTTTAATAATGAGCGAAAGCTTACAATAACTTGGCATTTTTCATTTTTTGCTTTCTCATCAAGTGAGCATTCCAGATTGTTCGATTTTATTATTATTCTAGCCTCCATAAGCTGTCATAAAAATCGTTGAATTTTTTTAACGATGAAAAATTATTTCAAATTCCCAAAAAAAAAGATTGATTTTAAAATTGATTTGAAAAAAAAAGACAACAATCTAGGAGTTACTAGCGAGAAACTCCTAGAATATTTTCTTTATTTTCGTAGTTTTCACCGGACAAGAAAAGCCAACTATGATCTGGCTCAAACAACGCTCAAATTGGTATGAATTTCCTTCAGCCATGTATCTCTAAATTGTTTTTTTTTTTAGGTTCAATAAACGATTCGAACGTTGTTGACAAGTTTCGATAAAAAATTGAAATTTGAGGTGTTTGGTCATTTTGGTACAGATTTTTTTTTCGAATGATTGCTGGATTTGATTCGTTCGGATTTTGTGTAAAACAATTAAAAACCATACGCCCAGATTTTTCTAGGGTTTGAAAAAAGTTGTACTGATTTGTCCAACCAAAAAAATGTGGAAAAAATTCTGCATTCCTTGTTCTAGGGGACCCACTTAATTTATATTATAGTGAAACTATTAGAGAACTATTATTATATTCATTGTTATATTTTACGTTTTCATTCAAATTTTTCACGTTTCAATTTAAGTTTGGATGGGTTTTAAAACTTAAAGCAGTATGATTAAAGTAATGTTATATTTTTTTCCTCCTCGGGGGCCCCTTGAGCCGGGGGGCCCGGGGCAATTGCCTCTATTGCCCCCTCCCCCCTTAATCTGGCCTTGTTCATGTCTCATGACTCATGTCTCATGTCTCATGTTTCATGTTTCATGGCTCTTGTCTAATGTCTTTTGTCTCATGTCTCATCTCACATGGCTCATATCCAGATCTCATCCTAAGTGACATTTTTAGCTTTATTATGGTCAGCACAGCTTTGTTGCAGCTATAGCTTTACTCTTCATAAAAAGCTAAAGCGCATTCTATACATCACCAGTACTAAAACCAGATTCTATGGCCCTTGAAATCCCGGCTTCCGATTAACTCTAAAATGCTGTAAACGACTATGGTCTAAAATCTTATGAAAATTTCATGCGGTTTTCAGTGATTAACAGCATTTTCGAGTTGAATGGAAGCCACCATATTTGATTTCAATATGGCGTCAGAAAGAGAAATTCGACCTCTACTCGTTAAGCCCGTTTAATAACATTTTACAATAAAATACAGCTAAGAAAAGAAAAGTCAAAGCCGTCATCTTGAATTTCAAGATGTTGTCAGACAGCGAAATTCGACTAGTACTCGTTCAGCCCTTTCTCTCAATAGGTACTCATATTATGGATGAGATTTTTAGCCATTTAAAGTTTTAAAAAGAAAAGTGCAAGCCGCCATCTGGGATTAATCATGGCGACAAGCAACTAAATGTTTCACTTACTTTTTAGTTGGAGCCTTTCATTTCATACTCAATTTATGTTTTTTTTTTTAATTTAACTCAAAAACAATACACATGAATTGTGTAAAAATGGGATTTCCTATTCAAATATGTACAATCTACCCTGAGCGTGTCCTGTTTTGACATCTTGATCGAGCTTGTCACCTAATTTTATTTCGGTTTTAGAATCAAGCACTGCGGGCATTTATAAAACAAGTAAAAAAAGAGCTTGGAATAAACTTCTTAGTTTATGTTTTATTGGAGTTTTAAAAGAGCATTTTAAACTCTTTAAAAACAACTCGAACAGTACATTCAGTAGAAGCGTTACTAGCGTTTTCAGAACTACCTAAAAACAAAACGTTGAATCAAGAATCTACAATTTTTCATGAGTTCTAAAACTAGCTGCATATAAAATGCCAAAATAAAACCATAATATAACTTTAAAATGCTAGTTGTCTTAATCTGTGTTATTAGGAAAACCCCACTTTTCAAACCTCAGTGCAAACTCATTTTTTTTTAGTTTTGTTCATTGAAAGGAATGGCTTTGATCAGATCCGCAAAAATCGTGTTAAGCCCGAGCAATACAAAAACCGTATAAAAAAACCTTGGTGCACATCAAACTTTGAACTTGAGATTAAGTTTCAAAGAAAAGTAATAATTGCACTACTTATGTTGCCAATGCTTTCAAACTTTAGGTAGCCTTTCGTGAAACATAAAATCGATACGAATCTCTGAACAACTTCATTTCTGTAATAATTGTTGATAATGAATGAACGCAAATTTTCAAATCTTATAATGATTGTAGAAAAACACCAACATTATAAGTGATTCATCCAATTTTCGAAAAAATTTCACATCGAGGTAGACTTTTTATTTCAAACATATATGTAGTTTAGGATTATCACACAAATTTTGGCATTGAAATTCAAATTGACCATGTTTTTGTCAGAACAAACCGACGTTTTTATCCTTGATGCTGTAAATAAGATACGTCGGAGCAACCTTAGCAAGATGGATCATAAATTTCGTCACGTCTAAACTGAGGTAAGTTTTGCAACATCTTAAGAGAGCTTAGACTTGATAGTAAGAGGGAAAAACGCTGGCGTAAGTGGCTCAAACCCTGCAGGTTTTTATACCTGAGAAGTTGTGCCGCTTTAAGTCGGGAATTCGGTTGACCTTTTTTCCAAACAACAAGAATCACTGTTTTATGGTAGGGCCGAAAACCGGCAGCAACATCAGCAGTAGAAACAAAACACTTGAGATTTTGAAACACTGCGTGAAGGTTTCCAGCCCTCCGAAATAAAAGCATCATAACTAGAATGAAGGGAAAACAGAAATCATCTCGGTTCCATGCTGTTTGGTCGAAGGGAGAAAAAATGCAACTATGGCGCATCCTCAGCTTCACGGGGCTAGTTTTCAAGGGTGTTAACCTTTTGACCAGCACGGTGCGTGGTGTGTAATATTTCTGATACGGTCTGACTCCTTTCGGAGTTTTGTTCGTAAGGGACTGTCCTCATAATCGGTTTAAGATTTCACTGTGTGATAACTTGAATTTATAAGAGTAATTTGACAAAAACCGAACCTCTGTGAAAAATAAGGTATCCGAGCTTTGCATACCTGTTTGAAATGTTAGGAGACATCAACATCAACATCCCCGTATCTGTCGAGCTCAATCTGGAACCAGTTAAATGGGATTGATTGAAATCTCTTCAACCGTTTTTCCCCCACATCAAGTTTCTAGGGAACAGCTAGAACAAATCAGTCTATCAGTCGGAAACTTGTCCAAATTCCTTCGATTGGACTGCCCACTGGAAACTCAAACTGTCCAAATATCCATCAAATAACCTAGCCAGCAGGAGGGAGATTCTTCCAAGCATTCCAACCTGAAAAACAAAAACTAGTCGGATTGGGAGCAGTTCCCTAAATGGGTGCACCGGGACCATCCGCGATCGAGATCAACCTCATCATGGAGAAAATAAATTTGAAGGCTTTTTGATTGTGAAGCACCACGACCAGTCTCTCAACATTCCTACTGGGGCAAAAGAAAAACAAAATCAACTGATGCTGCTTGGGATGGTCCTTGAAACTCATCAATTTGATTGTTTTCGCTTTTTAATAGTTTTGTTTTTGATCATGTTTCTGTGGCGTTTTGATCAATCGGAAGATAACAACGAATGGAATCAATTAATTTATTCAAGTTATAGTCTTCATTTGAAAACAATAGGTTCTGATAGAATATTCCTCATTACATCCTTATTCCTCATAATTTAAAAAAATGGTGTCAAATAGATTTGTTTATACTGAAGTAAACATCCTGAATCCTGAACTCATCACATAAAAGTTTTAATAATATTTTTGTCAATCAGAGGACCTAGGTCTAGAATTAAACGTCCATTAGATGAAAAATTATCAACCGGGTTGATCTAAAACGACTTCTACAGTTCACTCTAGAGGGGGCGTACCCATTTGCTCCGCTAAATGGTGGAAATCTTTGCTCCCCGGGGGTGACCTCTCGTTCTTATCTAGTATCGTCGATCGTCGAAGAAGTGATCCGCATAAAATTCCTGCAGACCTTTGTTTGTTCCACCCTCCAGAGGTTCCATAAAAGGCCTACAAATTGATGTTTCTCGCCCATGGGGCAATGCCTTAGCCCAGGCATTACGGTGCAATTCTCGAGGGGTCACTTTCCAAACTCGGGGAAAAGCCGAGAAGAGCGTTTATTATTAAGTGGGAAATTAAAAGCGTGTATAATAAGAATATGAAGAGCATCGCGCACGCTTATCTTAATCAACGAGCTTTCTAGCGAATCGAACACGCTCGCCTATAAGGAGTGTGAGAAGTGGAGAGCCCAAACACAACAACCAAATCCAAACCAATCGATGATTAAAGCATAAAAGCAAAACGCCAAGAGCCCCGAAAAGGGAGGTGAAGTAGTTGAGAGAGTTAGAAGTTCGATCGAAAATTCTACCCACAACGCGCGGGTCAGTCAGTTATTTCTGTTTTATCCAGATACTTGAAGCCTTTCTTCAAGATTTCTTCAAGTCATGCCCATCATCAAACGCGTAGTCCTACTCAGCACACACAACTATCTATGAGAATCGTGATGCCAGGGAGATAGAGCGATAAATGCCCGTTGAACAAAAGGACCAATAATAAAGCTTCGGGTATAAATATTTCTCGGATTCGACTAAAGTCGGAGGCCGAAAACAAAGGAAACAAATGTTTAACAACAGTCAAATTTGTCTTGGACCAGAATCATTTATCACTCGATCGCCAATCGACATTGAAATCAGTCGGGCTTTTGTGTGAAGTTTTGGGATATTGATGGTCGCCTGCCGAATCGATCCTTCGTGAAGGTTTTCATATCATTAATTTAAACGGACTTCTAAAGACATGGTGTATAAGAAACAATTAAAAAATACACAATTCGCATAAGAATATAGTATTTCATTGGAAAAAAAGCTTGAAACATTAGTTTTTAGAACAAAGAGTCAAAATTCCAAGGAACCAATCAAATTCAATAGATTTTGTACAAAATTGATGATGTTTCATAACATTTTACTAACCTTTTCGAATTGGTCAAATGTATTTCAATTAAAAGTTTAGTAGAGATAAGAGCACAACGAGCATCCGGGGCATAGTAGGCACACCTCTTTTCTGAAAACTTACGTATTTTCTTAAATAAATTTTCCTGAGGAACAGTTTTGTTCTTCCACTAGTGATCATTTTTCAGCTAAAGAGAAATCTTTTTTAACACTTTACAGAAATATTTGAAAAAAATTAACGTAATTCTCAAGTGACGAAAATTTAATAATTTTTGAGCTCTGGAAAATATGCCCTAGTAATGTATGCACTACAACATGATGTTCACGTTGTTCCTCATTTTTCACCATCGTTAAATTTTTGATTTTCACTTAAATCAATTTCAAAACACGTTTTAACTCTAACTTTTTACCTCGGGGCGAACAGAGCATCATTGATCGGGGCACGATAAGCATTTTCTGCCGTAGAATCTAGCAGCAAATTCAACTCGATGAAGTCAGCTGAATTATAGAGCCACAGCTTGACTTGTTTACATCTGACGATTTAGCCTTTTGGGAAGGTGTCAGAAAGATATTAATAAGACTCAAATTCGATTCCTGGTCAAAGCGATTTTTTTTATTTATCATTCATGATCGATTATTTTGATCATTGCATTATACGGCTAGTACTAGCTACTAGCTACTAGCATCATCCGGCAAATAAAAAAAAAAAACAGAAACGTAGTGTTTGAGTGTATTCTACAAACAAACATACATTCATTATTTAGTTATTGCTTTATTTGATGGATCTACGACTAACCATTTAGTGCTAAATCTATTGAGCATGAACGGTAATGGAAAAAAATCGCCTTGACCAGGAATCGAACTCGATTCCACTGATTATCTCTCCGAACAGGAAAACTAGTCAAGCTGTAGCTCTATAATTCAGTTGACTTCATCTAGTTGAACTCGCTGCTAGATTCTACGGCAGAAAACTCTGATCGTGCCCTGATTAATGGTGCCCAATCTGCCCCAATGGAGGTTCTCATTACAGTTACTGATTTTCAACTTTCGGCCAAAATTTTTAAATTTGTTTTTAACTGTTTTTATCTACTTTATCAAGTTTCAGCCAGTTAGAAAATAAACTTTTTTAATGTTTGAACATGAAACAATGGTGTTTCTCTCATTAAATAAGCGCCCTCCTTGAGGTAGCAATTATGCCGTTTTACCCCGTATCAAAAAACATATAGGCTATGCAAAGCAGATTTTGCGATTTTTTATTTCTTTCCCACGGTTAGTCAGCTTTAAAAATTAAAACAAATACTCTGAAAATTGGTTTTTGTATAACGTCTTATATCGTCTCTGGAGTACAAGTAAGGTAAGTGGTTTAATGCAAGAACCAAGGAATATTTGAAATCCATAGTGATATTTTTTAACATTCAGTAGGGGAGATAAGGTCATACCCAGTGAAAATTTAGGTCTGTATTTTTCAGTTGTTTGTGAGATATACACACTTTTGTACAATCTGAAAAAGTTGTTTAGAATATTCTATGAGCCTGTACGTACCAATGGGGAAGCAATATACGGACCAAATTTTGCTCATCTTGAAAATATAAAACTTTGTATTGCGTTTTCAACAATTTGATAGCAACTTCGCTTTGCACAAAATCTTAGGATTGTACAACTTACAACTTTCTAGTGCCTGTCTTACAATTTGATTACAATTTCTTTTTGCAGGTAGACTGAGGTTTGTACAACTTTCTTCACCATTTAATAAAATTTTTTGTTACTCTATCCCAAAGAAATTATATTTTTCCCTTATAACGATTCTACTATGAATCGCCGTGAACATAAATACAATAGAATTTAATGTTTACTGCGAATAAAATTGAACCATATACAACTTCATCTATATCTTCCCTCAGTCTCGAACTCACAACGTTCCGATCCCTGTCCTTCGATACTTCCTCGGCGCCATTTCATGTTGATACAAACAAGCAAACTTGTTCATGTACAGTTGAGAGTTCCGTTCCAAAATCAGTTGATCGCATAAAATACCACTGACTGCATCATTTCGGACTCCAAATCTATTTATAGATGCCGTTTTTTGATATACATCTCATAGACGATTCTATTACTATCAATAATAGTATTCAGCGCTGTTCGATCTACTGTTACTGTACTGTTAAACGAATCGATAATTTGACATACTATGATTACGATATTACTTAACATAGGAATTGCATTATTAACAATTATTTACCGATTAAGTTTATCTCAATAAGCGACTTTGAATGACAAGTACGAATAGATTGTTTAAATTCCATTATACGATGTTCTCACAATTATTGTACGACCTTTCATGAAAATAAAATGTCATCATAGATCGCAAGCATGAAAGATTGCTTAACTGTGCAGTGGGATTTATTGAGCTTTACACAATTCTACTGCGATTCAAAACAACTTTATTGATCTTTCTATACGATTAACAAAATGATATCGTATATAATGAACTGTACAATTCAGAATCGATAAAATATAACTTGGTTTAGCTACAACATGATGTTTATACAATTTCAATCTAAACTGGAAGCTTATACAATCTACAATGAACACTACTTTACGATTTCTGGTTATCTGACCTCCTTAAGGATGAATTTTATTTAACCATTGAAAATAGGTTGAATATGTGAGTTACATCATTGTTTTGTGTTCAGACATTAAAAAAGTATATTTAATAACTTGCTGAAACTTGAAAAGGTAGAAGAAAAAACGATTTAAATTGCATTTCAACAATTTTCACCGAAAGTCAGTTACTGTAGGGGCATAATGAGAACCCCCACAGCGGCAGCATAAGCACCATTAATCGGGGCAGGATGAGCGTTTTTTTTGCCGTAGAATCTAGCAGCATTCAACTCGATGAAGTCAACTGAATCGGGCGGCAGAAATGATAAAAAAAATCCCTCAAAGTTGCTTTGGCATTTTAAACTAAACAAAATACCAAAAAAAAAATTTGTGTGTGTGTAAAAAATGTGTGTATGATAGGGTGACAAAGTTTGTATGGAAAATTTGAGGGATGAATCATCCTTCGGGATGGAAATCCCGAGAAAAAGAAAAAAATTGGTATGGAAAAAAAAAATCATAATCGAATTTTGCAAACCGACCATAAAAATTTTGTAGCTTGATCCAATAAACTGACCTGTGCGAAATTGCAGCTCAATTGGACTTGATTTGGAGGAAATCTCCGTTTTTTGGTCCCATAAAAAACTCAAAAAAAAATCAAATTTTCATTTCAATGCCAAATAACTTCAAAATGCATAAAACGTCAAAATCTAGTGTAATCTTGAAAATATTTTTTTTTAAATCAACTTTAAAATTTCAAAAATAACGTAAGAGCAAAGGACATTCGTAAGATCGAAATTTTAATTTAGGTGCCAAATGACATGGAAATGCATGAAAAGTCAAGATCTTTTTTTGCAATAAATCTATTTTCTGGGACTCGTTTTTTGAAAAACCTGTTAAGTCCCAGAAAATACATTTATGGCAAAAAATATTATTCGAGATATCACCAGATCTCGACGTGTCATACATTTTAAGCCTTTTGGCATAAAATTAAAAAAATATCGATTTTCCGAATTTCCCTTGGTGTCCCCTCTTACGTGATTTTTGAAATTTTGAAGTTTGGAGAATGAAGAAAATCTTTTTTTGGGATAATACCAGATTATGAAGTTTTATGTATTTGAATGTCACTTATCATAAAAAATAAAGTTGTTTTTTTTTTGTTTCTATTATAGTCGTTTTACCATCTTTATGGCATTCGCGACTCTATCAACGTTTCAGTTTGCGGATCGTTATTGAAAAACTTATCCGGTACAACTGTGTTCGATGTTTACTCTTGGGCTCGAACTCACGGACATCGGCTCAGGAAGCAACAGACTTGCCAACTGAGCTATATCACAAGCCCTAAAAAAAAATAAAAAATAAAATTGTGATTTTCCGATATACAAAAGGGGACGATGATTTATGAGGGTGAACAAATCGAAACTTAATGCATATTAAGGTTCCCCCAAATCAAGTCCAATTGAGCTGAAGTTTTGCACGGGAGAGTTGTTTGAGCCAATCTCCGAATATTCAACATGACCTGTTTGGCTGCCACCCTAGTGTATTTGTAAGCCAAGCACACAAAGATTTTTTCAAGTTTTATTATAAACACTTTATTATCCTTGTTACATTCTTGTCGATACACACAGAAAATGATTTTCAGTTCATGAATCAAAAATTTAAAATTCATGTTGTATGTATTTTGGTTGTCCACCATGGGTGCACGAATTCACCGCAGTTTATGCCTAAGTATGTGCTCACAAGCATTCTTAGATTATTAAGTTCGACAAATCTCCAATGCAATGCGTACAACATGCCCGGACCCCATGGCTTCGTATGAACTGTTATGGAGTGAATGTATTTGTGTCCATGTAGGTTTATTTAGGAAGATCAAGTCAATCAGGTGGGCTAGTTTACTTACAGGCATGCATGGCATCGCTCCTCAGATTAGCCCATTCAGAGTAAGAGCGTGTATTTTTTTCGCTGTGCTCTTCCCCAACGGAGAAAATTAAAAAAAAAGGTCAGTTAGCTCCAGAGCGACCAAGCGTCCACCCAAGTGTGGGCAAGAGAAGCAAGCTATCTGATGAAGTGCATTCTCGGTGAAGATAAACTCGTTCGCAATCGGGCGAAAGAGAAGCTTCACAGAAATCTCGGTTTGTCTTCATCGGTTGCGTCTGGATCGATGTTTCGAAGTGCGTCAGAATTTACAATGCAGAACATAAATCTAGCGGAACTAAATTACCTAATTACGCCAAAGGTAGTTAAGATAGACAGCTGGTGTCTTCGACAACATTGCTCTGTATAACAAAGCGCATATTCTGATATGAAATATAAAGCCGAGAGGTCCACCAATAGCAAGATAAAAATGATAACTTTCTTGTTTAGCATTTTAGAGCTTAAGTTTTTTCTACAAAGTTCTTTATCTCAATAAAACACACAACTTTGCTTCACATGTCCAAGCTCTACAATTTGAACCCAAGGAGATACGGTAAAATTTAAAAAAAAAACCTTAAAAATGTTTAACAAAAAAATATTGTTATTATCGAGCTATTTTTTAACCTCTAGTTTTATCCACATTATTTGGAAAATGAAACAAGAAAATCGAATTCAGATTAAAATTGTTTGTCGAAAATAAGATTTGTGAAAGTTTGTTTCATCAAAACCAAACCAAAACTTTCTTTCGAATGCTACATGAATTTAACACTGCTGATGTGTTGCGACAAAAAATGAAAGTCGTTTTTCTTCGATAGATAAATGTCTGGAATTTTCTCAGATTTTGCTGGATATTGCTCGGTTTTTGGAATGGAAAATTTTAGATTATTTACCCGGTTTTCACCATGTTTTTCAAATAAATTACCAGGAAGTGCCCGGCCCGGCTACGTACAAAAATAGTTCATACATAAACTTCATACAGTTATGTCATGAGACGGAATACTATGTAAATAAATAAATAAACATAAACTTCCATTGGACCTCTTCGACTGATGCACCGTTTCGCACTGCATGACGGCTTTTTTTGAAGAAAACATTTCTGCATACACTGAGCTACACAGCAGCGTCGCTAGAGCACAATTTTCTAGCCAGCTCCTTCTCTTTTCTTTAGAGCGAGCGACGTCCATCCGACCGTCAAAGCAACCGCAATCGGGCGCACTCGGCAAAAAGATTTGTGAACGATGATCGGCAGAGCAGTGCACTCGGAATCCGAAATGATAAAAGTGTAGTTCGTTCTCTGCTCTGTTCTGTTTGCGAGGTGTTGGACAAGCATGCTTACAGGTATTCCGGCATCCGTGTATATACCTGACCAGCTGGAAACTGATTGAACATTCTTAATATATAGTCAGTTATAAGAGGAAACACATCTTACCTGTCGGCAACTTATGGGATTCGAACCCAAAATTTTGCTTGCCAATACCGGGAATCGAACCCAGTACGCCTGGCATACCAAAACCAGACTCGCGCCAGCCGCTAGACCACATCGGCGCTATTTAAAATGCATTATTCAAAGTCATTATTTACATTTTAAAATTTTCAAGTCTAATAGAAAATGAACCCATTTCGTCATTGAACACGTCAGACTGTTGAAATTCACATATTAAAACAGTATAGTATACGCTATACGACAACATTAAAACAACTCCTATTTTTCCTTTTTTTTGGTTTTGGAACTTAAATTAATTTGTTGCACCCTGAGTAACTCGAGGTTCATTTTTAAGTTGGAAGTAAAACACTTATGGATTTACTTGGGAAAGTATTTGAAAATCTTTTTTTTTTATCCAAGATCTACATATGAACCAATTCAAAATAAAGTTTAATTTATTATTTATTAGATACACCTAAGAGTGCTTCAAATGACTCGACTTTTGAAAAAGTTCTGCGCTTCAGGCTAAAACTGATTCTAGGCCTAGTACAAGATCTCATGACAAATTTGGGCCAAATCGGATCACGGGAAGGGGACGCTCAAGTATGAAGTTTGTATGGGATTTTGAGTCATTTTGTTTGGAAGAAACATCAATAACTTTGGTTTCCTTCGTCCGACTTATTGTACGATTTTTCTTAAAGTCCAAAGTCCAAATTATTAAATATTTCCGTAATCCAAAAACTGCGTTTCAATTAGAGTTAAGATAAAAAAGTTATAGGACTTCATAAATGGGCAAACTTTTTTTCATCACTGTGAGGCGTCAATTTACATTTTGCCCATTTTTAAAGCCTAATAAATTTTTTATCTTAACTTTTATCGAAATGCGGTTTTCATATGAAATATTTGTTATGATTTGGGCTTTAAGAAACCCGCATTGAAAAGAAATCGGACGAAACGAACAAAATGTCTCAAAATTCCATACAAATTTCAAGCTCGTTGAGCGACGCCTTCATTTGATCCGATCTGGCCCAAATTTGGCATGAGATCTTGTACTAGGTCTAGGATCAATTTTAGCCTGCAGCGCATAACATTTCACAGGTTATAAGTTTTCCATACAAATTTGTTGCAAAAAATGTAGAAGAAAGATCATATAGGACATTTTTTTTTAAATCAGAGTTTAATATAAATATGCCTAACAGCTTACAAAGGAATTTGCCCCAAGGATCATCATGATTCTCTCATGCAAGTTTTTGGAAACTATCCATTTGAAATTTGGAAAATGTATGGCACATTGTTATGATAACGCTCAGATTCAGGCTCAGAAAGTTTGAATGCAACAATAAACAATTCGAGTTACATAATCTTGTTTTGCGCACAGGTATGCGCATTTTACCTCATATGGGTTGAAATTGATATCAATCCAAAACCTTCCAAACATCAAAAATCAAGACTTGTATATGTTCGATTGGTTCTAATGATTCAGGACATTAATATTGGCTAAAAGATGGAAAGTGAAATTGGTTGAGATTATTTGGCCGTCAACATCTTCCTAATCAATTGTTATATCGAAATGCAATACCAATCCATAGAAAGGAACCCATTGCGGTCGCCAGCATTGTACACAAAATTAACGATTCAATCAGCGCATTTACCCACGCAAGCAATTTGTTTATTGGTATTAATTTTTCATCTTCGGCACCGGATTAAGCCCAAAGAGATAGATAAGCGTCTTCTTAGAGCAGTGGGATAGGTTTATATGGATGTATTTGCTAAGCGCGGTGCGATCGAACGCCCTCGCAGCCTTCCCAAAGTAAACCTAGGGGTAATAAAAGCTAATGTGATTATCTATGTTTGCCCATAATACGCAAAGTGGATTGTGGTTATGGAAGAAACCCACCAATACGGTCGTCGTTATTCAGCTAGCATCAACAACCTTCGGGTCTTTCCCCGAGCGAAAAAACCACTCATTTGTTTACATTATTAAAATATCGCTTCGCGACCTGCATGATCAAAGTTCCGCTTTAATGGGAACTGGTTAGAAATAGTACACAAATACACGGAATTGGTGAGGAAGAAGCAGAAAAGATGCTGTTGTCCCATAGCAAGTTCTTCTCGCGTAAAGCAATCCTATTGGTTATTTCCCCCCACGATTGAATCGATCCGACAGAGACCACTATGGACCAAAGTAAGCTCCAACCAAGGTTTGTGACCAAGTGCATTGGATCCGAGTCCGCTCAATAGTCCCAATAGTTTCTCGCTACGTTGAGGTTAGGTTCGGCAATCTCGAAACTCTTTTGTTTTGTAATAATTTCAGAGCAAATATTAAGACGTTCAATATTTGTCTCCGTTATTAGAGGTGATTTGAGCTATACCTATAAAGGGAAGGAAAAGCGATTGAGTTTTTGACTCCAACAAGACATCGGCGCTGGCTGGCCCGAGGTTAGTTGTGGTTCCAATATATTTTAGTTCGGTGCGGTGCTTTTTTTGTTGTTGTTATTTTGGTTGTTCATGCGCCATCCCCAAGCTGCGCTCCGCTTCGAAATGGGCATGAAGAATTTCTCAAATACCTACGTCGATATATTGACGACGCACTTATCGAGTTGCGCAGTGCGGGGAAAGCGTTGCGCATGCTTTTGGGATGGTCGTGTTAAAATCGCACTTCCAATGTACAAAGGACAAGTAAAAAAATGTAGAAAAAGATACATAACAAAAACAAATAATAAAGATTTTGGAATTGAATATTCAAGAAGATATTGAAAAGATATAAAATCAGCTACTCGAAGTTGTTCAAAGAAAACATATAACAGAAGAGTTCAAATCAGAGCCTTGTTATCAGCAATTTGTATGCGAACCCAGTTCTACTTACTTAGAAATCAAACATTTAATGATGAATGTATTGGGGTAGAAAAAGTGTACCTGTGGAAGAGAGAAAAATTTTCGGGTTAGTATGAGTGAATAATATTTTAAGAGTTTTTAAATTTTAAAGCGTAGAATTAACTTAAAATTTATTTTTCCAATACATTTGAAATATTTACAAAACATCAATTCCCAATCAACAAGTAATAGTTGAAAATATCGATGCAACCAACCTTAAAAATAAATCCCTCTCAATAACCCTGTGTTAACATCTGAGAGGATCGTCCCGAGGTCAGTTCCCAGCTTTCATATAAGCCGCAACGCGAGAAGCACAATCGATAAATGGCAACAGCAACAGCAACAAAAGAAAAGGCGATCGGAAAAACCAAGTAAAAAGAAAGCAACAACAAAAACGCACGAGGCCATTATTCAGTGAAAAAAGCGCATTTCGTGCCTTCGATTAGCGGGGTATAAATTAATGCAGATTCGGGAAGATCTTCGGCTGGTGCACTCAGCTTCCCTCTTCAATAAAAGAGGAACAGGGTGTAAGCGAACAGGGAAACAAAAATCACGATACAAGATTATAAATGTTTATAACAGCCGCGGTGCAGCTCGCAAAATAATGCATTCTTTCGTTGTCGGTCGAGGTCACCTTTTTGCCTCCTGACAGCATCCCAGCAACGAACGGTATCACGAGTTTTAAGAAAGTACCCGGAGAAACCGAGGCCTTGAATTCGTGGATAAAAAGCATTCACCAGGGATTGCTCGGACGACAGAGAAAAAACTTTGATAAAACGATATTAGCTATAAAAAGTTAAGCCGGAGAAAGAAGTTACTCGTGCTGGTGGAGATTTCGTGCACATAGAATGGAACAAAAAGGAAAAAAAAGAATCAGAAAAACGTGATAGCAGTTTGTTTTTACTTCGCCAAGTATTAAGAGAATTATGTACTGCAAGCTTTTAAGCCTTCGTTTCATGCTTAACATTATGCAGCAACGTTATCATCCAACACATATTTTGTCAAGGCTTTTTCTTCAAATTCTTCAATGTAATTATGCACGTTAAAAACATTAATTGCAAAATATGCAATTCTAGATGAACTGTCATTTAGTCACAAGAGGGCAACAGTGAGCGAAACAAGAAAAGTGCCTTTATGTTTTATGTTTGTCATAATAGGAATGATTGAAAATTACCCAATTGTTCTTCTACAATTTGTTTTAAATTATTCAACGGCGCTTGCGCTTTGCCACCGATGTCAGGAACTGCCGGCTGAGCCCTAAAAACAGCACTACGATCGCTGCAGGGAACACGTACTGGACTCAAACTTACGAATTTTCTATGTTTGCTTATGAACACGGATAAACTCTATAGTATTCAAGTATCACACAATTGATTATTAAAATATAGTTGATTTACTATATTTAAAGTTCAATACCTAGAATCAATCATACATTTGTAGTTAAATCTATCATATTTACAGTTGGGTCAGTAATACTTTTACCAATCTTTTTTTTAAGTTGAATAACTATAATCAATCATACAATTGTAGTTGAATTTATCATATTAACAGTTAAACCAATTAAAACACTACAATTGAATCCACCGTATTTATAGTTAAATGTGAGAGGTCAACCAGGTATGTATAATTGAATCTATTATATTTTTTGTTGAATGCCTAAAATCAATTACACAATTCCAGTTGAATCTGTCATATTTACAGTTGAATCAATGATATTTATAGTTGATTTCTTAAATTCAATCATCAGTTTGTAATTGAGTCTATAGTATTTATAATTGGTTGAGAAAAAATCAACTACGCTTTGATGATTATTATAACCAGCTGAAATAATCAAAAAACTGAGGTCTTTTTTTTCTCTGTGTTGAGAATGAAAACGATTGATCATCGATGATAGTGGATGACATGTGATGATGGTTAACACGGTACAAATGTTTACATCATCACACTGTAAATTCAAACTACTCAAACTGTGGTTAGCAGTTGCACTGCAGTGTTGGCATGGATAAATGAGTTTATGTATTAAAATACAAATAGCTATTGCTTATATTAAAAGTAGTTATTCAAGAACATAACAGACGAATATGTATGAAAGATGACTCTATTCTACCACTGAAACCTGCGGTTTCAACAATTTCAATTAGTTACTTTCGAAAATAAGTTTTACAAGCTGCCAATTTTTTAAGGAAGTTTTGACAATTAAATGAGAGATTTTAAGATTTAATTTATATTCTATTTATATTTACTCAAATAAGAAAGTAGTAAGCTGATTCTTTTGAACCATTATTTGAGGAATTGGTAAAAAATTATCAAATTTTCAAAAATTAAGGAAGGACATTAAGTTTGCGGTTCAAATAAGATTTTTTTTTCATGTATAAAAATAAAAGATTTTATATTGAAAAATTGTTAATGAAGAATAAAAAAAATATGATGAAAAAAAAACCGTAAAATTTGTTTTCATTTGAATTTATCTTAAAAAGAAATTTCAAGTTTCTTGGCCACAAAAAATTGTCAATACATGATTAGAATCCTGAATTTTAAAAAATAAAATCTAGGTTTCTCAAAAATCAAAATTTTATATTATATTTGTGATTTCTTTTGCTGTGTGTATTTACTGACTTTGATTGAATATGAAAATTTAATTTTGAATCCGAAATCAAAGTTTTGAAACTGCGATCGCCTTTAATTTGAATCCTTAATGAAAATTTCCCATTGTTATTTTAATCTCGATATTAAAACATTACTTCGAGCTAAATCTGATATTTTTGAATATCGATTCCCAATTCGAAAACTGTCTTTTAATCCTGAGTTTGAAATCTAAACTCCTAATTTACAAATGATATTTGAGTCTGCCTCCAGATAATAATTTTTTTACTAATTATGATCCTAAATCCGAAAAAGGATCAGAATTTTCAACCAGAAATCTGTTATTTGAATTCAGAATTTTTGATTTTTAAGGTGTTTTCTTTCTTCAGTTATTCATTCGAATTTCAACTTGAGAATCTGAATGAAAATTGCAAATGATGAAACTGTGTCAGGTTTTTTAATCTGGGTCACCATTATGGAACTTATCTTAAATCCAATTCTGCATAAGAATTTGAAGCAAAAATTTCAAATCTTAAAAATGGTTTATAATTTTAAATATTTTCATTTCATATTCCGAAATTATGAGTTTCGAATAGAGAAGTTTGAAACTCCCAAACGAAAAAAGAAACAGTATTTTCTCCAACCATGATCCAAACTGAAGTTCAGTAATAATAAACTGGATACAGGATTCGAATTCTTATCACATACATCGAACTTAAATGATTATAAGCAAAGTTAAAACCAAAAAGCCGTAATAATTCCTACCTAATCTTCAAATCTATGTTTCAAAAAATCAAAATTTTATTTTTTTTAAGTGTACTGACGCTGATTGAATATAAAAATTTAATTTTGAATCCACAAGCAAAGCTATGAAACTGCGATCGCCTGTAATTTAAATCCTTATTGAAATGCTCACATCGTTATTTAAATCTTGGTAATAAAACTTAATTTATAGCTCAATCTGATTTTTTTGAAATTTTGATTCCGAATATGAGTACTGCCTTTTAAACCTGAGTTCCAAATCTGAAATATGAATTAAAAAACGGTTTTTGAATCTACTTCCAGATAATAATTTTTACAAATTATGTGCCAAAAAGCGAAATTTAGATCAGAATTCTCAACCAATAACCTTTATTTGAATTCTGTATTTTTGGTTTTCAATGTGAATTTTTTCATCAGTAATTATTTCGAAATTCAACTTGTGAATCTGAATGAAAATTGTAAATGATAAAACTGTTTCAGATTTATCAATTCTGGATTACCTTGATCTGGAACTTTTCTTAGTTCCAATTGCATAAGAATCAAAAGTTATAATTTAAAATCTTAAAAATGGTTCATAATTTCTAATATTTTTTTTTCATATCCCGAAATGATGAGTTTCGAATAAAGAAGTTTGAAATTGCAAACCGTGATTCGATCCAGAATGTTTTTTTAATGATGATCCAAACTGAAGTACAAACTTTTATGTTTATAAGCAAAGTTGGAACCGCAGAATCCGGGTTATTTTTACCAAAGCTTCCAGATATTTTTCTGCAAGTATCCGGGCCGTGCAAATCCAAGACATTTTCTCCAATATTCGTCAATATCTTAATTATTATCTAACGGTTTTTTAGACGACATTACTTTATTGTTTTCGCATGAACAGGACCAATATAATTTAGACAAACACCATAAATACATTTTACGTTCTTAATGTTGTTTGGATACAACAACAAAAACGACAGTTTAAAACAATATATAAAGTACACCAAAATGATAAAAATGAAGAATGACAAAAATAGTAAATAGGTATGAAAAAAAAAATCAAAACAAGAAAATTGCCAAATGCATAAAACACAAACAAGAAAAAATCAAAAATTTCAAAAAATTTGCAAAAAAAAATACTGAAAATTATGTTATTGATAAGAACTATTTTTCTTTTTGTATTTATAAGTAAACAAAACTTACAGTCAACTTTAAATATTTTTTAAGCTTCAGAAAAATCGTTCATATTAACTTTGATACTACAGTATTTTTTTACGAGGTAATACGTACCGTGTAAGAAAAATCCGCGTAAAATAACTGCGTGAGTTTCCAAAAACCGCGTTAAAAAGACGTGTAAAAAACCTCGCAAAAGAACTACGTTAAAAATAACCTTACTTTATTTACTAAAAAACTGTAATGACTCAGTTTAAATTTTTGTTTGATTTTGCAAATAAAGTGCAATAACTCGGGCAAAATCTGGGCGATTTGGCAAGTTTTATCTAATCTTATTAGCGATATTTGGGATTAAATTTCTATCAACATGTTGGACGTTTTTTTAAAAACTTATAGAAGGACTATTTAGGTTTTGGCTTGAGTTCTAAGCCGAAATTTTTACTCTTGAATCATTTTAGTCATTTATAGAAATTTGATAAGGAATAAGTAATCTCAAGTTTAGAGAGGAGCATTTTGCTTGGAATTTCTGGACCCTAATGGGGAGGCGGGTGGTGATTAAAACCCAACCCCCCCCCCTCTCCATTTTTACGGCCAAAATATAAGCTCAACTCCTGTGTACGTTGTAGAACACACACTTAAAGTAAAAATTCAAAACGAATGGGAAAGAAAGTTTTGTTTAATTAGTTCGTTGTCTTTTTTTCATGGAACTTTATATAAAACTTTTTTTTTCGTGATATAAAGTAAAAGCAAAACGTTAGCAATTTTTTTTGTTTTTTTTTTATAAATTCGTTTATTTGAGACGGCTCGAACCTTTTAGAATTTTTTTTGTAATAAAGACCATATTCCTGAAAAAGATTCACTCTATAAACTGTTTAGTCTAGTCTAGCTGTTTGAGAGGGGTGTATTTGTTGGCATTTAAAAATAATCAATTCAACTGGCATCACTGCTAGTGTCTATATAGGTATTGCATGACTTCTTTTCAAGCAACATTTCCCTAAGCACCAGCAGTGGTGTCAGTTGAATTGATATTTTTAATGCCAAAAGACATACTTTTCTTAAATATGATGTAACAAACATCAAGTTGTGAAGTGGATTTTTTTTAATGAATTTTCAAACTGGAACAAAACCTATAAGCAGATTCGGTTCTATAGAAGAAACAAAAACTGTATAAGTTTTTCGGAACCAAACATTTAATTTTTCCATACAGACATAAAAGTTTATATTTACTCATGTAAAGGCTACTACAAAATTCTGCAAAAAAAAAATTAAGGATTAGTTTTTAACCAAAATGAAGCTTTTCAGATTCCAGGGTTTGAGAAAATCGAAATGACGTTAAATCAACTCGGTGTAGTGTGCTGTTCTAAATTAAATTGTCTTTTTAAAACTATTTTTTATATTCCTTAAGTTCTTCTCAGTTGATGATTTTTTTTTCACAATCAGCATCAAATTTCATCGGCAACCAGACTGAGTACAAAGTGTGATTTCATGATAAAAATTCTCGAAACCATTAAACCTCGGTGTCCATTTTAGCGTTAACGGACAACCACTTCACCTGTCAAAACGTGGACAGTTTCCTCTACTGCCCAATGTATTCACCGCGCGCCATCAACATCTCTACGCCAACCGAAGAGATGAGACGCATTGAGCCCGGGATCAGAGCTCGTTTTGGGGCGGCAATTTATTGATGAATCACGCTATTTAAAATCCTTTCCATTCGAATTAACCTCCACACTGAGACTGCCTCATGAAGCACCGGTCCCACAATGGACCACAAAGCTGCCCCGTTCAAAGTGCCACAATCAGATTTCAACAGCCCATCAATTTGATTACGCTTCAATAGACTTCATCGAGACATTGGCAGGTTCCAAAATACTCCAAGAAGAAGCCCGAAAAAAAGGTTTCAACCTGTCGAAAGTAATATCTCAGTTTGTTATGTTGTTGGGGCTTAATAACCGAGCGGGGCAATAGCAATCCGGGCGCATACGTGAAATCTCCGCCAAAGCCGAAAATGTCAAAAGGATCAACGTCGGTACAAATTTATTGCAAAATATTTATGCCAACTGTTGTTGGTTCCACTCTTTTACGCCTTCTTTTTGGCTGGATGATGTTGGTGATGCAGTCACATTCTGGAATTGCACTGCAAGGCTCGAAAAGTTATGGAAATTATTCCACCTTATTGGTGACAGTTTTTGTTATTGCCTTTTACCATGGCGTTTATTGAATGCAGCACACTTTTCGCGCTATTTCATGGGTGTATTATGTCTGTAAGTTGAATATTTATGCATTTTACTGCTGCAGTGCTTTTCGGTTGGTTGGAAGATCCATGCGACATATCGGAAAGAACAAGAAATCTCTACTCGTATGAAGAAAAGACTCAAGAGCTAGATGATAGCTGCAGCCAGCAGCCAGCAGCCTCCGAGTCCAGGAGACACTTCTCGGAAGGTGCCAACAACGACCATCAACGAGAATCAAATTAACACACTCCCCAGAACACAAAGCGAAAAAAGGGACCGTGGAGTGTGGCTAAAAGAAAAGACAACGGCAAACCACTCGAGTGCTCTCTAAGAGACTTTCTGTGCATACAGCATTGCGATGAAATCGCCGACCGAAAGCAACCGCACATGTCCGAACAGATTCCCATTCCGAGCTGTTGAGCATCGTCATCGTCGTCGTCGACTTAAAGTCAAGTCAAGACCCAAGACCGTAAAGCTGCTCCCAGGAAGGACCAGTTTGCGGTGCACTTTTATGCTTTTACCTTCGCTTCATGAACTTCGCTTTTGGAAACAGAATCACCGTCAATAATAACAACAACAGCAGCCAAGAATCAGCATATACAGCGACATCGCCACGGTTGTTTTCAAATGTTGAACATGCCATGGAACATGGCCTTACTTGAGGATCAAATGTTGTTACATTCACCAATACAGATCCAAAACTTATGGGTTCGGAAAAAATATGCACTCCCTTGAGGTTCTCGACTCGATTGTGGCTGTTAGACGATTGTTTACACTCCATCGGAGTCTTCAGAAAGGATGCGACCGTGAAGCTGTCAGAGGTCAAGAGTGTGGCGTCAATGATCGGAATACAGTACGAATATCTCATCATGCTATCGATTTGTTTACCCTAGATCTTGAGTGGCCACGATTTTCATAAAAATTTTCTTATTTTGAAGCTAGCGGACGGCAGAAACTGATTTATTTTTATGAAAATTTCGCATCTGTGGGCTCTTTAGGTATATTTAAGGAAGAAAAATTTGCATATATTCAGGGATATTAAAGTTCAAAAACCTTACGGCCTGCGGGCCAAATTAATTTTGACTTACGAAAATCCCTGAATTTATGTAACGTTTTTTCTTTCGATATACATGAAGAACCCACAGGCGAATCCATGATGATAAATTTTCATAAGGATATTCAGTTTCTGCTGTCCGCTTGCTTCAAAATAGAGCAATTTTGACAATTTCCCTAGAAAATCAACTTCCATTTGTATGATTTAAACAATAATTTGCTTTTTAATAATATCAGTGAAAAACTGTGGAACAAAATTGCTAGTATTTCCCACATTTTTTTTTATTCTTGGTAAATTTATTGATCACAGATCATAATACACATTTTTTACCGTCTTTTCCCTTAACTCTTCGATTTTCTATGTAAATAAGACATGGAATTTCAGTAATCGACACAAAATCGACAGTTTATGAATGCATTTTCTTAATCCAATTTTGGGATTTGAATTTGAATATTTGAATTTTCGATTTCAATCGTATTTTCTCAATGAAATTATCTCTAAATTTGATTTTCAAAATCTGAAATGTTTTCTCTGCTTTTAAAGCGTTATTAGTTTGTAACGGTTCTCGAATTTTGCTGATCGTCCGAGTGATCAACTGCCTTCACTTAGCGCCAAATGAGCCGAGACAATCGTACTCGTATGTGAAGCAGCAATTTCCGTTCGTGCCCGGCTAGACTCCTCAAGGCGAGTCCTTCAAAAAAAATCAACCCGAACCAATCGCTATCCAAGACCCAATTACTCCCGAATTAACGGAAAAAATATTCCAACGGGACAAAACAAAAACGCGTCGCAAAACTAGCAATAATATTCCTTTCTCTCTTCGATCGACAAACAGCTGAAAATTAGAAGTTACAAAATTTATTTTCCTGCTTCCTAGGCCTTAACATTTGCTTTGGGATCCCACCAATCGAATTCGAACTGTATTACCGGCGCACCGGCGAATATTTTTAGATTTAGCCAAGTGTACAAAAATACTTCAGAGGTGGTGCTTCTCTATCGACCGCAGCTATTTACAGACACAATATAGAAAGATTTGACCTTAATTGAGCAGCAAGATATCTCCTGGTGACTGCTACGCTGGATGCTGTCAGTTCTCTCCGAGGGTGAAGGTGTGTCTCGGCTAACTGCGATGTCTGGTTGACTGTGCTTCGCCAACAGTTTGCACCACGGGATTCGGGCTCCTGAAGATCACGAGGCAATTGACGACCTGATGACCGTAAGTGGACAGACGTGTCCACCTGGGCCCGTGAATGCGCGGGAGGTTGATCACTGACCCTAGGGTAACGGGACCAATCCCTGGAGAGTGGCAATCTGGCTGACCGTCACTTCCTGCACCCACCAGTAACACCTTCGCTTGAAGGATATTCCTTCAAGTATAGATACACGAACCAATTACCAAACCGACATTGAGATCAGAATTCAAATAGATTAAGCTAATTTTTCATCAAATTACCTTATTGGATGAACACCGATGGATCTTCACCCTGCTGGATGATCTGGGTTCGATTCCAGCACCTGACCCTAGATTTTTTCGTACATTAGTTTTTTTTTACAAAGTATTAATTTTCTTACGACTCACGATTTCCTAACCGCAACAAATCTCGCCAGGTCGTCGACGAGGACAACCGGTTTCGGTTCCTGCCACTAAAGGAGTAATTTTTACAGAATCTGAATCTTAGCGGAACTTATGGCTACTCACGTGGAGTTTGGACACAGATCGCCCGAACCGAATAAATGGAGTGACGTTGATGTCGTGGCTTTTGTCACCGTATTTTTTCTCGATTGGTTTCTGTAACTATATATTGATTTCAATTAGCACCGCAATCAAAATAGTTTTCTACAAACCGTAGCTCACTTTGTGAATTTCAATATTGATCACATATCACAGTTTGGAGTCGCACAAATTACTTTTGGCTAATCTTACACTTGACTAACGTGTCAACTGCCTGCCGAACAAATAGAGAAAGACAAATTATTGGCAAATGAAGGTTCTTGACCCCCGGAAAGTCTAATTTTAACCGTAGCGCACTAATACATGAAATGTATAAATACATTAAAAGTATTATCCGATCCATCATCATCGGAGTTGGCCATAATTTCCGTTAACCCGATGAACTGGATGATTGGACGGCGATCAGTTACTAAATTGTGGTTCTAACTCCCACCACTAGGGGCGCAAATACTAACTACGACGGAACTGAAATTTCTGCTTATAAATTGAGCAACTATGTCTCGACTTGAATGTTCCAAGGAGAAAGTTTGCCAATCAAACGTAGAGAAAGCTCTAATGTTTGCCGTAAAAAATTTACAACAAACCTTAAAACATTCTATCATTTTGTAACAATGTAACAAGTTCTTTAATTATGCCAAGATGTTTTTCTGGCCAGATATTTTTCAGTAATTTTTTTCATTTTTCTTTTGCAAAATGGGTGGGCTCACGAAATACCTTAAGACATTGTTAGTGTATAAATAACGATAGGTGTCGCATTTAGCTTCACATGTTTGATAAGTTTTCGAGTTATGCCGAACGATCTTTCTTATCAAATAAGGTCTTTTTTGCTTGAGAAGTTCTCGAATGATGCCAAAAATCGGGGACCCTCTCTCTTCTCCTATCTATTCGAAGTAAGCGTTTTTAATATAGACAATCTTTCTTCTTTTTTATACCCATAAACCCTCTCAAAGCGGTTGATAAGTTCTTAAGCTAAACAACAAAACTACATTTAGATAAGTTCTCGGGTAGTTTAAAAAAATTGTCTGGCAGCCCCTCTTGTTCCTTCTTATACAATCAATGGAAGGATGGAGAGGTCTCAAGTAATCAAACAACCATTTCACGAATCGCATTGCTCCCCCATGCCAAATTTGGTTCCATTTGCTTGAATAGTTCTAAAGTGATGGAATAAATTTTAATATAACCCCCTTCCCTAGTAGTAGTAAATTCTTCCATTTTAAATTTGGTTTCCTTAGCTTAAAAAGCTTTCAAATTATAGAAAAATGTGAGAGAACCGTCTTCCTCTTCCTTTCTCTCCACTAGATGGAGTGTTGTAATAGGAAGGTTAAACGATCAAAAAATTTGTAGGTGATATCATTAAGCCATTCCGTCATACTGTGAAATGTTTTTTACGGCATCAAAAAATGTTAAAATTTGTACATTTAATGATGGAATTTTTAAATTTTGAATGAAAATGAAAAACTTTAAAATACTAGCTTAAGATGTGAAAAATTCTGTCGGCATCATTTTGTATTCATTAAAAGATGACTCGATTAAGTTATATAAAATTAAAAATTATATCAGTGCTGTGATATACAAATGTTGCATCTAATATGAAGCCACATTTGACGGTAATTTATACAGGTAATTAATATTAACGATGGGCCGTTTTTGATGAAGTTGGTTATATTTTTGATAAACCAGTTGTGAATTGGACATTAACATCTTCAAATATAAATGCATTTTTGAGCAGAGTCTAATAACGTACTGGTTGTTTTATTCTTTTCAATTAAAAATCTGCAAAGTTTCCAGAATCACATAAATATTACAAGGAAACAAAAATAACAATTTTATGAGATGCAACAAATCTTAGAACTGATTTTATTTTATTTAGGACACTAAAGCCAGATTTTTTCAGTATCCTTTAGTTTTCGAGAGTTAGTGTACCTTTTTGGGCAAAACTGTAAAATATTACAAATACTTTCAGCGTTGTTTCTTTGAATATCTTGGCAAGATCTGAATTCTTGATTAAATGAACAATAATAAATTGATTCAAAACCAGCTTTTAGTTTTCATTTAGATTCATAAGTCTATCAGTTATCGAAGATCAATTACACACAAAACTGACCAACTTTAAAATTTCCACGCTCAAGATTACCGAAACTAGAGATGCCAGATATCTGACATGTGTTTTGAATTAAGGATGCAAAAAGCTTAGCAAATCAGTTTTTAAAACGTAAGCAAAACAAATGCTGTTCCCCTGTAAAACCTGTGCTTTTATAAAAACTATAATCAGAATCCACCGCTGAATTAAATTCTAAGTTTTAATAACATTTTAAGAACAGTTTTTTTATATCACTTTGGACTGTGAATTTTTAAGCCTTGATTTAGTCAAATTTTATGGTAAAATTTAAGAAAAAAAAATTAAATAAGAAAAATGACAATTTTTTCTTTGATATCTGTAGAACTTCATAAAAAAATTAACAGAAAACAAGCACAGATTATTGGGTCAGGTTATCACAGAACTACAGAATAAGTGTTTTAAATAGCTTTTTTTTCAGCAAAATTTAAACAAATCCACATTTTTGTATGTATGATATGAAAGTTTTGTGTTTATTACAGAGGAGTAACGATAGTTATTTTTAAAATTCACTTTCAATGAAAATTACATGATCTTTAAAGTCAAACATTAAAAACATACTCGTTCTGGGTATAGGAAAAAAAAACAAAGAAAAGAAGGTTGAAAGATAGCCCAAGATAAATTTTTTTTTACCTA
Source organism: Uranotaenia lowii (assembly GCF_029784155.1). Classification (NCBI taxonomy): domain Eukaryota; kingdom Metazoa; phylum Arthropoda; class Insecta; order Diptera; family Culicidae; genus Uranotaenia; species Uranotaenia lowii. Next base: position 80,775,857 of record NC_073692.1, read on the forward strand.
ACTAAGAAACCACTACACAAAATTTTATGTAAATGTTTAATTCAACTGCAAATACAAAAACCATGTAAAAAGCAATCGTCTATTCCTTTCCAAAATGAAATTTTCAAATATAACTCAAATCTACCTATAAGATTCTAATATAAGAAATCAGAATTTAGGTCATCTTTTTACAATGGAAATTTAAATCCAAATATATTATTTTAATCTAGTATACCTATAGGGGAGAGGCGGGCTATATGCGCATATTAAGGAAAGCACTCATTTTTTCCCATATTCCAATAGATAGGAGTCTGAAAAATATATGCACATGAGCGGACATCTATTTTCTATACGTAAGAGCAATTTTTCTGTTAAAATCTCTTACAGTTTTTGTGAAAATAATTTTATAATAAAAGAAGTCAAAATAGCCGATTTCCGAAACCAGCGGGCTAAATGCGCATATTTTTGTTTTAAGCTATATTTCATTTACACTTGCAATATTTGGAAATTATTTAATTGAAAATGGTAAAAACGGATGTTAAGCATACGTCAATGCTGAAATTTCGGTGAAATTTTTTACATCACTAGTTCTTTTGCACGAAACATAGTTAAGTATGCCATATGGCCATATTTCATGATAATATTTTGTTCATATTGTATTTTTATCGGATCAGTATGAAGTTCTTCTTTTTTCGCTGTAAGATCGTGATTTGAACGTAGATTTAATGTTTAAATGATAGAATGTAAAAAATTTATAAGACTTATCTATTTTTCTTGATACAGGCATTTAACCTGCCTTGATATGGGCATTCAGAACCTGTCTCTTATTCCAATATCTTATCATCTAAAACTTTGCCAAAAGCTTCAATTTGTTGAATTTCCTATTTCCAGTTGAATAAGAAAGAAAAACCATTATATTTTTTGTTTACAGAACCTGTACGCACAATAATTAAAGTTCAATATATTATAACAAAACTGACAAAAATCTTGTTTGAATTTTTAAATTTTTTCGACTTTATATAACAATTTAATTTTTTCATGCCATGTGTAAAAGCGTATTACCCTCAAACTGCACTGATTAGATATGATGAACCTCTAGCCATATCGTCTATCGGCTGTATGTGCATATTACCCAACATGCGCATTTAGGAACACTTCCCCCTACCTTCATAAGTGCGTAGGATTTGTTCAAATAATTCATGAAATTCTATCAAATCTGTTAATTTTCATCGGTCCCAGAAGTTTTTGTCCGTTAGAGTTCCCTGAATGTCATTTTTACACTCCTTACTCAAACCGTCTCTTTTGTTTCCCTACCGATTTGTTACAAAATTTATATTTTTAGTTATCTCGTAATGAAACTTAAATAATTTTTAGACAATATTCAGCTACTATACTTCAGTTTTCCGTTATTCAATGTCTAAGAAAAAAAGTCCGAAAACATGCTTGTAGTGTAGATCGCCTTTTATAATTTTACTAGCTGACCCGGTAAACTTCGTTTTACCTTTTTAAGTATAAATCGTAATAAATGTTTAATTTCATCTAGGGGAACTGGGGGTAAGACGCACACGTTAAGAAGAATCTTTCATTACTCGTAAATGAAGAATGCAATCCAGTAAACTCGACAATGGTTTTGAAAAGGGGACTGTTCTTCACCAGAAATATACAAACAGGAACACTTATACCAATTATATACGTCTTAATCGTTAAATTTTGAAAGGCTTTCTAAAGTATGATTTTCATTTCGTTTGGGGCAAAGTGCCCATATGTGTGTACCCAAACGCGCCGTTTAACGATTAATAAGTATTTATTAATTCAAGGGCCTCCGAAAGTGTTTGCTAGGTAAAAACACTACTTTTTTACTTCACAGATGGAAAAATGTATTGCTACGCGCAATGTTGCCAGATATACTGACGTTCTTGTGAATAGTTAATTAAATCTATATTAAATTTAGGAATTTTAAATATATTCGTTTATATTCAAGTTATGTTTTCCAATTCAACACATAAATATCCTTTAAATTGTTGTGATGAAAACTGAATATAAATTTAAAAAAATATGAAACATGCTTAATGATAAACGGACATGGCGCGTTTTGCCCTGCCTAGACATGCTTATTAAAAATCGTTAAAAATAACAGAAAAAATACTTGAATCAGGAAATTTTTCGTTGTGTGATGATTGTCAAAACCAAAGTTCATCATTGGAACAGATGCCATGTAAATGTTTTGCTGATAGATGTCGTAATTCCTTACGAGAAAAGTTGAAAAATTGCAAGAAAAGCTCCCAAAAAAATTTGTTTGCGTTTTTCGTCAAATTTACACAATTTAGAAAACTTAGAAGGTCCACAAATGTTTATAAACGCATAAAAGTTAAATAGAACAAACTGGCATTTTCAGAAATGTTGAACAATGTTTGTTTAGTGAAATACTGATGATGGCGCATCTTGTCCCGACTGCGCATTTTATACCCAGTTCCCCTACACGTCCTAAACTGCATCGTGCTCGCGAAAAGATTCTCATGAAAATCGTAAAAAATAAAGTTGAATTTGTATTGGGACCACCTTCCATAAAAAGTGAGATCTTTGAAAATATTATACAAACCATCTCTGACCCAAAAAACCCTCGGATACCAAATTTCACTTCATTCCGACCGACCACATAAGATGCGAAGAGATAATTTTGTATGGGGACCCTTCTATCATCAAAAATGAGATTCTTGAAACTATTATACAAACCATCTCTGACCCGAAAAACCCTCGGATACCAAATTTCACTTCATTCCGACCGACCATTCAAACGTGATGTTGTTACAAAGAAAACGCCTCCATTTTTATATATAAGATTGCGAAATTCTTGCGTTAATATACTCAAAATCCTGTACAAAGTTGAGTTTAATTGTATGAAAATCAGAGTTATTACAAATTGATAAAAATTTCGAAAAACAGCTACCTTTGAAAGTTTGTAATAAATTCTGTGTATTGTATTTAGAGAATCTAAACATGCGAAAAGGTTTTAAATTATATAAACTTTCCAATCCAATTTTCAAAAAATTTCTACTGTTAGCGAAACAATTTTGGAGGTACATTGATTGAAAATTACGGTTTTTACAACATTTTTTTTATATTTTTTTGGTTATGATCTAAGAAATTATCAAATAAAAAAAATCTTTGTGCGCAACGTACAACGTAACATAAGTTTGCTCATGAACTAATTGAATTTTTTTTGCGTATTTGGAAGCTGGTCTATAGTTCTTTTTTTTGCCAAGGTATGTTTTTTGGGATTTTTTTTGCTAGACTTTGAATAATGATAAAATGAAAAGTTGTAACTTAATACTGTCTCAAAAGCATATTTAAGAAACATTACAAGGTTTCTAAAACTATAACTTTTGTTTGGATCGGAAGAGAAACAAGAGGGGTAAAGTTTTTTAAAGCGAGGAGTGTCAATTTGACACCAGGGATCTAATTTGGTTGTTTTTTTTACCTCGGCTTAAAGGGTGTTTATGGACGCACCCAAATGTATTTATTGATGCAAAATTAAAGAATTCATGAGTTCATGAATTTATTAAGGGTCCCAGAAGAGTTCTTTTTATTTCGATGCGCCTGAATAAAGATACAAGCCGCCAAACTTCTGATAGTGTCATTTTGACACTCAAGAGCTAATTAGGTTTTAAAGGTTTTGGAAAACAGTTGTTAGAAATTCTGTGCCTTTCCTGCGATTTTTATCCGCCATGGTTTGATATTCAAAAACCCAGTTTAATAAATACCGGGAAAATCATCGGGAATTGGAATTGGAATTTTGAATACTCTGAACTGTATTTAGGGATATTTTGAGAAATTTGGATTTTTTTTTAAATACATTATTGTTTGAACGAAAACTGACAAATTTCGAAAATTCCGCTATACGCAAACTTTAAAGCGTGTTTTTGCGAAACTTATTTTTTGAACTCTCCTCTTTAACTGTAAGATCCTCATTCCTGAAACTATTTCCTACGTTTTAAAGCCATTAAATTGATTTTCAATAAAGCTAAATTTGACTTGTTTTTAGAATTTTTTTGCAATTTGTAGAAATGTAATTTCTTAACCTTATAATAGGTATCTATTTTTTCAAAGGCTCGCAAACAAACACCTCTCTAGATGGAATCAAAAAATTTAGAACAAAACGGGATGTTTTATGTGAAAGTTAAGCATTTGTCCTTTGAATAGTATAGTTAAAATGTTATCATTACAGATATTTCAACAATCATTTTGTGATAAATTTATGAGATAAATTTATGATGTTTAAAAAAGGGATCGTTTTCCGCAAGGAAGCCTTTATAGGACAAATGATTGGAAAACATTTAGAATGGTAAAGTTTGTAGAAAAAATGAGAATAGTAAGAGGGACTAAGGAATCGCCTGAAGCTAGAATTTAATTAGTTTTTTAAAACTAAAAACTCTTTTACAGAGGCGAACCAGCCTGTGGCTGAAAACCTCTCAAATAAAGACTGAAAAAAACTGTTTTCAATGTTGATTGTATTTGCCCTGAGACGTATGTAACATCATTGTCCATCTTTCGATTATACGTTTCTGAAAAATTAACGTTAAAAGGCTGACTGGTCCAAACATAAAAAAACTGTACTTGATATTTTTGTGCCTTCCCTGCCAAATGGCACCAAAACAATTATTTTGAAGATGATGGGAATGGGATACTTACTTTAAAACCGTGCTCATCGAAGTTACTCAAAACATAAAAAGTGGGTTTTTGATTAGAATTTAATTGTGGCCATAAATGTTGATTAAATATATTGCAACGAAAGATCATGTTTCCTCAATCAGTGTTTTTAACTTTAAGATGTTTAGGAAAAATAACCCTTTTCAAAAAATTCAATAAACAATGGAGAAAATTATCCAAATTTTCCCATTTAACGCTACTACATCTACTAGCATACTGTAAAGCACCAATTCAGAGATCGAAATACTAGTCAGTTTGTAAACCTTGAAAAATATGATTTAAGAATAAAAAAAAACAAATTTAGCAATTAAAGTTAAAAAATTTTGACTAACCTTATTGATTAACCAGAAAATTCAAAAATAATTCTATACTTTTCAACATTGTGTAGTTAAAGAGCTAAGAGAGTTGATCTGATCAAGTAAGAAAAAGATATTACCCTACAAAACCAATCATTGCATTTTATTTTGTTCTTTGTATAATTGTGTGTTAATTACATGCATTGTAAAGAATTTTCACGCGTTGAAACCTTTAATACACATATCAAACGGAACCACCATTGAGTGAGACAAAACTGAGGCGGTATTCGAATGCTAATCGAACCTGTTGTTATCGGCCAAAGGATTATGCAAAGTGGCGCGGGGGTCATAAATCAGCGCTGGCAAAGATTACTGGACCGATATCATAAATCAAGTATCCATTATAAAATTATAAAGGTGACCGGCCGGGTGCAAATCTGAAGCTCGTGTGGTGATGGTGTCAAAATCTGACTTGCCATTTGTAAAGAATTTTCATTATTAGATTGGATTGTTTTAGACGAATGATATTTCATTTTTTCCTAAATTTATACTATAGCCATATTCTAAGTCATTTGTAAATTTGTTCAATAGCTGTTTGAAATAACAAAAAGTCAACAGCAAACAAATTTCTGTTAAGGAATAACAACACTAAATACTTAACTAAATTGATATTAGGAAGGAAAAGGGGGGTTGTTGCTGGAAAGGTCTCCCTTAGACAAGACTTGCAAAAATCGCAGCATCAAATTTACCAATACTGCTCCAAGATCGTCGCCCCGCAGCCATCATCGATCGAAAGCTCCAAGTTTGGCACACAATCTTAGCCCGGGAACCGGTTTTTCCTAACAGGCCGGGCGACCAAAAGACACACAACTACACCGATCGGAGTAAGAAGTTGCGCGATCTTTACTGATCGTCGTCTTGGTTAGTTGTAGGGTGTTTTAAACCGAAAGCTCTCCCAGCTCTGTAGTGAAACTTGCTGTTCAATAATCTTGGATTGGAACGGTATGAACAAACTCTACGCACCAAAGTGGAACCGGTTAGAAGAAGGAAAGTGGAAGCGCCGGGTAACCCCAAGCTTATCCATCCCCAGTTTGTTGGTACCATACACGACATTCCTTAGAGCCAGCCACGCACCTTCTGATGATGGTGGGGCAACCGTCGAGAGATTTCTGGGTTTGTGTGAGTGCTCCTAGGTCAGGGCGCACAAGCAGGGAACCTTTCTCCGAGCAGCGCGATCACTTTGGATTTGGATGTTGGTGGACATCAGTGGACAGAGGGAAGGGAACCGAGGTTGCCCAGAGATCACGAGAAATTCTATGCGACCCCGGGATCGTGATAAGCCGACCGACCACTCTTGGGGATTGCTCTACAACAACACAGCATCCGAGGCAAGCGGCCTCCCTCGAATCGTGCTCGGTTCAGTGGACAACAGCACTGTGGCCGGTCGCTTACGGGCACACACGAAGCTGGAAGAAGGAGTCAGGCAGCAAAGCAGCGCGATCGGGAGAGAAAGAGAGTTATGTGGATAACAGAGATTAATGGGAAAAGATAAATGTTTTAAGAAATGTTTTTCTTCGTGTTTCGTTTAGTAGGACCATGGGCCAGTTGGTTGAAGCGATGGGCGCAGAGATGTACTTGGCGACGATAGGATCGGGACTACCTTTAGGCGCATAGCGCAGGATTTGAATGCCTGTATTCATGAAAGACTTCAACGATAGTACAAGTGAGAAAGGGTTCATAAAATCGTCCCAAGCTGTGTATGATAAACTCAAAATTCTTAGCCAGTGATATAGCTCAGATGGTAAGCAAGTAAACATCTAACTCAGTTTTATCGGATAAGTTTTTCAATAACTATCCGCCAACGTCAACGTTAATATGAAGTCGCGAACGCCAAAAAAAATGGTAAAACGACAGAAAAAAATGTTTTGTATGTAACCAAACAAATGTTTAAAATATTTTAAACATAAAAAATTATCTTACTTATCAAAACATGTTCAGTAACAGAAGCATGGAAAGTAGTAATCACAAAAAGTTTCTTTGAACAGCCACCGCATTCGCTCGTATCAAAAACCTTACGGTTTTAACTTTTCAAGAAAGTATTTCGAATGCAAGTATGCAACATCTGTTACCATTTTTTTTTACTTTTTTCTGGACTCAAGCTTTAGTTTTAATTTACAATTAATTTTTGGTTGTTACTTTGATTCTTACTCATATGTTGATTGCCTACTTGATAACTCACATCTTTGGATGTTTGAGTCAATGTGGATTTTTCTTTTGAGTATTTGGATTTTTATTTCACATAGCATATTTAAACGTAACAATTTTTCAAAAACGTTTAATGAGCATAGAATTGCATAAAAACTTGATGCAAGAAGAATTAAAAAAACAGCTTCAAACTGAATACTCTTTAAAACCTAAAATCAGATTTAATTAGGTGTATGTAAAAGTATTATAACAATCTTACTTAAGTAAAACTCAAATCTTTTAAATTTTGCAGATCAAATTTGATTTATGATCTACTGTTGCAATCTTGATTTCAAAATCTGAGTTTTCAGAAATACTTTTTGATGTATCCATATTTTTATTTCTGTTAAAGAATTTTAGGCTGCAACAAATATCTTTATCCTCTTTTATCACTACCTTTCTCAATTTTTAAGAAAATTCCGAAAAAGGAAATACATAAACTTTGAAGTATTTAACAAAACATTCTATAAATTTGAAAATTAAAACAAAAGCAGGTGCATAAGACAACTCAGGAAGCTGGAAGTTCAATCTGATTTTGAATTCTACATTTTTGAAAATATTCAATCGAAAATTACTAGATTTTTTTAATTCCAAGTATTAGAGATACCACGTAATTTTGTTGCATGCTAGCATTTAATCAATTGATTTAAAATAATTTTATTTTTGTAAATTATTTTTAAGTTATCCACTATCGAGATGTTAAGTTATCCACTATCGAGAAGATATAAAAATTGTTACGGCCTAATACGGAAAAAATAAATCTGGAGAGAAATTCGAAAATTTTCCACTCTTGTTTCTTGACTCATGACTATCGTTTTTCGACTTTCAACTCTTGAATTTTCAACTCTTGACACTTGACTTTCGATTCTCGACTCTTGTGAATCGACTTTCAGCTCTGGATTTTTGACTTTCGACTCAAGACTCGCAACAGTCAGTTCTCGACTCTCATCTCTCGACTCTCAACTCTTGACTCTCCATTTTTGATTCCAGACTCTCAACTTGATATTCTCGACTCTCCACCTTCGACGCTCGACACGAGAGTCGAGAGTCAAAAGTAAAGAGTCGAGAGTCTAGAGTCGGGAGTCGAGAGTTGAGAGTCGAGAGTCGGAGAGTCGAGAGTCGAGAGTCGAGAGTCGAGAGTCGAGAGTCGAGCGTCGAGAGTCGAGAAATGAGAGTAGAGAAATGAGAATAGAGAAATGAGAGTCGAGATTCGAGAGTCGAGAGTCAAGAATTGGCTGTTGAGAATCGAGAGTTGACTGTTGAGAGTATTGAATCAATTGTCAAGAGTCGATAGTTGATTTAAAAGAATCGAGAGTTGACTGTTGAGGTCGACAGTTAACTGTTGCAAATCTTGAGTCGGAAGTCAATTGTTAAGAGTCGAAAGTCGATTTAAAAGAGACAAGAATCGAAAGTCGAGGGTCAAGAACTGAAAATTTAAAAATTGAGAGTCGAACATCGTTAGTTAAGAGTTGAGAATAGAGAGTCGAAAACCAATAATCGAGAACCCAGAGTCGAAAGTCAAGAGTGGGAAATCGAGATTCGAGAGTGGAGAGTCGGAAGTTGAGAGTGGACTGTTGCGAGTCTTTAGTCGAAGGTCATTGTTCAAGAGTCGAAAATCGATTTACAAGAGTCGAAAGTCGATTTTCAAGAGTCGAGTATCGAAGGTCAAGAGTCAAGAACTGAAAATTCAAGTGTTGAGAGTCGAACATCGTGAGTCAAGAGTCGAAAATCCAGAGTCGAAAAGTAAGATGGTCAAGGGTTGTGAGTCGGAAATCAAGAGTGGAGAATCAAGAGTTGAAAGTCGAGAGTCGAGAATCGAGAGTTGAGAGTCGAGAGTCGAGAAGCGATATTCGAGAGTCGAGAATCGAGAGTCTTGAATCGAGAATCGAGAGTCGAGAATCGAGAGTTGAGAGTCGAGAATCAAGAGTCGAGAGTTGAGAGTCGAGAGTTGAGAGTCGAGAGTCGAGAGTCGAGAGTCGAGAGTCGAGAGTCGAGAGTCGAGAGTCGAGAGTCGAGAGTCGAGAGTCGAGAGTCGAGAGTCGAGAGTCGAGAGTCGAGAATCGAGAGTCGAGAATCGAGAGTCGAGAGTCGAGAGTCGAGAGTCGAGAGTCGAGAGTCGAGAGTCGAGAGTCGAGAGTCGAGAGTCGAGAGTCGAGAGTCGAGAGTCGAGAGTCGAGAGTCGAGAGTCGAGATTCGAGAGTCGAGAGTCGAGAGTCAAGAGTCGAGAGTCGAGAGACGAGAGTCGAGACTCGAGACTTGGCAGTCAAGAGTTGAGAGTCAGAAATCGAAAGTGAAGATTCAAGAGTCGATAGTCGAAAGTCGTGAATCAAGAATCGGAAATTGATGTCAGAAAATTGAAAATGAAGAGAAGGGGGTCAAGAGTTTGGAGTCGAAAGATGGGAGTCGAGAGTCGTGAGTCCATGTTTTTACAGTGAATCGTGTTTCAACTTTTTTCCAAACATTAGCCAAGCAAATGGTTTTATTCAAATTGTACTCTGAAAAACTTCACTGATGGCATTTTCATCCCATCCTTAAGACACCCCTGCCTGGCTAGAGCCAGATCACGGTTCAGCAAGAGAGAGAGATATCGGGACATTCAGGTAAGAAATGTAACATATAGCCAGCCAGCATCGAAAGGTCGTTTCCAATACCTGGGCAAGTACTTGCAGTCGCAACGATCGAACGGACAAACGGGACGAAAACGCGGGACGAGGAAGAACTGAAAAAATGCGCCAAGTAATGGACTCCTCTAGGATGATGACGGTCAGAAAGAAGAACTGGAAAGATATTTTTCGACTCACCTCTCATAGGCAAGGTAGAGAGGGTACATGTCCAGCAACTCAGATGGTAAGTTTACACGGTCCATCTTTTCGAGTTTGAATCTTCGGTCAGATTGCTCTTGACAAAAAAGTTAAACGTGTAAAGGTCCCTTAGACCCTAGGCTCAGGTATTGACTTAGCCAGAAATCAATAGAGAAGAACTGGTTGGCTTTCTATGGACTCACTCCGCCATCCAACCGCCAAGCCAGGTCCTTCTGTCAGTGCTTTCGTCGCTAGCTGGAGGATCGTAAAACGATACACATCCAAGTTACACGGATTCCTAGAAGATCGGAGTCGTGAACTCCATCATCACTGGCTGGAGAATGCCTGCTCCGAAACGAACTTTCAAAAAGCGAAGAGAGCGAAATATAAATCACTGACTTGCCCGGGCTGTCCAACTCCGGCGGTGGTGTCGGGAAGATATCTCGAAAAGCGGGTTCTAGAGCGAGGCAATAAATTCAACACTACTGTCAAGTGCAAGTGTGCTGCCCTCTTGAGCTGTTGCTGCTGCTGCTGCTCTTTTATCGAGTTTGGTTTGGTTGGTTGGTTGGCGGATTTTTTTTCTGTTTTTTTTTGGGTGGTTGTTGTTATGCTTTCGAGTTCAGTCCAGGCCGAGCGAAGCTTCTGGGGCTTTTAACAAGGTACCTACCACGATTCTCGATGATCACGACGACCTGGCTTTGGCCCATGGAACAGATCTCAAATTGGGGTCACGTTGTGCGGTTTTCAGGAAGGTCAAATAGGTTATGCAGGTTAATGGATGGGTTTTGAGAAACTAGAAATCGAAAATAGTTTTTTAACTGTGACCAGAATTAATTAACTTTGTCTAGCATATGATCTTGAATTTTAATAGGAATTGGATTAGGGAATCAAGAGCAGATTTTAATCCTGAACTGTAAGGCAAAGTTCAAAGTCGAAATTTGATCCTCTAGATTCAATTTTGAATCTTAGGGTGAATAAAATATAAATTGATGACATTGAAGTATCTTATTTTCATGTTTAAAAATTTTTGTAATAAATGAAGCTGAAATCCACAGTTCGGAAGTCATAATTCATGATTTGAGTTTGCTTCAAGGACCAATCATTTTTGGTCCATGAATTTTTAACTAACATCACCCAGTAACCTGAAATCTCAGTCCTAGTTTTAATTCAAAATTCAATGAAAAAAAAAAAACAATTATTTTTAATTTAAATTTATTACAAAAATTTCTTTATACAAATGTTAATGGTGAAATCTGTATCTATGAAATAAGTCCGAAGTTCTTGTGTCTGCAGGAGACAAGTCTTCTGGAGGAGATTTGAGGAGACTGAGTTTCCTTAGCAGGTTTATACCTTAATAGTTTTTTTTTTAATAAAATAACTTAAAAGCCCCAGGTCGAAAAAAATTGGTCCTCCAAATGCTGTACTGTAAATTTTATTTCCGCGACTTTTTCCACCAAACAACTTTAGTTGAGTTGTTGAGTGTTAGGATTGATTTCGTTAACCATTTATCTGCGATTGATTTTGAAATTTCGGTCTGTGTGATGAAATGAAGAGACCATTTCATTGAAGAAAAAAGTAATTCATTTGCCTTTGTAAGTATGGCTGAAATCATCACATGCAAAAGGTTATAAATTTAGTATTTGTTTTGATTTCAAAGCTCCTAATTTTCTTTTATTTACTTTCGAATTTTATTAAGATGACAAAACAATTTTAGATCAAAAATTTGGAGCTTGTTTCTAGTCTGATATAAAATTTGTTGATGATGTTGATTATGTTTGTTGAATTGTGATTGTTAATTTTGTTTTAATAGATCAGGCAACACCGAAAGATGAACCGTTTCGACTAACAATAAATAATAACTTTCACTTATGATTTAAAATTTTTATAAAATACTAGCTGACCCGGTTGAGCCTTTCAATTTTCACAATAATAATGATCATGTAAGTAGAGGGTAAATGATAGTTTATTTTCATGAAATTGGATACGAACCGCAAAATGGGGAGAATCGGGACATTTCCGTACTTAATATTTCTGTCAAATTATATTAAGTGGACCTTAACACTGCAGTGATATGCCGAAGTGACGTACAGGGTGACAAAGAAGTCCGGTCAAACTTTTTTGGGGTCGCCTGTAGCCTACACGTTGCATCTCTCTGGTTCCATCTATATGTCAAATGAAAGGGCTAACTCTGCTGCCCAAAGTGGCAGAGTTTCGTTTCTGTGCAGTTTGTTTACATTGAGTTGTGAGCCATGGCAGAGTTAAGGGCAGCTGTTATCGCTGCACGGTTTGGCGCGCAGATGACGAGATTTTTTTTTCGGACGAGAAGCTATTCGTTTTCATTTCGAAGGATGAATGGCCTCCGTCGTCTCTGGATCTGAATCCTCTGGATTATTTCGTGTGGGGCTACATGGTGTCGAAGCTGAACGAGTATAAAATAACAAACTTGGAGCAATTCAAGCGAATTATCACGAAAATCTGGGACGAGATGCCGATGGAGTTGCGCGCCGCTTGCGACGACTTTCCGAGACGTCTGAAGCTGGTTCGATCAGAGAAAGGTGGTGTAATTCCGAAAAATCGTCTGTGAAGTATCTTTATGAGTTACTGAATGAAGCTATGAAAGCCAAATTCAGATTTTCTTCTTTTTCTTTGAAATATTGAGATTTTGCTGTGTGACCGGACTTTTTTGTCACCCTGTATATGCCATTTGTAGTTTTCTCCAAAAGAGCGTTTTCCCCGTTTTTTACCTCTCCGGAACTTTTAATGAAATGTGATACTGTTTACAGATCACACTCTATGAAAAGTCTCGGAGAAGCTGAGAATGGGGAGAAAAAGAAAAGCGCTCTTATTGACGAAAATTATAAAATGGCGTATACGTCACTTCAGCATATCAAGGCAGAAAAGAAATCAATATAAATAAAGTTATGAGTATTTTGATAATCAATCTACTATCAGCTATTTTTATTCACTCCCCAAGTGGGGTGAATAAAAACAGTGGCAAATTAATCGAAAAAAAAACGTTCATTTCAGCTTCCATCATATTGAACGTGGATTAATGTGTTGTTTTTCGCATTGCATTTTTTTTTGTTTATTCAAATTTTCTTTTTCATCACCCATGGTTCCTAAACCAAAGAATTTTAAAGCTGGTGCCTTCCTCTAGGGACTAAAATTCATGAAAAAATTTATAAGTTTTTATTTTTTGATTTCCAGCAAAAGTTGTAAGCGAATATCTTCTGGGGTACACGAAGAAATGATTTTTTTTTTTCGTTTTACATTGTTTTCTTCGTTTACACAGGATTCTAGTCATTGTTATGTCCATTTTCGATTAATCCCAAGATAAGTGCGATTAAGAATGTATTGTTAAATTGTGTTGCCATTTTTCGCAGTTAAAGTCAATTGTCTTTCTTTTTTCGCCAAAATAATGTTAGAAGTATTCTTAAACGTATACCGAATTTTCAGACATGACACATCACTATTTGCATTGTTTATAAACTAAGTTTCTCATGATATGAAATTCCGTGATTTGGTTTTGCTTCAAATGAATTTATTTTTTTTACAAATTTCCATATTCCATTTGTTTCTCGTTATTTGTTACCTGAAATGCATTTTATTATCTACTCTGAATAATATGATCATCTTTTCAATTTATAGTATATGACAAAATGTGAATGCTTAAAAATCACAGGATTTTTAAATCTATTGAAAAAATAGAAAACCACACTTTATGTTCCTCCTTTAACTCATTTTTTAAAATTAAAACAAACAATTCATGTAAATGAACTTTGGTTCTTCGATTTTTTTTTTATGATTATTTCTATAATTTTCTTTAAAATTTTGAATTTCTGAAGTGAAACGAATCTTTTTTAAGTTTTTGAATTGGAATTTTTTGCAATGAAATCTGATTTAAATTCCTTATTTGATGATAAAGGAATAAGAAGTCAAATTCAAAATTTAAATTTTTTATTCTCAAATTTCTTGCTTTTTAAAAAATGTTTTGGCTTACGAAGTATTTAAATTTTTTTTCTCTCAATCAAAAGTTTCCTTCGCCAATCTTAACCATTTTTTATGTTTTTTTTATATTTAATTCAAACAAATGCTGAGAAGTGCATATAATCAAAATTGGTTCTGTTTTTTTCTTAGTACTGTTATTTGGCTTAAACTTTCTTTTTTGTTTTAGATCTTAGTTAATATAATTCTTGAGACAAAAAATTTTAATTTCCAAACTTGTTGTGTTTGAAGATGTTAGTGTATCAATAACATATTTCTGACTTGTCATGCTGAGTGTTGGATCAAATTTTAAGTTTTAGTTCTACAAAGTTTACCTTTTTTTATTTTCTTAATTTCGTTTAGTTTTAAAGCATTTAAGCGTGAAAGGAAGCAGAAAACGATTTCCAAATTTCTAACATTTCATCGAACAAGAGGATAAAAATTGAACGATATTTTAAGTAATTTTTTCCAAAAGTCAAATTACTCACCGTTTATAGCAAAAGTAGATAATTGGTTTTAAAACTTTTTTTTTGCAAATTCTACTTCTTTTAAATGTGAGCCTTTTAGCTATACACTGAAGCTAAAAGATCAAAATTTATTATTTATTTAGATTCCATGTCTCTAAATAAGTCAAAATAAGCTGTGAATTTTGTTGACTTGTTCAACCTGCAACCGAATTATGATTTTGAATTTGAAATCCAAATCCACCATCTCGCTTCAAAGAGACCATGAAATCTATTCGTAATTCCATGCCTTTCGAGCTTAAATACATCTGAAAACTTCATCATATAGGTCTTGAGCTAAGGTCTGGATTTGGAATTGTAATTTGAGAACATTTTTTAAAACCTGTGTCAAACCATGGTCTTAGTTTGAGACTTGAATATAACAAATAAGCATGATTTTATTTGAATTATTGATGTTTTTACTGGTTTTACTTCCGACGTTTCGGTGGTTTATTTCACCTTTTTCAAGGATTCTATAAAAGTTTATATTAAGGTGGCAAAAATTTTTTCAGCACGTAGCCGGGCTGGGCAAGTCTTGGCAATTTTATATAGAAACCTGGTAAAACAGGCCATTTGTTTTCAAAATTGACCACCAAAAATCCGGGCAATATCTGGCCAAATAGTTTCAAAGCCCAAAAAGCTTAAGTTTAAATTATTGACAAAAACGGTGCTTTCTTATCTCATTTGAGTTTTTCACCACTGTCACCACGTCTTAGAAACCTTTTTAGAATACTTGATAAAGGCTAAAAAAATTATCGAAACGTCGGAAGTAAAACTACAATCGTTTTCACTGCCTAATAAACTCAAAAGCTGATAATAAACCAACTAAAATCTAAACTCCACAGTCGGAAGTAAAAAGCAATTAACATTGAATTAAGAAATCTAATTTTTGAAGTCTGCTGTCTGAATATCTCAGTGGTAAAAATTTGTATTCAATCTTATCCTGATTTATGGTCACACGATACTGTCGATAAATATCGGTGCAAACTCTAGTTTCAAGAATTCTTATTTGTTTTGGTTATATTTACTTGCAATTTTTTTAATGTGAAGTTGTGTCTAATTTTTAAATAAATAAACCATCCGTGAATTTTTTTTAATCAGACTTTCTCTCCAAAAGCATTTTTGAATTTTCAACTTGCCTCTAAAATTGCTTGAGTTTCAACTTGTGAGTGTGCAAGCTGCCTTTAACTATACCACTGTCACATTTTAAAACTGTCCTCTCGAATGTTAAAGTTATTTTACAGTCTCGATTAAATTCATATTTACTCTTTTTTTCTGAGACTGCCCTATCTCTTGCTTTTTTCAAAGGACTTCAAGTTGCGCTCTCAATTAGTTGAACTCGAAACTGTTGTTTTTCAATTCGATTACATTTTATATCAACCAATTTCTTTTCAATGCTGTTCATTCAATTTGCTTTAATTTACAATTTCAAGTTGTCCTTGTCTCTTTTAAATTTGTGTATTTTTTAAGTAATTATACTGTTCCTTCTTCATAGCTTAATTGCCTATCGTGAATATAGTGTTTCATATTTGAATATTTAATGATAACATAGCCAAGCAGCTCAAATGACATAAAAAAACTGGTTTTACTGTTGCTGTCCTGAAAATTCCCAAATCAAAAAATTTTTTTTGTTTAAATGATGAAGAATTATGTGTATTTCTCGCTTGAGCTTTCATAACGTCGTTTGAAACATCTAAAGAATTCACAGAAAACTGCTGCAAAAATTATCAAAACAACTTTAAAATTTGTATTTCACATATAGAATATGTTTTCCAGGCTACAAATATTCTAAATGGAAAGAAATTGCGATTAGTTTATGTCAGTTCTTGTTTTTTTTCTTAAACTCTTTGTTTACATTTTGTTTCATACGACTTAATAAAAGCTCAGGCGAGATCTATTTTTAATCAGGATATGTTCATACACGGTGACAAAACTAATGCTTATTTGCATAATTTTTGTTGGCAAATGTTATCATTATTACTTTGTACCATGGACACGTCGATTGGATATCTTTTTTTTTCTCGGATTTGTGTATCCTCGTGGTTAAAATTGTTGTTCTCTCTCATAAGAAGATTGTTATAATAATTTACAGTAGTTTAAATATTATTTCAAAATCAAAGCTAATTACAAAAAAATCAACATAGCTTTGAAAGTTTCTTCTAGAAAATCGATCTTCAAAGCTTCCAACGTATTCCGACAGATGGCAGCAGCAGCGCTTATAGCTTAACTAGGCCATTTGAGTTGAGCCAACTATTTCGCTTCGTAACGCTTTGTCCAACTGAGCCATTTGGCGCTTTGGCTCGGAAACCAAAACTGATTCGAGCAGTTTAAGCTGCTCGAAGCAGCGTTACCACGCTTGCGTGTTGATGTAACGTTCAAGTGCTTTTTCGTCGAAAAGCTTCGAACTGCTCGATTTTTCGAGATGTAGCTTTTGGTGGAAAACTTATGTTTTCAAGCTCTCGTTTCCGTTACGAGGTTTCGTTATGTTCCTTTCGTTGATTTTTCCACAAATGTTTATCAGCCAGCATTCCGATGGGTCAGCATAAATTCGTGGGCTTGTATTCGCTGGAAGAAGTTTGACCGCCAATGTCAACGGTTGGGTTATGTTTACAATTTTTGACCGTTGCCAGTATTAAATTTCGCCATCGTCGAGGTCTTGATACTCGACAAAATATTTGCTGATATCTACTAGGACGGTCGTAAACCTACGACGACTTAATGTAAACAAATGGCTGATATCGATAAAGTTATAAGGAAAAAAGCGCACTTGACTCAGCATATCGGTCGCTCTCGATCGTTGACAGTGATAGAGCTGGATTGCGGGGTTCTGTTGATCGGCTCTGTATCAGAGTGCAAATAGTTGCAATTATTGCCCATAAAACAATTTATACTCTCTGCCTGCACCTGTCGCAATGATTACGGTTCCATTAGAAACTGTGTTGATAGAGAAACAATTATTCAGCTCAGCTGCTGACTTAGACGTTTATATTCCCGTGTGAGATTTCCATAGGAATGTATAGCTGGTTACCTTCGGAGGCCAAGAGCGACATGCATAATTCTAATACCTACATGAATAGTTACACATCTGGCCGAAGGGAAGAAAGCAATCATCTACGTGCCGCATCAACTGAGAGAAGCAGTTGATGCTGATGCGACTTAACGATCGATGCTTTGATTAACTGTCAATGTTGCTTTTGATTGAGTCACTCTCGTATTAGGTAATGACAAATCGCTGACTAAATGTGACCGCAATCTGATCCCTGTTTGTCACGAAAATCTACAACGTGAAGCTTCAGCTCTAAGCCCAAGAGGCTGGAACCCGTTTTTTAAATATCAAATCATCATACAATATTACTGCGCTGCTCGATAACTCGTTTCTATCGAAACTCCCACGCACTAATTAAGAATCTCCCCGGAGCCAGTCAAGACGATCATAAATCTGGAAAGCTTCGACCAAGGCTCGACTCGACTGTTGAATCCGATCCTACGTTGAGTTTGAACCTACCTGGACAGCATTCGACTTTGCTACGTTTGAGGTTTCTTTGTTGGAGACATCTCCGTGTATGTATGAAATCGGAATTCATTAGGTATTCTAAGCGGCCTCGGTCAGGCTACAAGGAGAAGTTGTTCAGGCGCAGGCCCAATCGCATTCCTTGACAGACGGCGAGGCTAGTCTAATAAATCGGATTTTATAATACCGAACCGCATTTGATTACGCAGTCCGGTCACGTTCTGGAGCGTTTGCTCGAACTTGAGCTGCCTAGCTGCACCCGCATTTTCTTTCTTCAGGTATGAGCCTTATGGCGACTGTTTTGGGTATTTTTCGTTGACTACCGTTTTTTTCCTTCTTCTTTAAGATATGTTTTTGGGTGGTAACGAAGCCGATGAAATAAAACATATTTTATGACCGAAATCAGACGAAACGATCAATAAACTGACAGTTTTCGACTTGTGCAAATGATGACTACCGTATTCTTTAGGGTTGGCCAATGAACAACACTGAAAGAAAGCGCATCAACAATCGGTCATTGAAAATTTTATATTTGTGGTAAATTTCTGGGATGACCAACTGTGCCAAGCTAACAATATCGAACTTTAACTGCTTAGGCTTTAATTGAAACTGATGTTCTATCAAACAATTTGAATCTACGAACGTTTTCAGCGGAATTTTTCCAGCTGCAACATAAGTCACCATTCCAATTGAGACAGTTATGCGGTAGCACCCAAATCAATTCGTTTCCAACGGCGGCGGCCGATTAGAAATGAGTCGTTTCTTACAGCTCTTAAACTCGTAGAGGAGTCGTCTCGATTCCAGTAGGCCAACTAGGCTTAGTGACGATAGGCTGCGCTGCTGCGACTTGGAATGGGTGCATCATCAGTTAACCTCTTGACCCGCGGGACTGGTAATTAAGTCCGGCACCATCTCCTTCTCTGGGGCAGATCGTTCCCGATGTCTTGGTGTCTTGGAGAAAAAAAATTAAACTTAAACCGAATGTTTTTGTGGTGGTCAAGTATTTCTACGTCTTAATTATGGAACATGCTGGTTCCTCGTTTAAAGCTAGTTGGTTTTCTCCATTCATTTGATCACACCAAGCCAAATAATTTTTTTTTTGGATAAACACATTCTGATCAAATCAACTATTGGCATTCAGTTTTGTTGAAAATCACGATTAGGAAATTTGCGTATTGACGTTCGTTGGTGAAGATAGCGATCGCTATTGTAGAGTGTAGTTTTGTAAGGACCTTACTGAGGATCCATTCCACCACTGAAACTTGCGTTTTTAACAGGTTATGGGCCCAGATACGTCTGAAAGAGGAAAAGGGGTTAGATCAAGAGGGCTACTCTCAAGAACTTGCGTTTAGCAAGTGTGCCATCGACCAGCGCAGAGGAGTCCAAATCCTGGTTTGGCCAGCTAGCGCACAGGTCGAATGGTTCAGCCAGGGGCGGAGCCTAGATGCAGTTGATCATCGACAGGGTTACTCTCGTGGTGTGGTACCACGCTGCGGTCAGCTTGCGCAAATTTGCATCCAACTGCTGGAAGGGAATTCTGGCATTTTGGGAAAGGTTGTTTGGGCGACGATCAGTTGCAAGGCTCACCTCATTGCCGACTCCAGATCCAAGCTGGTTGACGACTACTGCCGGTGATCGAGATTGGAAGGATATGCTCACTCATTTAGCGATATTCAGCTACGCTGCCGGTAGCCTATATCGTCTATATCGTTTTTACTTATTGAGTTTTTTCGGTGAGTGGAACAATTTATAAAATTTTCGTAACGTTTCGGGTCACTTTTCTTCACCCATCATCAGCCGTCTAAAAATATTAACTTTTATTAAAAACGTTTTTAAGATAAGTCAACTACAGTTAATTGATTTTTATAAATTTATTTTCGGCATATCGATGAAAATATATATTCTTGGCGAAAGAATTTCCGAATTGGAAATTGATAAAGATGGATAGAAAAGTTAGGAGAAAATTTACAGATGTTGAAAGAGCCCGTCCGGAGTATACGTGTTCACCACATGTAAGCTTCGTATCAACCAAATTTCATTGTAACGGTTAAGGTAGTGCCACCTCTATCCCGGTTCTACTTCTCCTAAATAATGAATGTTGCGGGGTAAAGTATGGTGTACGTTAGTAATTTTTCCTCGCAAAAATGATTTTTCGCTCTTTTCAACATCTGTAAATTTCTCCCAACTTTTCTATCCATCTTTATCAATTTTAAATTATGATATTTGTTCTCCAAGAATATACATTTTCACCGAAATGCCGAAAATAAATTTTATTATAAACTTTAAACTTCAAGAATTAAATTACATTTATCAAAATTAAAATTCTTTTCATCACGGGTTCGTCGACAAAGTTACACTTGGACGCTAGAACTATATTTTAGCCATTATTCTAGCATGAATTGTAAAATTAATTTGAAAAGATACCTTGTGTGGAGTTGAGTATAAGCGCCTTCCAAGACGTTAACCAAAGAAAAGTTCATGGATATTTTTTCAATTTTGTCTCGATTGTGTGTTTTGCGTTTCAGACGAACAATTTTAATATTCAGAACAAGATTGTCGAGGAATTTCAGACCAATTCGCTGACTCTGTCTACTGTAGCAAGTGTGTGCAAATTCTGCTTGATTCTCGTTAAAATGATTGGATTTGGATCTTTTAAAGCTAACAAGCTATACAGCTGAATTAAAATATTCCAAAAAGCGATATGTTTCTAATTTCAGATCTTGAGATCTCAGATTGTTCCTTAGCTTAGTAGAAGGCCCCACAATCGATCAACTATAAGCTCAACGATTGAGTCAATGCAATCGAAAGATTCATTCCGAATTTTTGGTTGAATTGGAATAATTTTTATTCCATTGATTTGGTTCAGAAGAATAATTCAAACAAGAAAGCTCACAACACAAATAACAGGGTGGTAACGTGAAAGTGATACAGTTTCTTTATTTCTTAAAATGTTGACTCCAGAGTTGACAACTATTCGTCCGAAAACAAAGTTGTGAGCTAAGTGCGTCTTCAGCAGAAAGTTTGAAATTTTTTCATCTGTTGGTGGACTGTCGACGACAAAATAATTTGTAGCGAGTTATCTTGATCGTCAATAGAAACAGATGAGAAGTAATCGCTTTCTCATATTTGTTGCTTAGTGTAACACAAGGGATAAATCAGTTATCAGTATCAGATAAGTTCGATTTGCTTCCCTGGCAGAAACTGAGGGTTACGTATGAGCCGTTATTAAACACCAACGTAAAAAAATTGAACTTAAGTACTTTGTTTGAAATTTAACTACTTTTTAGATTGAAGCAATAGCTCAGTTTTATCTAGGTTTGCCCGGGTATTTAAAACAAAATTTGGGAACGGTCCTGCCCTGGATTTCATTAAAAAATGGCTGGATTTCACCCGGATTTATTCACTAAATATTGCAGTTTGGCAAATCAAATAAAGCTTTATAAAATAGTCATGAAAGGTTTTTTGGAAGCTCAAAATACGGTTTAAAATCTGTCGATAAGTTTAGCTGAATAATTTTTCGATTTTCATTTTTTTTTCTTGGTTATTAAAGAGTTATTTCTGGGTATCGACAAAATTTGCCCGACAATTTCCCGGTTTTATGGTTATTAATTTTGAAATCAAATGACCGGATTGGTCTGGCCCGGATACGTGCTGAAAAAAATTTGGCAACCACGATTTTCAAGAGAAATAAATGCTTGTTTGAGTGTTATGAAATAAACTTAGTGATTCACTTCCACGTTGCCACTCTGTAGAGTTCAACGATTTTTCAACTTGTTTGAAAGTTTGTTTTCATTAGCGAAATAGTAAAAATAACTTTATCGGCTTTAACATGAACATTTGATTTTTTATGAACTCGGTTGAGTTGCTATGAAGTACCAAAGAAATTGTAAGGAACTTAAATAAAATAACTTTATGTAAGGGTAAAACTTAAAAACGTTGGTTTGTTTTTTTTTTCTTTTTTCAATCATTTTTGTGTAAGTTTTGTATAATATTTTAGTTATTTAAGCAAAAAATTTTTGTTATTAATGAGTCATTCATGCGTCATATAACTGTTATTTTTATATTTTTCTGGTCATGATTATTGTGTTATTGTGATGTAATTTTCGTCGAATTTTTGAGTACATTTGATGTATCTTTTTGCATTTTTTACAATTTTTTTACAGTTTTTGTACTATTTTTGTAACATTTTTTAGCTTACAGCTAATTAAAGTGTAAGTTTTGTGTCAATTTGTGCCTTTTTAGTGTCTCTTCTGTGTCAAACTTTTGTGTAGGGTTTCTTTAATTTTTGTGTCATTTTGTGACATATTTTGTTTCTTTTTTATTTTCTGTTAATTTCGTGTCATTTTTTTGTCATTATTGATTTTTCTAGGTCATTTTTGTGAAATTTAAGTATCATTTTCCTAGCATTTAAGTATCATTCTGGTGTTATTTCTGTGCTTTCGTTTCCTTTATGTTTTATTTATGTTTAATTTTTTTTTTTCATATATGATTTATTTTTGTGTAATTTTTGTATCATTTATGTTTCATTTATTTTATTTTTATCAAACATGCATTTATTTGAAGTTTTTGTATCGTTTCTGTTTCATTTATCTGTTATTTTTGTACTATTTCAGTGTAATTTCTGTGTCAATTTTCTGTTATTCTTGTATCATTTCTGTGTCTTTTATGTGTCATTTTTGTGT
Source organism: Uranotaenia lowii (assembly GCF_029784155.1). Classification (NCBI taxonomy): domain Eukaryota; kingdom Metazoa; phylum Arthropoda; class Insecta; order Diptera; family Culicidae; genus Uranotaenia; species Uranotaenia lowii. Next base: position 80,798,564 of record NC_073692.1, read on the forward strand.
CACTTCTGTGTCTTTATTGTGTTATTTTTATGTCATATTTGTGTCATTTTTGTGTTATTTTCGTGTCAAATTGGTCATTTTAGTTTTGCTCGTGTAATATTTGTGTCTTTCTGGTGTCAATTCTTTTTGTCATTTTGTTTAGTTCTTGTGTCATTTTGTATCTTTTTCGAGTCATTCTTGATTAATTCTTGTGTCAATTTTGTATTTTTTTTCGTGTCATTTTTAAAAAAAATTTGTGTTAATTTTTTGATCATTTTTGTGTTATTTAAGTGTCATTTTTACATTATTCTTGTATTATTTGTGTGTCATTTTTGTATCATGTTTTTTTTTTAATATTTTTATGTCATTTTTGTGTCATTTTTGTGCCATTTTTGCGTCATTTTTGTGTAATTTTTGTGTCATTTTTGCATCTGTTATGAGACATTTTTGTGTCAATTTTCTATCTCATTTATTTAATTTTTTTGTCCTTTTTGTTATACTTTTGTTATACTTTTGTGTCATTTTGTGTCATTTTTGTGTTACTTTTGTGCCAGTTGTGTGTCATTTGTGAGTCTTTTTTGTATAATTTTTTGTGTCGTTTTTGTGTCGTTTTTGTGTCAATTTTGTGTCATTTTTGCATAATTTTGCATGATTTTTGCATCATTTTTGTGTAAAATTTGTGTCATTTTTGTGTCATTTTGTGTCAATTTTGTGTCATTTTCATACCATTTTTGTGTCATTTTTGTGTCACTTTTGTGTCATTTTCGTGTCATTTTTGTTTCATTGTTGTGCCTTTTTTTGTGTCATTTTTGCCATTTTTGTCATTTTTGTCATTTTTGTCATTTTTGTCATTTTTGTCATTTTTGTCATTTTTGTCATTTTTGTCATTTTTGTCATTTTTGTCATTTTTGTCATTTTTTGTCATTTTTGTCATTTTTGTCATTTTTGTCATTTTTGTCATTTTTGTCATTTTTGTCATTTTTGTCATTTTTGTCATTTTTGTCATTTTTGTCATTTTTGTCATTTTTGTCATTTTTGTCATTTTTGTCATTTTTGTCATTTTTGTCATTTTTGTCATTTTTGTCATTTTTGTCATTTTTGTCATTTTTGTCATTTTTGTCATTTTTGTCATTTTTGTCATTTTTGTCATTTTTGTCATTTTTGTCATTTTTGTCATTTTTGTCATTTTTGTCATTTTTGTCATTTTTGTCATTTTTGTCATTTTTGTCATTTTTGTCATTTTTGTCATTTTTTGTCATTTTTGTCATTTTTGTCATTTTTGTCATTTTTGTCATTTTTGTCATTTTTGTCATTTTTGTCATTTTTGTCATTTTTGTCATTTTTGTCATTTTTGTCATTTTTGTCATTTTTGTCATTTTTGTCATTTTTGTCATTTTTGTCATTTTTGTCATTTTTGTCATTTTTGTCATTTTTGTCATTTTTGTCATTTTTGTCATTTTTGTCATTTTTGTCATTTTTGTCATTTTTGTCATTTTTGTCATTTTTGTCATTTTTGTCATTTTTGTCATTTTTGTCATTTTTGTCATTTTTATCATTTTTGTCATTTTTGTCATTTTTGTCATTTTTGTCATTTTTGTCATTTTTGTCATTTTTGTCATTTTTGTCATTTTTGTCATTTTTGTCATTTTTGTCATTTTTGTCATTTTTGTCATTTTTGTCATTTTTGTCATTTTTGTCATTTTTGTCATTTTTGTCATTTTTGTCATTTTTGTCATTTTTGTCATTTTTGTCATTTTTGTCATTTTTGTCATTTTTGTCATTTTTGTCATTTTTGTCATTTTTGTCATTTTTGTCATTTTTGTCATTTTTGTCATTTTTGTCATTTTTGTCATTTTTGTTATTTTTGTCATTTTTGTCATTTTTGTTATCTTTCTTGCAAAACTAAATGTGTCATTCCCATTACCCTATTGAGAGATCAAAATTAAAAAAATTGGCAAATTTTACCTGTAATCGCACTTTTTAAAACAAGTATTTTGATGTGGTTAATTTTTTTTAAAGATATCCTTGGAATTCTTTTAGAAATCATTTAAAAAAATCATAAATTACTTTAGACATTTTTACCATCACTAGCAATAACCAGAACGAACTTACCAGTTTACAAAAAAGATGGACTGTAGATAGCATATTGTATTTAATCGGACGTACCTGAAATAAAAAAAAAGAAAAATAATTATTACGAATGTTTTTCAGAGTATTATTTCATATTTATGATAACAACATTAGATTTAAATAGATAGGTGTAAACACATATGGATTTAATAATTCACTAACGAGTTTCTTTGTTTAAGCAATACTTCTTGATCTAGAAACATCCATGTGAAGATGTAAGATGGTAAAATCTTTCTTCAGAAATATTTCTGGGAAAACAATTTGGTTTCATGTCAAGATTTTAAAATCGAACTTAGTTTCAAATCAGTTGTTTCATTCACCGGAAAAACTTTGGGTGTGGCGAGAGTTTCGAATATAGCGCATGCAATTCCGAAACGGCCATCAATCTATCGGTTTCCAAGAATGTGTAGCAGTAATGACGCCAGAGCAAATTAACTATTTTTATTGGAATCTAATTAAACTTGTTTCCAACCGTGACAAGAACAATTAAAACCAACAGAAGAGCGCAAGCAAGCAAACAAACGAACGAACATAATCAGTAATCAAATTATTCACACATAAAATTACAGCTAATTAAACCGGAGCATACTTTCACGCTTGAACACTCCCCGAAGCTCATACGGCACATGAATCGAGATGCTCAATGCCTAAGGCTAAGCAAGTGGCCACAGAAACCCGCATGGTTCCCAGACAAGCAGCCTAAATCGGTGCGGGAACAATTGGGAACATAGCACCATTCATGTTTGCTGGAGGATCACCACCGGCGGGAAGAAAATAAAATAAATAACCATTTAAACGGTTCATCATCCGAAATTGGTTTTTTTTTTCGAAGTGGCCATCAAACGGTAGCAGCTCTCGATTTACGACTGTCACCCAAGCATGGAAAACAAAGCGGTTTTCCCGGAATCAGGGCTCAAAATCCAAACCGATCACACCCAACAATCCGGTGGCCAACGCCTAGACAGTCGGACGTTTTCTAGACAAAAACCTCGAAATTGATATTGATAAGCCTTTCCCGTTTGAATGATCGGTTTTAATTTAGGTTTTCTTTTGAATAAGGCCGACTGAGGCAGATAGACTTCTTTCCATTCTGAGGAACGAACGTGAAAGGCGATCGTCCAAAACAAAGCCGACGTTGTTCGTTGAATGCGTGAGCGCATAAATTTTTTCAGATTCGATACCACCAATTGATTGAGGAATCGATCAGAACCAGACCGTCCCTGGTGTCTGTTGGGGGAGGAGAGCATCATCAGAATTTTCTCAATAGTCGGATGACTCGATTCTTCCCTATCACTCCGGGGACCCGATTCTTGGTGGAGAACTTTGCAAAGGAACCAAGTCGTGGTCGTTGTCGCCGGGGGTGGGGTCGTGTTTTGATTACTTTTAATTGAAATCAATTTGAAGATGGCGTTTCATTCTCGGCGGAGCGCTACTTCGAGCTGAGCGAGTACCAGACGCCAATTCTTTCGCAACTGGAAGCGTCTTGTGTCATTGTGCAACGCAACGCAACGCTCGATCAGTCATTTGATAGGAACGTTCCCATCTCTGCTGACCGAGCACCGGGATGGAAAATTATCGATGATCGTTTGCAAATAACCACAGACAGATGGCGGAGGATAGGTCATTGGAAATATGCAAATGTCAGGGCTAAAGAAGGCGTTACAACGAATACGTAAGGAGCTGTACTGAGCTATTGATTTGAGTTTTAATTATCAAATCTGCCTCAATCCTGCATTTACATATGCATAGGGTGTCTCATTATGTCTAAGAACGATTAAAAATGAACAGTATAAACATAATTTTGGAGCAAATTCAAAAGTTTTTAATCTTTTATGTCCTCTATAGTTTTTTTTATAGTGAATCAATAAAAAATTAGATTCCAGTCATTAGTCTTCCGAAGACTGCTCTTAAGCTTCAGCACAGATTGATGTCCGATGATTATGACCGCTTTTTCAGTCTTTTGCAAAGTTTCGATAGAATCTACAGGCTTCACATGTGTTCTCAAATACGATTCGGTATGAGCTCAAAAAGTTTCAATCGGTCTCGCTTGAGGACAATTTTTCGAATTCATCTCATCCAGTACAATATGGATTTTGTTAGATTGGTACCAAGCCATCGTGTACTTTGAGTAGTGAACTGCTGGAAAATCAGGCCAAAACAGTACTAAGTGACTTATATTAAAAGGTTTGAAGAACCTCTTAGCTGAACGACACTATGATTTCAAATAGTCGTTGATTCCTTTGAATTCAGCTACAGTATTTGAAAGACCCAAACACTACATAGTATTTCACTAGCTACTTGCTAGCATCCTCAGTGGGTTACTAAGTTGATAACCCACTGAGGATGATAGCAAGAAGCTAATGAAATACTAGTATTTGGGTCTTTCAATTACTGTAGCTGAATTCAAAGGAATCATCGACTACTTTGAAATCATAGTACTAAGTAATCATGCTTGCGGATCATGGACAGCAGGTGACAGTTCAGGCACTGCATGCCACACTTACATACGTTTTAACAAACCATTGAATGTTCCCCGAATATTTCTGTTAAAACTGATGTCTCCGTCTCGTCAACACTTCGTACACCATCCCAAACAGTGTAATACTGGTCACTAGGAAGCGTGTTGTAATCAAACTTGCTAGAGGTTTCATCGTCAATGATAACGTACATTGATTTTCCACACAGAAGTTGTATACCTAATTTACGAGCTTCTTGGTTTGACAGAACCAGCTGGTTTTTGACTCCGCGTTGGTTTCTTTAGCTTTTTATTTGTCTTTGGACCCAATCCTACCTTGGCACGAAAGACGATGCTACAAGGAGATCCCACTTTTTTGGCTACATCACGAACTGAAGCGGTCTTCTTACTATACTGGCGTAAGCGCGCATGATATTCCGGTCCAAAGTTTTGTCCACCGGACTCGGTTTCCGCCCAGATTTTTTTTTATCCACGTAGCTGCTTTTCTCTTCATACTACCGAGTCACATTTTGGACGTCTTCCATTCTCGCCTACTAACTTAGTGAATGTCGGGAAAAACACTATTTTTGCACGTTATTTTTGCGCTTTTCCAGGAATAGGCTTCTCACTTTCAAGACAATTATAAAAACTGGAGCTCACGAATCACAAAATTTAAAATTGAACTGAAAAAACAGCACACGGAAGAAGTGAGCTGTTTGAAGGTTATCCAGAATGAGCAGGGTTGTTTCGAAATTGTGCTCTGACATTTGTTTTTAACAGGCCTGGGAATTGCAAGGAAACCTAAAAAATATTAAATTTTGATATGTATTAGATCGAGTCCATTTAGAGTCATTTTTGAATTTCTCAAATCCTGGGGTCTAAAAAATCTCGTTTGGCTCAAAACTTATCCATGATCTTTTGCAAAATTTTTATGTAGCGTTTGCATGAGTAAATAATAACTTTTAGGCTTGTATTAGAAAATTGAATATTTTGTACTGAACATTGAACATCATTTTTGTTCCTTCTGTGGAATCGAGCCTGCTAATGATTTTTGTGCCAATTTATAAATTCTGTAAAGGGAAATTTCCGCTAAACAACTTTGTCGAAGATAGCAACTCCGTATCTCCGTTTCTTATTAGGCAAAAAGGTTGATTTAACGATCGTTCTATTCAGAGTTGCCACTGTGTCTGATTTTTTAAAATTTGCTTGAGTTTTGGAGGCCTATCATGATAACCTGATAATCTTCCGAATGATGTAGAGTTTTAAGTAAGAAATCTATAAATCGTCCAAAGGCACAGAATCCTTGAACCGATTACATTCACAAAATTGCAAGGTTTGATTTTTTATGTTATTTTCGTGAAGCTCAATCACCCAAAAGACTCAGAGGGAAGACTCAACGAATATAAAAGTTGCCGATGCACTACTCTATTTGAGAATATTAACATTATATTTGTGATCTAAATTTGTTTTGAAAAATCAAGTTTCACATGAGATTGAGCTTTTAAATGAAATCCAGATTGAATACCAAAATGTATAGAGAAATCGGAAACTTTATTTGAAATTCGGAGTTCTAATACCATTTTGAACACAAAGTTCGTAGCAAATAAGAGATTTTAGGACAACTTATGTTAGTTGTTTTCCAATCCTCTATTATCACAATGCTCACCCTTTTATTTTTCACTACCATAAAAAACTTAAAATTTATTAATCAATCGAAAAAAAACGAACAGGCGATATGACCCTTATGTATATCTCAGAAAAAAACAACAATAATAATATTCTTAATAATCTGAAATAAACAGAACTCCAACCTAGTTGAGTTGGGATTGGTCGAACTTGGATTGATCTTTGGAAGATTGATCTTTTCAATGAAGATTTTCGATTTTTTTTATTGATTCTTTAGCATGGAAAAAGATGATTAGATCGGTTTATTTTTGATTCGACCTTTCGATCTTTCAGATTCGTTTTCTCGCTAAGCCGAGTTAATTAGATCCTATCTTGATCAGGCTTGGCAAAAGTCATCGTCATGAGGCGTTAAGCTGTGACTGTGAAGCCTCTTGATCCGTCAAACTCAATTGACTGTTCCTTAACGACCAGTCACTTCGTTTGCCAGTCATTCATTCCCCATTCATTTGAAGCTAAAATAATAACCTAGTCAAGCAATCGCATTCAAACGACCGATAACGAAAAAGAAACGCATTTATTATTATTGTTGCTCCTGCCAGCAAGCCGAAGACGACCGAAGAGGAACAAGAAAAGCATTTATTATTATTGTTGCTCCTGCCAGCAAGCTCGTTTTCAGTTTTTTATTGCTATTGTTGCTCTCTGCCAGCAAGTCGTTCAATTTGTTGTACCTGCCGTCAGCAGCCGATCGAAGTGTGAAGAGATTTGCCAGTCACTCTCAGGAGAAATTTTGACCATGTGTAGGAGCTTTGATAGTCTATGATGTAGAAATGTTGATTGTTGTCGTGCTTTATCCGTCATGCGAGTAGTGAGGCTCCGTCAATTGAGAACAGTGCCAGTCGTTTGATGAAACAAAACTAGTCAGGTCAAGCGTGACGGGCGATTTATTGTCATAAAATGCCATCTATTGAGCATCTAGTCTATGTTTGCCAGATTATTTCCCAAATATTTAAAACTTTAAACTTTAAAACTAAATTTGGAAATGGTACGGTCTGGTCTTGTTCGGTCCGACTGCACGGATGCAGTTGAAAATGCCTGGATTTGTTCACCTTATTTGCAAAACCATACAAAAATCTCAAAATGAGCTTTCTAATATTTCATTTTTGCGCCCGATTCAAAATCTGCTGATGGGTTTCGATTAAAAATTGTTGTTTCTAGCCTTTTTCATCACCTTTTTTAAGCCATCCTGCGAGCAAAATCCGTAAGAAAAAATATGTTTTAATTTATTGATTTTTTTTTCTCAATAATGGAAGTTGTGTAGAAGAAAAAATCCACACCGGAATGTCGGTTGACTTTTGAAAACTTGATTCGAACCTACACTTAAAATTAAGGCTTTACTCCAATCATGGGTTCCAACATTTCATCGTCATTGGCATAAAATGTTAATGCCAGCGGTGATGATTCGATTTGAGACCGCCGGCATTAACCTCCCAGTGCAACCGCATTACGTATGACTGAAGGAAATAATGTAAAAACGTGTTCATGTTTCTTGCTATCTCATCTTAAGAGAAAGGAGGATGAAAACAACCACCTACACTCGAATGAATTGATCCGCTCTGCCAATGCTGTGCCTGTGTATGTTAGGCGCGGAACAATACTGGCAAACCTTAGGCCAAACGCCAGAAAGCCAGCACTGTGCGTCTAATTGGTAATTGCCGGTGGCAAAAATACTGTGACATGTGGCTAAGATAGTACACTGGTTAAGCTGTCGGATGGGCTATATGAAGATAGAAAATTATTTTGAGTTGGAGTCTCGCTTTCCGGCCTCGATTTTTTTTTCTTGTTTCTGGGATAAATTATCCAATAGGATAAACTAAGCTTGCCAGATTGCCCGGTTTTATCCGGGTTTGCCCGGATATTTGATGCAAAATTTCGAGAGAGTCCGGTCCGGCCCGGTTGCCCGGATATCGTGAAAAAAGTCCGGATATTGCCCGGATTTTTTCACAATTTTCACAAAGAAAACAAAAAAAAATCAAAGTTTTTGAGTAAGTTTCAGCAAAATCAATTAACAGTATGGACATTTTCAACGGTTGTTTCCAATAATATCGCTGATTTACTTTTATACACTTTTAAATATTTAAGTGTTCCAAAAAGTTTCTGGAAGTCTGCAATTACATTAATAAAATATCAATTTCATTTTTTTGCATTTTTTTCTTTGCTTTTATGAATAAAAACTCCTATATGAATAAAAACTCCTAAATTTTGCCCGGTTATTGCCCGGTTTTTGGATTTGAAAAATTGAAACTCATGCCCGGATTTTGCCCGGTTTTTTTGAAAAATTGCCCGGAATGGCTAGGCCCGGATGGGAGTGGAAAAAATTCTGGCAACCTTAGGATAAACATCCTATAAAATATTTTTATTGTTTTGCTTGTATGTTTGAATACAATTGTTCTTCATCATTTTTCTAGAGAACTAGAGTCCTTGTGCCAGCAGACGGGAAAGCAATCATGTCATCGTTGGCGCAATGCACATTTCAGCGCATTTTCGGCACATAGTTAGCTCCTATCGGCATTGAAATTACTAAAGGCTTGAATTTTCTTTTCGAAAGTAGCTTGACTGAATAGAATCAAATGAGAATTTAGGCTTCCCAATGGAATGCATATGTTTTATAATTACTACTCAACGAAACATTGCTCAAGTGCCATTCTCGATTGCACCGGGAATAAAAGCATTGTTTTAGAGGGTTAGACACAAAAAAAAATCCTAACCAACAGTAGAAGCAAAGGAAAACCTCAAAACCCGACCCATCCCATAAAACCGTCCGGTCCCCAATTGTTTATGTTTGTTTGTAAATAAACGCGATCCGATCCTGTGTGTTCGTTTGTTTTTCGTTTGTTTGTTTGTTTGTTTACGCAGCAGCATCTAGCATCCAAAGTGATGGAATCCGTTGAGAGATTTGGCGCGGCGGTTGCCGAGGGCCCAAAGTAAAGGAAAACCATCATCACCAGGAGAATTGGGTAAATCTAAAGTGTCTTTGACGCCACCCACATGGTGCGGAAGTTTTATTATATCATATGAGGATGAGCTGCTTGGAGATCAGTGACCTAAATGGGAGTTTTGGTACGTTCTTGTGGGTGTTAAAATGTGCATCATTTTTCCAGACAGGGAAAATGCGCGGAAAGTGAAATTCACTCACAGACCTGTCAATCACTCGTACGCATTGTAAAAAAAAACGGTTCAAACTAACAATTCTGTCTAAAGCAAATTGTATGGAAGAGATTCGCTCTAACTCGTTTAATCGATGATGGACAAGTATGATCCACATATTTTCATAAACGGGAGCTGCCCGGTTCGAATTCAGCCTTTTCGTTCAGACCACAAAGAATGTCTTTGATTATGAGGGTCTGGGCTTGCGATAGACAGACACGAAAACAGACAGCTCGTTTTTGATGGCCTGAGGTTGCATGTCTGGACTTTTTCTACACAGAACAATCCTTTCATGTACATAGATTAAAAGAAGCGTGAGGAAGAGTATGTGAAATTGATACTGACCCGTGTACACTGTTTATGCTGAGATGTCGAGAGACCGACGAATGAACTAAGGAATTTTTCAAAAAAGTTTCGGGTTTCATTAAAAATGTAGTCTTTTATTATGATTTTTCTATGATCTTTTTTTTCAATAAAAAGATGTATAAGGGAAAAAGAGAATGGATCTTCGTCAAAGATAAAATTTTAAACTTTAAAACGTAGTTTCTATGGAACTGATCTAAGAATCAGGCTTTCAACTGAGCCTTTAGCTTTAAAAACAAGAAATTCTGTTTTACATAACTGTGTATTGCACTTTGATCTAAATATTTTCCCATCCATTCTACACAAGCAATCTGTCGAATCGACAGACCAATTTAGATTTTGTTTGAGTGATCTCCAAACATTCTCATCTTTGGAACCATAAATATTCATGATGAGGCGGCGCTCGATTGGCCCGATTTTATCCAGTAAGTATTAGGCAACAATTTCAAAGAAATTAATCTTGACCAAAATGCAAAAAAAAAACTTGACAGACTGAGTCGGAAAGTTGTGCTCTTTTTTCAGGGTCCGACTCAAACATGTGTTAAAATATTTACTCGATGATTGATTTCGATTCTTGCCAATCCCGCGTTATGGATCGTTGCGTCAGGCGTCGGGCGTTCGTTTGGTCACAAATTCGGGATCTCTTGGCCGGCATAATTTCCCTTTCAGCCCAAGATTGCGTGTTTTGTGCTGCTTCAAGCGTTTTAACTTTCAATCGATACCCTAGCTTTGGGTGAATTCGTATCAGCAGAAAAATGGAAACAAAACATTAAATGCAATTTGACTCGTGCTGACTCTGGGTTTTCTCTCTGGGTTTCAACTGTCTTCGGATAAAAGATTTCCATTGCGCTTTTTTGTTTGAAGGTTTGAGTCATCTTTTAGCATGCATGCGATCCCTACAATTCGATTCAGCCATGCGTAGGAACGTTTGTTTTCCTTTGGAATCGTTCAAGCGGTGAATGCGAATTCAATATGAATAAACTTTCTATCTTGGAGTAATTTTTTTCAATTTTTTTGTGGGTCACAAACGTCAATGACTTTTGTAAATTATAGCTCAAAAATACTACCAGTGATAAGACATAGATTAGAGTCCATTGTTGCTGTACTCACAGCAGCTTTTATCAGTCGACCTTTCCCAGCAAAACAGTGACAAATTGATTTCTCACAACACAACAGTAAGTCAAAGATAAGATTTGTATAAAATGGTCGATTGCTTCTTTAATTAAAAACCAATATTCTTATCAATGTGTTATTTTTAACTTATAGGTAGGCATACAAATGTGATTTTTTTTTAATTGGGGGGAAAAATATTCTTTTCCAGGTGCTTGGAGAATTAAAATGTTTTACTGAAGAATGGTTTTAAAAAAAAAAATTCCAGGACGACACAACCAACAATTGAAGAGATTGCATAACCTAGAGCGATTTAATTGATCACACAATACATTATGACATTGGTAGATAAAACGCCTGGTATTATGCAACAAAAGTCCATTTTGAAGCGATCGTTAGTCATCTCTTTTTGAATTATTTTTTTTAATTTCTATTTCTATTTGATGATAATTTTCGTCTATGATGACGTCATTTAGTTATTGCAATAAAAATGCAATCGTCCAAGTATTTGTTCGTTGTAATAAGTTTTTTTTTTGTTCAATGGAAATTAACTCACAAATGCCAAGGAATATTTAAATAAGGTAGTGCTGAGAACCATTTTGGATTTTTTTTATTGTGACGTCACAAAAACAATTGTATCGAACATTTAAATGAGAATGGTAGGAATTTCAAATAAAAACACGTTTTAGAACGAAAATGAAATCCAATTTCATTTTGATTGTGTTGTAAGGCCTCTATTTCACAAAGTTATGAAGTTTTTCTGTCCTTTGAAGATTACATCCATTATGTTTTTTTTTTCTTATTTTATTGATGGTGGTATATCGCCTTGAAGCAAAAACGTGAAAAAATGAAGATGAAATCAACTTTAAAAAAGTCTTGCTGATAGATATTGAGTGAACAACTGATTGGCATGACTTTAATCCAACCGGATTACCATATACAATTCTTATGTTGAACAATTAACATGAATTTGTGTTGAAAGGCGAAAGTCGGAATTGAGCAGGCATGTACCGGGTCAGCCAAAGCAGCCGCCCGCTTACGATATGCGGAGCTGGAAAAGGCAGTTAAACGAGCTTGTAGACGAGACAAGAGAGCCTGGACAAACTCCCTAGCCGAAGAGGGAGAAAGAGCCGCCGCCAATGGAGATATCCGATTACTTTATGACATTTCTCGCCGCCTCAGTGGTGCAAGGACTAATGCAAGAATGCCGCTAAAAGACCGAGCAGGTCAGTTATTGACCGATCGAACAGATCAGCTCAAACGATGGACTGAGCACTTCGAACAACTCTTCCGAGTCACGAATAGCGATGGCCAACAGAATCTGCAGCTCGTAGCGCCAACAGTAAGTCGCATAAATGGCGTCAACTCGGAAGCGCCTTCGCTGGCTGAAATAGAAGCGGCAATCAAAAACATGAAATCCAACAAAGCACCTGGGATCGATTGCATCCCTGCTGAAATGCTGAAAGCCGACCCTGCCCTATCAGCACAAATGTTGCACCGTCTTTTCGCTGACATCTGGGATACTGCAACATTCCCGGCCGACTGGATGCAGGGTATCCTCGTAAAGGTCCCGAAGAAAGGAGACCTGACAGAGTGCGGTAACTGGCGAGGCATAACGTTGATCTGTACAACCCTCAAAGTACTCTGCAAAGTGATCCTGAACAGGATCCAGGAGAAAATAGACGCTACACTCCGACGGCAACAAGCTGGATTCCGATCTCGACGATCATGTGTGGACCACATCACAACGCTCCGAATCATACTGGAACAAATCAACGAATTCCAGGACTCTCTTCTGCTGGTGTTCGTTGATTTCGAAAAAGCATTTGACCGACTTAACCATGAAAACATCTGGGCGGCTCTAAGGCGACGAGGGGTCCCAGAGAAACTAGTCCATCTCATCGAAGCACAGTATGAGGCATTTTCGTGCAAGGTCTTGCACGACGGTGTCTTGTCCGAACCAATCCCGGTAACTGCTGGAGTGAGACAAGGATGTATTCTATCACCGCTACTTTTTCTAATCGTAATGGATGAGATTCTGATTGGATCGATTGACTGTGCACCGAACCGAGGATTGCCGTGGAATCCTTCAACAATGGAGCAACTGAACGACCTTGACCTGGCTGACGATATTGTTTTGCTCGCCCAAACACAACCAGATATGCAGAGCAAACTCGACGACCTCACCGAAAGTTCCAAGGCAGCAGGTCTCAAAGTCAATGTCGGAAAGACCAAGTCGATGGAGATCAACACAGGAGATCCCTCCTGTTTCCTGGTAGCTGGGCAACAAGTTGAGAAAGTGGAGTGCTTCCAGTATCTTGGTAGCCAGATTACGCCTGATGGTGGTACCAGAAAAGACATCGAAACACGGATCAGAAAGGCCCGATTTGCGTTTGCGAGTCTCCGAAACATCTGGCGGTCACGCCAGATCTCTCTACGAACAAAAATCCGAATCTTCAACTCAAACGTCAAATCCGTATTGCTGTACGGGTGCGAAACTTGGTGCACATATGCGGTAACGACGCGAAAACTGCAAGTATTTGTAAACCGCTGCCTGCGGAATATCATCCGCGCTTGGTGGCCTGGCAACTGGATCTCGAATGAGGAACTACATCGCCGGTGTCATCAAAAGGCGCTAGAAATCGAGAGTCGGGAACGTAAGTGGAGATGGATTGGGCACACGCTGCGAAGAGATGAAAACGAGATTTGCAGAGAGGCGCTAGATTGGAATCCAGAAGGTCATCGAAGAAGAGGCAGACCCAGAAATTCGTGGCGGCGAAGTCTAGCCGCTGAAATCCGAACTGTCGACGAGAATCTTGACTGGGACCAGGTGAAGACGCTGGCTCCGGATCGTCAACAGTGGAGGTCTTTTACCACGGCCCTATGCACCGGAGGATCGGCGCGGGATCATTAAGTAAGTAAGTGTGTTTTGATCACTTTTTTGTAATTAGAAGCTCAAACTGCACTGATTTGAAAATTTTCATGTAGGATTTTGAAATAATTTTGAAGTTTTGCAAGTTTCAGTTATCAAAATCCACAATTTTTTTGAACTTCGATGGCCTTTTTTATAGAAAAATCATTCGAAAATGCAAATTTTTTTGTACCGATCTTGAAGAGCAAGAAATCTTCAACAATAACATTTTTTCATACTGGAAAATTTCCAGCAGATTATTCGAATTATCTACGAAAAAAATATGTAAGCCTGTACCAAAACTAGAGCAAGCCTGCCTTGACACTACCTTTTTTAAATATTCCTTGCACAAAGGCTACAAAAGCAACCAAAAGTCACATATTTACTTAAATCACAGAGAACAGACGTACAACCTAGCCCACGCAACTTGTGTAAAATTTTCAACGATCGATTTTAACCAATGCAAAACAAATCTATTAAAAATACTTTCCTTTTTTCCAGAAAAAATCCCACAAGATAAGTTTATTTTTGTTCAAAATTTTCAAGTCTAAATTAGTTTTTTTTCAGTATTTCTTTAAAAATATGTGGGAATTAGGGGTTAAAAAGGCTCTATAACTCCGTTCGCAAAGTTCGTGTGGCGTCTGAAACTACGTCCAATCGATTTACCGAAAATTTTCACTACAGTAAGGTTTTTTTTTTGAAAGATTTGTTTTTTGTAGGAGGGAAGATATTGAATTTCTTCGCGGTCTATACACTTTTTCCCCATTGTGCAATGTTTGTTTTTTGGCTGAGCCAGCAAGAGAAAAACAAATAAAAATTTAGATCACTTTTGAACAGACCGTATGAACTGTTTGGCATGTTTCAGAAACATTGTTGATAAAGTTTCGTAACACTTTCGTCCGGTAGCGTAATGGAAAAATATCTTAAAAACTAATCGCTATTTCATTCAAACTAAATGTACTCAATTTTGGACAATGGGATGCAAAAGTAATACTTGAAAGTAACCCGCTTTGAGATGTCTAGAATCAGTTCTGATGGGAGAGACTGGTCGTCAAGAAGCGGTATTAGTTTAATTTATCATTAGATCATTTACGATAACGCCTACTGAACGGCGCAATAGATGGCTTTCTTTTATACCGATTTTCAACGTATTTTTTGGATGTCAGCATTTGAAATTTTACAAACTTTTTTGAATTTTTTTTGTTTAAGCTTGTACGTCTGTTCATTGTGCTCAAATGAAGGCTTTGAAAGTTACATATTGAGACACAACATCAATGAGTGAATTATGTGCACTCATTGATGAACTTGAAAGTTGCAAAAGAGATTAATATGTAAGTTGTAAGGAACTTAAGTCACAAAAAGAGCACAAAAGTACTTAAAACGGGATCTACGTCACAAGAAGAAGTCACAAAAAGTGCATTTAGGTGCTTTCTTCCGGGATGGATGGCTGTCTGATTCGGCGGATGCGCCTGCAGGTATGCTATAAAATCTTATCACCACTTCGTAGTTAGCTTTCAGCAAGAACAACATCTAGGCGTGGCCTTGTGGTAGCTTGTTCGATTTTCGCCATGAAGGTCGAGGTTTGATCCCCAAGCCGGGCAAGTTTTTTTCAATAAGTAATTTGATTACTTGAGAAATGTGGGAAAGATGCAATCGAGCAGGAAATTGAACAAATCTCGGCTGAATAGAAGGTCATTCAGAATTGTTTTGGAACTTGAAAGTATCAAAAAGAACTAAAATTTTGAGCTGCAAAGAACGTACTGCGTAGCTGTTCTATGGGACTTTTGGTTGCTTGGGATTTTATTTGTTCTGATAGTGCGGAATTATTATGACTCACAACTGACGCACATAAAACTCCAGGCCATGATAACTGAATTAAAAATTCAAAAGTTTAAAAAAACAAACAATCCCCCTAAAGATTCCATCTTCTACAAAACGCATCCCACAATTATGATGCCATCACCTATAAATTTATGCTACATTACTTGCGCTCTCGCCTTGCCAAGTATCTTACAGCCACTGGCTGGTATGGAATCAAATTAGACTACATAATGGTTTAATTAAAAGTGACGCGCAAAATAACCGAAAGGAACCTAACTGAAACACACCTTGAATTTGCCTTGCCGGTTAGGAATCCGACGACTGGAGGTCTCTGGGATGGGAAATTGAATGTTAATATCGGCTTATTTCACGACCGAGTTGAGTTGAGCTGAGCAGCGGATACCGAAGAAAAATAGCCAAGGTGCCAACGTTTTCAGACAAGAAGCAAAAAAATTGTAAATTAAAACAATCGAGATAACATAGAAACATTAAAAGCGGCGAGGGAGATGAGAGATGGCATTTTCTCCACTTGTAAAATGGCCTGGTGATAACATGCAGCGGTTCCTTTGAGCAATACTGCGTGTCCAGATTGATTCAATTACACTAGTTTACAAAATTTTAAAAAAATCGTGAACTTGATAAACTGACCAACATTTTTAATGTGAAATCGGGCGCTGAATCCGAAAATGAAATTCAAAAAAATCTCAGTAGAACCGTTTTTGAATTATGCTCCAAATATGAAATTTCGAAAAAAATTAAAAAAGTTCTTGTACTTAGATTAAAATATCTCGGACGGCATAACAGTAATTTGAAATCCCTCTTTAGCATATTGAAGGTGAATAAGTTTTCTATCGATCATCTGAGCACTGTTTTTGCGTTTGACCAACAGTATTGCTGATATTAGTGACTTTATGAGAAAACAAATAATAAAAAACGCATTTTTTAAGAGAAAATTTAGTTTTAACGAAAGTTTTAGACTCGATGGTAACATTTAAAAAATCGGATTTTCTTCTGCGCTTAAATGTCAATTCAAAACAAAGATTTCAAGTGGTTATTTATCAAAATCGGTTATTGCTACTTTACAATAACTGAAATTTTTGGAGTTTTTAATAATTTAACAAACCGCAGTTCACTTATCATAGTATAGGAAGAATGAAACATGATAAATTTCCCTCGCTCCAAGTCAAAATTATTTATTAGCTTACCAGAAGGTCATATGCCAAGTTTCAGGAAGATCTGACCATAGGGAGGGGTTGCTTAAGTCTCAAACGTGAATAAAGTTTTGAGGTATTTCGCCCGGAAGGAACGAAAAATACTGGTTTTTCATCAATAACTTTTTTCATCACTAGCTGATTGTTTTTTATGGTTGATTTTCTTAAAGCCTAAGTTGAGACAAACATTTCACCCGAAGACTGTAACTCGATTGGATTTGAAACAGAAAAGTTATTGCGGTTCAAAGGCCGCAAATTGTGTCCAACACACAATGAGTACTTTTTACGCATTGCGTTTTATACGAGAATTTTTGACCAAAATACAATCTTTGAACCGCAATAACTTTTCTGTTTGAAATCCAATCGAGTTACAGTCTTCGGGTGAAATATTTGTCTCAACTTAGGCTTTAAGGAAATCAACCATAAAAAACAATCAGCTAGTAATGAAAAAAGTTATTGATGAAAAACCAGTATTTTTCGTTCCGCCCGGGCAAATAACCTCAATATTTTATTCACGTTTGAGACTTAAGCAACCCCTCCCTATGGTCAGATCTTCCTGAAACTTGGCATATGACCTTCTGGTAAGCTAAAAAATAATTTTGACTTGGAGCGAGTGAGATCTATCATGTTTCATTCTTCCTATACTATGATAGGTTTACTGCGGTTCGTTAAATTATAAAAAACTACAAAATATACTGTTATGGTATAGTAGCCATAACTTCTTCAATTTTCAACCGATTTTGATAAATAACCACTTGAAATCTTTGTTTTGAATTGACATTTAAGCGCAAAAGAAAATCCGATTTTTTAAATGCTACCATCGAGTCTAAAATTTTCGTTGAAACAAAATTTTCTCTAAAAAAATGCGTTTTTTATAATTTTTTTTCTCATAAAGTCACTAATATCAGCAATACTGTTGGTCAAACGCAGAAACAGTGCTCAGATGATCGATAGAAAACTTATTCACCTTCAATATGCAAAAGAGGGATTTCAAATTGCTGTTATGCCGTCCGAGATATTTTAATCTAAGTACAAGAACTTTTTAAATTTTTTCGAAATTTCATATTTTAAGCATAACTCAAAAACGGCTCTACTGAGATTTTTTTAAATTTCATTTTCGGATTCAGCGCCCGATTTCACATTAGAAATGACTTTCAGTTTACTGAGTTCAAAAATGCTGTAGACTAGTGTTATTAATGTTGATTTTGTATTACATTTGAGAGCATAATTTATGCTGCCAGGGAAATAAAGTCAAAGGTTATATTTCATTAGAGAGTTTCTGTCTTCTATTGTTTAAAAAAAGGAAATTTAGCTTTCTGAAAATTTTTGTCGTTTTTCGATTTACAAAATTCTTTTTTTTTTCAGGTTCACGCATCTGACCAACAAATTTCCTTATGAATGAATATCAACAGGAATTGCTTTTATCAAAATCGCTTTGCGAAATGCCAGCCGAATCGTAAAATCTTATTTTTATTCGACTCGTAATCTCCGCAGAAGCTGACACGCTGATGATGATTGAATAAACTGGTTTTCGATTCGTGGGCCTTTTTCTTTTTCATTCATCTTCCTCCCGGCTAGTTTGATAGCAAATGGTTAAGGCTAAACCGCAGCCAGCCCGAATTTAATCCGACAATTGATTGGCGTAAAATCAAATTTCCTGCCACAGCCCGCGAACTTTTGACACGAATTCTTCGGTTTTTTGGGAAAGGTAAACCATACCACAACAAGAGATCCGATACATTTTCTGTGTAATGCAATAGATTTTCATCGCAATTTTTGCTGTTATTCTATTACTTCCAGAATCGATACTTTCAGCTGCACCTAAGCAACTCCCCGAAAACTCATTCATTCATCAGTAGCAAAACTTGAAAAATTTTAGTTTCTAGAGAATCGAGTCGATCGTAACACATGGTTCTCATTAACACATGCGAGTAGGTACTTGTACGTATGTAGGTACATGCAAAACGTTCTCTGTGATTATTTTTATGAATGAACCGATCGTTAAGAACAGGTTTAGCATACATCTATCTTCAGAAGTTGCAGCAGCAGCATCAGTAGTTGCCCTCACAACGTTGGTATATGATTGGTGAATGGTGTCGTCGAGTGTTTTTTTTTTTTTCATTCAAGGTAGGATTTTGAGATGTGCATGCTGTTGAAATTGGTGATGCAGCAGCAGCTGTAGCGAGATGAAGTTTCGCAAATATCTTGATCTTGCGAAATACTTGCCAAAGGGGTTTTATACATTTAAAACTGCTAGACATCAAATAATTGTAAACATAGTCAGAATCTGTGTCATAAATTTTGTTGTGAAAATTCGTTGTAAAGTGGTTTATGATAAAAAGGGGAAAATATTTAAGAACACCTAGGCCCCAAAAATTTATATTTCGAAAAGATAACTTATATATTGAATACAGAAAGCTGTTATTATTTTTTCTATACCCTACGAGCCCGAAAAAAAACATACAATATTCCAATGAAAGTTGCGACATTTTTTTTTTTAAAGATAATCGATTCTCTTGACGATGAACGATTATCGAACTGGAAAACGATTTGCTGGAATCAAGTCCATTCAGATGCTGTAACGTTAAATCCGGTAGCCACGACCTAAGACGTGAGAATCTTTTCTTCATCTTCTTGAAGTAATGTATATCTACTGACAGCTGCATCGTGACCGATTAACTGGAAGATTCCTCGTTGAAACAGTTTTTAATTTATTTTATTGCTCGGCTAATAACTAATTATATCTTATTGGGAACAGGGCAACAGGTTTAGGGATTTAATACAATCTACTTCTTTGGTTGAGAACAGGTTATTCAAATACACTATGTTGTTGCGAAATCAAGTGAATGGAAGGTCACCAACTAGATTGCGGTCTTTGATGTTAATTGATGGTTACTAAAGTCAATACGAGATCTATGGTTAATTGAAATACGTCTTGAATCGAGATTGTTGCAAGGAAGCAAGACATGCAAATCGTTTATATCTCACCTTATGTAACATTGAGGTGTTTTTGTGTATTTTCATAACTTATTTTGTTTGTTTCTGGTACATCACTTCTAATCTGAGATAACTGCACAATCATCCTTGATTGAGATGAAAAGGGTTTATTTATTCAAGCAGAAAATAATTCTGAGTACAATTTTCGCAGATGTTCTCCGATTATTTTGTTCAAAATACAAAATAATACCAATAGTCAGATAGTGATAATTTAGTGTAAAAAAGATCCATCTGAAGTTGCGAAAAGAATTTTTCTTCTCGGGTTTTTTTTTAAATACAACAGACCTGAATACAAGGTTCCATACAATTTCAATAACAATACGACAAAACTTGAGAAAGTGATGCTTTAACAAATGATTTTACACCAATTTGGAAACACATACAAGTATTGAAATAACGAGATTATTTATTTTGCTAAACAATCCCTTATGATTTTTAAATTTAGTGGTTTGCATAAAAAATCTCTAATAAATAGAAATGATTTTTTTTTTAATTTTGAATATAAACAAATGAGGAAATAACGGGTAGATAGAGTTTACTTACTGAATGACCCCTGTCTCAAAATGGAGTTTCCATACAAAATTTATGTTTTGTAATTTTCTTCGAATTCGGCCCACAAGCAAGAGAACTTCAGTTATAAACTTGGAATCTGATATAAGGTTCTGAACTGATTTAGGAAATTTTAAGGTAAATTTGGAACACATTTTTTCATACAAGTTTTAGATTGAGCAGATTCGATTTATGATTTAAACATTTGCAGCATGTATTTGTTTCAAGGTTAATAAATGAAATTATATCATGTTTACGATTAAAATCATATACACTGCCGGCCAAACGTTTGGGATCACCCGATAAAAAACATGCAAATTTTGATCGTATCATTTTAAAATATAATTTTTGTATGAATCTATGAAAAAACAACAATTCCTTAGCTTTCAAATGAACCCTTCAGATTTGCAATACGATGTTAGATGAGAAAGATATGAATGAGATAATTTTGCATGTTTTTAAAAGAATGATCCCAAACTTTTGGCCGATACACCATACTGAGGAGTGATCCCAAACTTTTGGACGATAACCTAAGTGTCTGCTTTATTAATTAAAAGTACATTCTTAAGTTTTTGCACAAAATTTTTTGATTGTGTTTTGAGAAGTATAGAATAAGGATTCTAATGCAACTCAAATTTTGAAATTTTGTCCACCCTATCCCGGGATGATCGGCTTTGAATATTGAGTGCGATTTTTTGAAAATGTTCTAACTTTAGGTTAAGTTTTAGTATCAAAACTAAAACATTATTTCTGGGCAAAACACCTCCAAAATAGCTATTGCCCATTATCTTTCAAATGAGATCAGAAGATTTGCAATATGTCCTAAGACGGTTGAGATATGAACGATCAAAATTTGCATGTTTTTTATCGGGTGATCCCAAACTTTTGGCCGGCAGTGTATAAGAGGAATTCAAACTAAGATTACAAATTCTTTCTATGGAGAATAAGTGCATAATGGCCACTCGAAACAAGATAGACACTTTTAATTTTGGTGATACTGTATAGTTTTGTGTATTTTTTTGAAACAACACCAGCTCCAAAGCTCATTTATCATTTGTCTCCGTATAAAATTTATAATTGGTTTAAAATTGTAACAACGTGATTTTTAAGAAAATATAATAAATTTTCCAAGTGGTGCGAATAATAAATTAAAAAAAAACTTCAAATAAGCTTTCCCAAAAATATGAACGAAACCCCCACATCTAATACTAGAAGAAACATCCTTCCTTTTACTTTTTATGAAATTTTCCAAGTGTCTTTTTTTGTGCTCGTTATTTCCTTGTATCTTCTATGATATTTTTTCATACATTTTTTTTCTTAATTTGTATAATATTCAGAATATTTAATTGTAAATGTGGCACTTGAGGGCTCATATGAACACCAGTATTTACTTGGTTAACTTGCTAAAAAAATGTAAATACCAAAGTTTTAGTCTCGAAAGAAAAATAAAGAATTTATTAGTGACAGACATCCATTTCTTCGTATCTTAACATCTTATTTATTTAAACGACATTTTCATTGCGAATCAAATATTAAATCTCATTCTGACTTTAAATTTGGATTTTGGATAATTATCTGGATAATTATTTGAGAGGGAAAAAAAGGATGAAATTTATTCAATAACAGGTATAATCCAGGAGTTATTTATATAAATTATGAATTTACAGAACAAATCAGCGAACAGCTTAATTTAAATCGGCCCCAGTTTCTGATTTCTGAAACTTACTATGAAAAGTAATTGGAATTTCTTATTTAGAGTTTTTGAATAAATTCATAACTCGTCAATCTTGTCAGAAACTTATCTTAAATTTTGAATCTGAACTGAAAAACTCTATCTTTAGCTGTATCCAACATCTGATAAATTGAATGCATGCCCGAGCAGATTTTTACGGCAAAATTATACCAAAATTTGATATCATGCCTCCAAAGTAAACTTTGGTATCAATTTGCCCGAATAAAGGTGGTTTCATATACGGGTATCTCGGTTATCCCAAGTGTACGTTTCACTGAACCTAAAAGATGCCTCGTTTAGCCAACATTTTCAAACGTGTTTTGATGCAAAATGATACCCCTTTTGGAATTATTTACAGCCAAAATTTGGTATCGTTCTGCTTTTAGGATTCTTTTATAAAAGACGGTTTTACGGGGTATCAAAACACTTTAAGTGAAATCAAAATTTGGCGTTAAGTGCTTTTATCACAATATTCGAGAACAATTTTAAGGAATATCGCCAAAAATCATGCCATTTTAGAATAATTTGAAACGAATGGGTAAATTAACCACTTCAAAACTGTAATTTTTCATCGCAGAGAAATCAATTCCAAATCATGCTATAATTTTAATTTCACATTACTGCTCTATAGAAATAAACAAAACCTTTACGATTCCTTTTTAAACAGTCGTAGAAAAATCAACACCAAAATATTGCTTTGATTCTGCAATCAATGCTTTAATTTGATGTCCCGAGCTGACTTTTTTGGCAATATAATGCGCGCATTGGAATACAAAATTTTCAATTAAAAAACCGGGCAAATCTGGCCAAAATCATAAAACTTCTTAAAATTTCAAGAATTTAAAAATTAAGACATAAAAAATATTTTTTTGTCGAGGCACCTCAGTGACAATAATATTTAATTTATTATTCCAAAAAAATTTTACAATAAAATTTGTTATTTGACGCAAAAATCTTAAACTATGTTAACATCATTCGAGCTTTTGGTTTTGATTATGCTGTAATTGTAGATAAATACGCGCAAACCCATAGTTTTTTTCATCGGGCTTTCCTCAATTATTTCTTTGAAAATCCGGTCAAGCCCAAAACCAGGTCCGGTCAGGATAAAACCAGGTAGTTTAGAATGCTTACACTAGACACCACCTCTTTGGAGAAATTCATAATTCTGAAGAAAGTGGCCCAACATTAAAGAAAATTAATATATCAAATTGGCTTCCTTGATATTGTTTTGAGTTTTCATCACAGCGTGGTCGAAAATTGTTGTTCATATATTTGCATTTCACACGCTCCGATTTTCTCGCTTTTGTCTATTTATTCATACGTTTATCATCTTACTCAATGTTGTAATCCCAGAAAAAACAAAACCAACAAAAACAAATCATATAAAATGTTACTGTAGGATTCATGACCACACTTGATAAAAAAAAGTTTGCTAGAGTTTGAATAGTTTGAGTTCTATAGCTCAAATAAGTGTTTTTATCTGTTCAAATATCCAGCAAACATTTTTGTATGCATATTTCGCAAAACGTTTTGTTTTACCTTTCATATACATCATAGAATTATCGCATAAAACTCGAAAAAAATCTGCATTTACCTTCCAAAGTGGAGGCAATATACATACATACATATTTCAAACTTCTGGCTTGAGCGATAAGAATTATACAAATTTGACGATATTCAACACCTCATGCTGAAAGTATGCTAGAAAGCGCAAATTTTGCTCTTAATCCATGCAAACCGTTGCCACCGATAATATTTGCTGCTACTCTCTTTGGACAATTTTTTTAAATGGACCATATGATTTTTAGCAATCTGGATCGCAGAGAGAATAACAAGGTTGTTTATCATATCCGATTTATAACGACTTTAAGTAACCCTTTTTACGAACGTTTACTTATTTGGTAGGAATTGCGATTCGCATTAACATTGTTAACGATTTGAGCTATAATTTCGAATACGATTTTATGTTTGCTGGGTAATTATCGAGCTGCGTCTAGTAGTTTTTGTATACTGATTAAAACTTACAGAGCAAACATCTTATTCGAATCCTTAAGGCCCATTTACAAAATCTAATTTTATTTTTACCTCAAAAACGTCACTAAGCTAGATAATGATACATGATGGAATCGATGGGGAATGGATGAAAGATGAAAATCCAGCTAGTCTTGTTGTTTAAACCCTTCTAGAACTGTTGTTATTCTGATTTGCCGCCATGATGCAAATTCCACGCTGAAAACCGGGGGAATCGGAATAAAAACAGATCTATGAGATTTTGAACAAGAAGACCAGTTGAACATTCATCTTTCAATCAATCCCCATCGGTACCACCATGTTACACATGATAGTTGTATCGTGTTTATGATTTATTTTCAAAATAAGTTTTTTTCACGATCATTTTCATGTGAAATGTAAACCGGTCTTATGATTTGAAACTTTTTTTTAAGTATCTCGTGTTCTTAATTCGAATATTTTGGCGCTTCGAAATGCAAAAAATCATCAGTTTCTAACAAAATAAACCATAAGTTAGGAACCAATATACTAACACATCTTTAACCCTCATCCGCATTAGATTTCATTACCCTAATCAGCACTTGTGGTGTCAATTTGACACCACAAGTTCAAATCGTTATAACTTTTGGCGTGTTAGACCGATTTAAACAAAACTTACATCAAAAGAAACCTTGTAATGTCAGTAAAATATGTTTAGAACATTATATATAGCTAAAGTTACTAGTTTTCTCGTTATTCAGCATGAAAGAAAAAAAATCCGAAAAAACATGCCTCACGAAAACTGCTGTACTTCATATTTTACACGTTTTGGTAAAGTATGGTAGAGTTTTGAAAAAAATATGACTACAAAATGTATTAAAATTCGAACATTTTGCTGTCTTTAGATTTTTGATGCAACAAAAATTGAGTTTACTGGAATTTTTCAAAGTTCACTACTCTGCGCGATTTTTTTACAAATTGAAATTTCATCTGTTTTTGTGGTCCACCGTCAGGTTGTACCCGGATTATCAGTGCTTTTACTTTGTTTGGACCAACCAAGAGTATATTCATTGGAAAGCACATTTAATCTCCATTCTAGTGAGGTGCTACAATTCACGCTGTGAGATTTCACAAAAATATGAAAATTATAAACATAAAATCATTCCTGAATTTCTAGAACTACAAGCACCTCGTCCAGCAAAATGTGTTTGTTTTCTCTCCGAGTAGGTACGGTGGGTGGTGATTCGGGCAGAGAGCGAAGCCGACAGACGAAATAATGATGCGTGTCGTACGTTTCTTAGTTGGAAATTTTCTATTGACAGTAGTTCACGTTTGCTAGTCACGACACGCATCATTATTTCGTCTGTCGGCTTCGCTCTCTGCCCGAATCACCACCCACCGTACCTACTCGGAGAGCAAACAAACACGTTTTGCTGGACGAGGTGCTCGTAGTTCTAGAAATTCAGGAATGATTTTATGTTTATAATTTTCATATTTTTGTGAAATCTCACATCGTGAATTGTAGCACCTCACTAGAATGGAGATTAAATGTGCTTTCCAATGAATATACTCTTGGTTGGTCCAAACAAAGTAAAAGCACTGATAATCCGGGTACAACCTGACGGTGGACCACAAAAACAGATGAAATTTCAATTTGTAAAAAAATCGCGCAAAGTAGTGAACTTTGAAAAATTCCAGTAAACTCAATTTTTGTTGCATCAAAAATCTAAAGACAGCAAAATGTTCGAATTTTAATACATTTTGTAGTCATATTTTTTTTAAAACTCTACCATCGCTCAAACAGTATTTACTAGCAATCGAATGAAAAGTAGGATTTTTAGACCACTTTTTTAAACTTTTTGTGACCATTTCATTAAAAAAAATTTAAAAAAATATTTCTTGTCTTCATGATGTAGGCATTAACTTCAGCTTTCATATGCATAAGGCAAATATTTTTTTGGACGTATGAACTACAGCAGTTTTCGTGAGGCATGTTTTTTCAGATTTTTTTTCTTTCATGCTGAATAACGAGAAAACTAGTAACTTTAGCTGTATATAATGTTCTAAACATATTTTACTGACATTACAAGGTTTCTATTGATATAAGTTTTATATGAAGTTCATAATAATTCAAACGACTTAAATAGATTTTACTTTTGTGGTGTCAAAATGACACCAAAAGTCGGAAAAGGGAGTTTTTTTGTCCAGGCTTCCAGGGTTCGTCCGTAAAAAAAGTAAAGATGCAATATTGAAGAACTTTTGAATTCATTTAGGGTCCCCGAAGAAATTTTTGTATTTTGAAGCTTCTGAAAAAAGTTACAAGCCTTCAAACTTGCAATGGTATCAAAATGACACCCTAATGCGGATGAGGGTTAAAAAAAACACTGATTTTTTATCAATTTGCATTTCTCTAACCAACCAAAGTCTATAAATTTTTCTTACATGTTGTAGTTTCATAAAATTATAATTCTAGAAATAAAAAAAAAGACAATGTTAAAACGTTTTTATTATTTTTTTAAATTTTCTTTTAAAACTTAAAACTTTCATCTTAACAACGAGATCCCATAGAAGAAAAAAAAAAATCATAGGCACCCCTCAATTAGTCATAACCAAGTCTTGAATTATGGACATCTCAGAAAAAGTGTATTTGGTAGACCAGTGTCTACCAAATTCACTTTGGTAGACACTGGTTTACCAAGTACACTTTTTCTGTAAAATGATCTTCTGTAAAATGTATAAGGAAAATTTGTTTTTTTTTATTGATAAATTAACACACCTTTATTAAAAAAAATTCTTTTGTACAGCAAAATTCAAGCAATATTTTACAGCCATTCCATTAAAACGTTGAATCGATATTTTTCAATTGTTGATCATGTGAGTTAGATATAAAATATGGTGATTTATCTAACTGATGGCTAAATTTTAAAAATTATTGAGCTATTTTGAAGACTTTTTGTATGATATTCCATGATGTCCATTATTTTATTCAATATCAAGTTCAATAGAGTGTCCCAAATGACCCGACTTTTGAAAAACTCATGCACTGCAGGCGAAAATTGATCCTAGGCCTAGTACAAGATCTAATGCCAAATTTGGACCAGATCGGATCACGGGAAGGGGTCGCTCAACGAGCCTGAAGTTTGTATGAGATTTTGAGACGTGTTGTTCGAGAGAAACATGAAAAACCAGTTTTTCATCAATATCTTTAGTTCCCGTCGATCGATTTCTTTTAAAAATGGTTTTTATTGAAGTCTAAATTATGAAAAATGTTTCATCCGAAGACTGCATATCGATAAAAGTTAAGATAAAAAAGTTATTAGGCTTCAAAAATGGGCAAACTTTTTAACGGTGGTATTCATCACTGTTAATGAGGCGTCAATATGTTCGACCGCCCCGAACCAAAGTTATTCATGAAAAACTGGTTTTTCATGTTTCCCTCGAACAAAACGTCTCAAAATCTCATACAAACTTCAGGCTCGTTGAGCGACCCCTTCCCGGGACACGATCTGGCCCAAACTTGGCATGAGATCTTGTACTAGGTCTAGGATCAATTTTAGCCTGCAGCGCATAACATTTCACAGGTTTTGAAATTCCCATACAAAGTTGGGGCAGTCTAAAGTTCATGTGATTGTTGTTAAATATGCATAGCAAATAAACATTCGAAAACGTTCAAACAGGTTGTTTGTTAACGCTTAAAAGCGTTTTTGCCTGTTTTCTGTGTTCAAAGTCTGCACGGGTCCTCTTAAAATTTAAAGTTGAAACTATAGATTTTTCAATAAAGACATGGACTAATAGTCAAGATCTGAAAATAAATTAAAATTAGAACATCTTTTAATAAAATCTATGATTTAAAGAGGATTGCTTAAACTGGATTAACCATTGAATAGAATCATATTGGCATGTTTGCGTATTTTATGACCATATTTCTATTGAAAGTAATCGATTCCATGTTTTTTTTTAAGAAAAGCAAAAGCCTTTGATTGATTGGATGGCCTATGATATGATATCATTCAGTATACACTCTAAGATGAAGCAATGCAGTGAACGGTCCCGTTCCATTATTATGTTTAGTAAGCGACGATCAATAACTTGTTCCCAATAGTTGATTTGATTAATTCAGTCGATAAACGGTGTACACAAGAGGTTTATATTTACAGAAACCCATCTCAACAGCAGACAACTGCCATCACGCACCACAACCGCCAATCAAGAACCGAACATAACGGATCTCCGGCTACCCCGTGGGCGAAAATTACATATTCCTGGGACATGGCTCGATAGCGAATCGTATAGTATCTCTTTCTTCGCCCGTAAAACCGAAACATCCAGGGATGCTGGAGCAGAAATTCTCATCAGTCCGGTCCGATCCATCCCGGTCACAATACACACATACCGGTAATTAATTCTTCCATCTTTAACTTCCTTTCCCTGAACACGTGTGCGTACGAGGGGATCACAACACCAAGACGGGCGAAGAAGCGAACCGGCCCGGGGAAACTGCCCTTAAAAGAAACCATCTCTGAAAGACATTAATTCAATTATTACATTCTTGGTCTCTTTGGCCGTTCATCCCGTCGAGTCGTGGTCCAGTCGCAGCTCGCAGCATCAGCACCCGGGAAGAAGTGATGATGGCGCGGTTCTCTTTCGGGAAGTTTTTATGACCAGCTGGCCGAGGCGCGATCAGAAGAAATCGCTGACAACGGCGCTTTTCTTATGTTGCGCTTCCTAGTAGCGCGATCGACATACTTATGGGCAACCCTACATATCGTATTGGAGTCAACGAACTCCGAACCGCCTTTGAAATCGGAGCAGAACAAAGTTGTTGCAATATTGTTAATCCTTTCTTTGTAGGACGGTGATTGTTGTTTACCGATTTGTTTGAACCCACCCGAATGTATCACTTTCCACTTACTCTCGGATGGCAACAGTGATGATGATGAGCATTAGGGAAGAGGTCTTGAAGATCGTGCCACTGAATAAGCATCTACTTCCGGCTGACTGTTACAGAAAACCGAAACCGAGCGTGATTTACCTCGAACGAATTCGTGCCATCGACCATTTTCGGCATTTTTGCTTTCATCCCGCACGGAACGATCGACAGTTTGTAGTCGCAAAACCCTTCTTTGCTCACTCGTTGGTTAATTGAAATGTTGGCGGAAGTAACAATACTGGTTGATGCTGCTGGTGGAGGTTCAGACGCAGAAGCGTTGAGGGTTTTCCAAACGAACAGTGCGTACAGATTATGTTGCTTCCGCTTTTACGCGTGCAATGCGTGCAAATGGGACGACTAATTAGGGAAGTGGAATTAATACCTTAGCGAGTTTATCTCCGGCTTCCGTTTGACACCTTTTCGGTGGTAGTAGGTTGTTAGTGTTGATGTGATAATAAGAGAAAAACAAATAATGTTTTAATTTTTGATTCCAAACTTAGAATGTTATACTTTTCGGTATAAATAGCTTTCAAATTGAAAAGGAATCAAAACAATTCAAATAACCAAACCAACTTTAAAGGGGAGAGCATAAATCGGAGGATACTAATTTTATCCAATATTCCAAAAAATAAGTACCTGAAAACTATAGACATGTCCACACCCATCCGAAAAGCAAACGTTAAATTCATCTGGATTTTCACGTAGGCGCTGATTACGTGAATTTTTGCTGGACTTACGTGAATCACTTGGAAGCAGTGTTCGGCACAAAAGCGCTAATCCGCTATTCGCTAGTTAGTCCGCTAACTTTTCGTTAGCGGTTTAATTTTGCCGCTAAGTTTTGATTGATCTAGCGAATTAAAAAGTTCCGCTTTTATTTGGTTCCGCTAATTGAAGACCGCTAACTCCCATATTTTTGTAACAATCTCTCAAATTATTAGTGACAGAATAAACTTTTTGTCATTAATGAAGTTAAAGTAACATTGGGCATCATTCTGATCGCTCAATTGGATCAATTGGAGGAATGCGTACTCGAGTTAGAGAAATGATTTATTTAGTGTCATTTTTTTTCTCTTTTAGCACTTTTTTTTCGCAAAATTTTCAGAAGAAGATAACAATAAAAGGTGTTAAACAATATAAAACTATTTTTAACAACTCTTCATCAGCGTTTGCTTTCAAGTGGTTGAGATATTTACTTTTCACAATACAGTTTCTTAGAGATTTTACAGATCAGTTCATATAAAAATGTCATAAAATCACCTTTGTAGCTTTCGTTTTAAGTTCAAATAGAAATTGCATAAATATTCACGTTTGACAATGCTCCAGCAAGTTTGAAAAAGGAGTAAATAGGTTAAAGATTTTAATTGAGGTTAATGTAATATAATGCCAAAAACAGCAAAATGGAATGAATTGCACAAAAGATTGTTTGCAACAAAATTGCATTTATCTACTTTGCACAAAACCGTTGAATCGAGTAAATTTTTAACAGAAATTGAAATAAGAAAAATGAGTTATAGCTCCCATCTTCCATATTTTGTTCTTTTGCTCTTGTAATTGTTCGAAAATTTGGTTGTTTTTATTTGTAGAACACAAAAACTTGTAAAAATTCTTCTCTTTGACAGTTCTTGTTTTGCTCATAAAGTTTAATGAAAACTTGACAAATTTATGTAATTTTAAATTAAATACAGGAAATTTTATTTATTCCCCCTTGGGGAGTATTAGAAATCAAAGTGGAAAGGACGTGATTTAAAAAGAATTTGATATTTGTTCCGACCTTAATGTTGGTCAACAATTAGCGATTAACGATTAGCGCTTTAAGCTTAAAGCGATAACTTTTTCAGCACATTTAGCGTATTTAATTAGCGGTCGCTAACTTTTTATGAGTTAGCGATTTAATTAGCGGCGCTAATTTGTCAGTTAGCGATGCCGAACACTGCTTGGAAGTTAACACAAATTCACTTGATCTGTAAGTGAAATTCACATAGCCGTTTGCTGTCAACACAAAGTCACATTGAAGTTACGTGAAAATCCAGTGACCCTCCAAGTACAAACGGATTTGGTGCACTTTATGTGATGTTCACGTAGCTCTGAATAACTTACTCACGTAAAATCTATGTGAAAGAACACAGTTCTCAATATGGCTTCCACCCAACAGTTAGTGCAAGCAGTTAGAAAAATTACGAATAATGGAACTGATTTTTCGTAAGTATATATCTAAAATTTTGTTGTATATGATTTTTGTTAACATCTTTATCCTTTTCAACAGAATTTGGAATTGGACAGTTGGGACGAACAGGCAACGGCTAACAATTGTTAGCCTTAAGAGACATGAATGGAATTGTTGCGGCGAAACATTTTTAAATTAAAAAAAAGTGAAGTGAAGTGAAAATTATGGTTATAAATAAGTGCGTGCTTATTCCAAAAAATAAAATGTGTCTGAAAAATCAATTTTTTTTATTCATTTGTTCGGAAAAGACTAACTACGTTAACGTAGTTCATCTTTAACAAAATTTATGTGAAAGGCATATAGCAGAACGAATTCCTATTCACATTCGATCTACCTTATTTCCACTAACCTTCAAATAGAACTCACCTACAACACATATGAAAATTACGTGAATTTTGCTTGCTGTGCAAGCTCTTGATTGCTACCTGAAATTCACGTAGGTTCCACGTGATTTTCATGGTGGCAAAAATCCATGTACATTTTCACGTAGCGTTCATTTGAAAAGTTTTTTCGGTGCATGAATAATGTTACCAGAGTTTTTTCAGCACGTATCCGGCCGGACAAACCGGGCAATTTTTCTGATAACCTGGCAATATCCGGACATTGGATTTCAAAAGTTACGATCATAAATCCGAGCAAATTTTCTCAAAACCCAGAAATTACTAAGCCATTCAAGAAAAAAAAAATAAAAAAAAACTTTTGTAAATTTATTTTTCGGCATATCGGTGAAAAGTAGTTTTGAAATTGATAAAGATGGATAGAGAAGTGAGAAGAAAATTTACAGATGTTGAAAAGAGCGAAAGAGCACAAGACTTATCTTAAAAAAAAACTTTTATCAAAACTCATTGACAGGTTTTGAATCGAACTATAGGCTTCCAAAACACCTTTCGTGATTATTTTCATAAAACATGCTCCACACCCAAAATAATCCGCACGTAGCTGCTACGTGAAAAACTACATAATTTTTATCCAATTGATATTCACGTAAATTGTACGAATAAAATAAGTAAACGCTCCCCTAATAGGAATTTTCGCTCTATGAACATCACGTACAACTTACTTGAATTCCTAGTACGTTCAACATGTTATGAGGATGGAAGCTACGTAAAATTTGTTTAGCTATTCAATAATATTCGGATCTCTTCTACTAATTTGTAAGTATTTATTCTTGGCAGTAAAATGAAAATAAAATGAATTTATCGTAAATAAAATTGATTTTAATTATCTTTCGCCACATACTACACTTAATTCGTAATCTTAACAAATGCGGGACCTTTGGCAGGTGAGTTGCTTTGTTGGATCCTGTAGAAAATAGAAAAAAATCAATAATAAAAATAGAATTAATGATATTGATAAATAATTTACCTTGCGTAATTTCGGTGCATTTAACTCGGACATCCTACGGTGGGACTCGAACAAAAGAACGAATGACCGCCACCAGTTCCAACGGAAGGGCACTTGCAGCCACAGCGATTACTGAAAGATGATTAATCAAAAATTTAATAGTTATAATGAAGCATCATTTGCACTTACCAGGAGACAAAGCTAAATATATGGCAAAGATGCAAGACGATTGACAACAAATTCCTTTGTCAACTGACAAAACATTTTGCACGACGGCTAACAAAATCAACTGGCTGACAAATGCTTTTTCCAATAAGAATTTTCAACCATACGCTTGACAAAAATGAAAAAATGAATTCACTTAGACTTTACGTGAATTTCATGTGTCGTCTATGAGTAAGGAATGAAGATATCACGAAATCACGTAGAATCGATCAGATGCAACAAAATCTCCGTTTACGTGAAAAATACCGTAGAATAAATTTCTAAATTATTTTGGGTGCACAAAATTCGTTTTGGAGGCGTTCATTGTTTTTTATTTGTTTGATTTGCCAAATAAAGTGAATAAATCTGGGCAAAATCCAAGCATTTTTCAATAAAATCCGGGCAACCGGGCCGGGCCGGACTGTTCCTAAATTGTGTATGAAATATCTTGGCAAACCCGGTAACCTGGTAACGTTATCCATGAGTAAGGTTGCCAGATTACCCGGTTTGAACCGGATTTGAACGGATATTTAATGCAAAATTTGTCAAAAGTCCGGTCCGGCCCTGTTGCCCGAAATTTAATAAAAAGAAGAAAAAAAAAACAAAACAAAAAATTTAGTTGTAAAATTTTTTTTAATGCGTCCAAAACGAAATTTTTTGAGCGATTTTTACATAAATAATCATGTAGGGTTTTTTTAAAAGTCCAAAATACCACTAAAACCACTGATGAATCATGATAAACAAAATGATTTTCTAGTTTTTTTTTTATTCATTTGTGTTGATTAATTCCTGAGTTTTGACCAAATTTGCTCGGATATTGCCCAAATAACTTAGTAATCAATTATCCAGATTTTGCCAGGTTTTACAATAAAATAGCCCGGATTTGTCCGGTTTGGGTACGTGCTGAAAAATTTCAGCAACCTTACCCATGAGCAGACGAGTGTAAAGTCCCAACGACCAATGAATTTTATGCTTATTGGTTGAGCATCTAGATGTCTCCAAAGACACCGGAGAGAACTGTCAAGAAGAAAGTACAATGTAAACAAAACAAATTACAAACAATGAGTCAGTTTCGATGGAGTCGTATTACTATTTGACGAGTTTCGAACAAATGGATGTTTTAGGGTTTCAAACAAATTTGTGATTTGTGTATATGATAAAAATGTTAAGCGTAAAGCTGTTTTTCCAGTTGCTTTTAACTAGCATGAAGCACTAAATAGAAACAGATATGATTCGGGGAAAGATCCGTTTAGAGAAGCCTAAAATTGGTATTGCTGTATGGGATCGTTAGTTTTGAAAGGGATGAATAACTTTCAGAAGCTAAAATTCATCCAAATAATAAAAAAAAAAGTTAATTTTGAACTCAACTAGATAAAATAACCGGTTCCTCTGGCTTGTCCAAAGTTGTTAGTTTGATTTTACAATAAAAAGAATGAAGGTAAAATTTACCAGATAAATTTACCAACACAACAATCTTATATATAAAAATGGAGGAGTTTCCTTTGTACACCATCACGTATAAACGGACGACGGTCGGAATGAAGTGAAATTTGGTATCCGAGGGTTTTTCGGGCCAAAGATGGTTTGTATCTAATTTTTTATGGAAGGGGAGCAAAATCAACTAGAAATGGGACACAACTCGAAGAGCTTAAGAAGATTTTCATGAAATCTGATTCACGAAGACGAAAAAGTTAAAGAAATGTAAACATTTTCAAACGATTAATAAAGTAACAAGTCAAACGAAGTTTACCGGGTCAGCTAGTATAGAATAAATTGAGACCATCCATTCAACTACGATGATGATTTATTTATTTTTAGATCATATGCGATTGCACCTTTCCAAGCAACATGTACTTCAAAAGTTGATTTGACTTGTTCAAATGATGTTTAAATGACAGCATTTGAAATTTGACACAGGTTTCTGGTTTTTTACTATTTTAGCTTATACATCTATTTGTTATTTCGGTAGTCGATGTAGTGAAAAAATTAGTCTGATGCTATTTTTCTCAGCATAAAGTTATTCCTATTACATACATATATCATCTAATTGAAATATTTAAGTGGATTAATTTATGGGTTCATATACCATTGTGATCTTTCGGAAAGTGTTTACTTTTAAAAGAGCAATCCAGAAACAGTGCCACCTATTACGTCGTTGAAAAGTTATAAATCATGCAATGGATGGCACTGTTTTTCGTCAATTTTTAACGGCCTTTTTTGAAGAGAGCATTTAAAATTTTACACACGTTTCAGACAGTGAAAACTTCTATTTATAGGGTGACCCGGTGTGTGATTCGATCATATTTTCTGAAACTTGATCTCTAAATTTGTTTCCGAGATCCGAAATGTTTACTCTAATATTATTAGCTTCATGATTTCATGATTTCATGAGTTTTAATTATATAAAAATGTATGTCTTATTGGTCTGGATTACCTACCCTTTCACACATTTGAGGCGGGAAAGGGTGACGAATTACCATATGAGTATTTTTAGTTTTTCAATATTGTCACATGCCACATTTGGCTCCAATTGATTGAAATTTTTTTGAGTTATTCCGAACACAATTAGAATAAAAATCTGTCTGCTTCTTACCGACTCTGCCCTAAAACAGGAGGTTCAAAAACACTTGTTTACAGCATTTTTGAACTAAGTAAACTGAAGATTGCTGATTCCCAAAATGAAACTAAAAAAAATTCTCAAAAGAACAGTTTTTGAGCTATGCTCTAAATCTGAAATTTCAAATTCTCTGACTGCATAACATTAATTCAAAATCTCTTTTTGGCATATTTAAGGTAAATAAATTTGCTATCTATTATCTGAATTTCATTTTTAAATATTGTTTACATTAGCGACAATATGTTATAGAACGCATTTTTTTTTAGAGAAAACTTTGTTTTAGTGAAAGTTTTAGACTCGAAGGTAACATTAAAAAATCTGATTTTCATTTGTACTTAAAAATCAATTCAAAACAATGATTTCAAGTGTTTATTTATCAAAATCGCTTGAAAATTTAAGAAGTTATGGTTACTTTACCATAACAGTAATTTTTGCATTTTGAATAATTTTACGAGCCGCAGGGTACTTATCATAGTATAGGAAGAATTAAACATGGTAACCAG
This sequence comes from Uranotaenia lowii, assembly GCF_029784155.1. Taxonomy (NCBI): domain Eukaryota; kingdom Metazoa; phylum Arthropoda; class Insecta; order Diptera; family Culicidae; genus Uranotaenia; species Uranotaenia lowii. Next base: position 80,834,463 of record NC_073692.1, read on the forward strand.
AAGGTAACATACCAAATTTCAGAACGATCTGGCCTTGGGGAGGGGTTGCTTGAGTCTCAAATGTGAATAGGAATTTTAGGTGTTTTGCTCGGGAGGAACAAAAAATACTAATTTTTTATTGAGAATTTTATTCTTCACAAGCCGATTTCTTCTAAGGAACAATTTTCTCAAAGCCTGAATTGAGACAAATATTTCACTTCAAGACTGCAATACAATTAGACTTAAAACATAAAAGTCATTGCGGTTCAAAAATTGTATTTTAGCCGAAAATTCTCGCATAGAAAGCAACCGCCATAACTTTTTTGTTTTAAGTCTAATCGGTTTGCAGTTTTCCAATCATATATTTGCCTCAAAACAGTCTTTAAGAAAATTATTCATTAAAAGCAATCGGCCAGTGAAGAAAAAAAGTTATTAAAAAAAACCAGTATTTTTGTTCCACCCGAGCAAAATACCTTAAAATCCTATTTAGGTTTGAAACTCAAGAAACCCATGGTCAGTTCGTTCTGAGATTTGGCATGTGACCTTCTGGTGAGCTAATAATTAAATTTGAGAAAATCAGATTTTTAAATGTTACTTTTGAGTCTGAAACTTTCGCAAAAACAAAATTTTCTCTAAAAAAATGCGATTTTTATAACATTCCGTATCATAGAATCACTAATATAAACAATACTGTTGATTATACATATGCAAAAATGAAGTTAAGATGATCGATAGCAAATTTATTTTCCTTGCATATGCAAAAAAGAGATTTCAAACTATTGTTATGCATTCTGAAATATTTGAATCTGAGTACAAGTACTTTTTTAATTTTTCCAAAATTTCATATTTGAAAAACTGTTTTTTTGAGTTTTTTTTTTATTTCATTTTTGAATTCAGCACTCGATTTAACATTAAAAATATAGGTCGACTTGTCAAGTTCACGATTTTTTTTTAATTTTGTAAACTAGTAAAATTATTCGTACGCAAACAATCTCTCTTATAGAAAATGGTCCTTTTGCATGAAAAATTCTCAATTTATGCAAAAAAAACTTGTATGTCTTTCTGCTGGATGGTCTTCCACAATTTTAATCATTCCCACTTATTTCGTACATACCCAAAAACATGCTTATATAAAATTTTGTTCCGTTGTTGGTCGATTTTGGGGTATATTACAATTATAAAAACATACCTTCTATCGGAAAACCTTTCATTGCCACTCTTCTTCCCCGTGCCAATTTGCTCGATAAGAAGTTCACATGTTTTGCAAAAAAAAATACAGAAGTCCTATAACTCCGCTAAAGAAGTAAGGGGTCTCAAATAATCATAAAACATTTATCGTATCTACAAACCTTCCCACCTTCCCATACTAAATTTGGTTAAGTTTCCATGATAAAATCTCGCATTCTGCTATTTTTTTTTAAAAACCCCTCTTTCTCCTCCCTATCTTCCCTCTGGTTAAAGGAAAGGGTAATTATTCGGAGGAAATATTCGGAGAAGCATTTCTAGTACCCAAATACCCTTCCATACCAAATTCTGTTCCTTTGCTAGAATAGATATCGAGTTATGCAAAAATTACATAGATGCCCCCATCTCCTCTTTTTCCCCACAGAAAAGAAAAAGGGTCTCGAATAATCATAGAAACATTTTTCGTATTCGAATAACCTTCCATGTCAAATTTGGATCAGTTTGCTTGATCAAATATCCAGTTATGTAAAAAAAGTTACGGTAGCCCCCTCTTCCCTTACTTTTTCCCCACTGAAATGAAGGAGGGGTCTCGAATAATCATAGACACATTTTTCGTATACAATTATCCTTCCATGTCAAATTTGGTTCAGATTGCTTGATCACTTCTCGAGTTATGTTAAAAATTGTATAATGGCCCCCCTTCCCCTTCCTTTCTCCCCACTGAAAATGGGAGGGATATCAAAAATACAAAAGAAAAATTCTTGCACCCACTTTCCCCATTATATAAAATTTGGTAAGTCTCATTTGCAGGATCGGTTCTCCAGTTATGCAAACATTTCTTTATTGTTTGGTTGACCCCCCCCCCCCCCCTCTCCTTTCCAATGAAAAGAAGGGGCCTCAAACCATAATATGAACCTTCTCCGGCCTCAGATGCACACACCTGCCAAGTTTCATGCAAATCGGTCAAGTGGTCTATAGGGAACAGAAAGACAGACAGAAATTCATTAATATATCTTTAGATTAAAAGCTTTTAAGTTTCTTCTATAACTTGGGTGAGCTTTTTTGTTGTTCAAAATATTCTTATTCAAATTTAGCATTTGACTAATTTCTTCGATTTTTTGTGAACTGAACCAAAAAAAAAGACACCGATTTCCATTTCTTTGTGAAACTTCTTGACAGACCAGTTACCAGGCAAGATGCAAGAAAACTCGGAAGCCATCATGTGACCTCTCGAAGTCAATCACGCACAATTGAACATAATTGCTTGTACTGCTACATACATGCATGTAGCTACTGACTGCACCCAAGCCAGAGATGCATACGGGCAACGACGGACCAAGTCCAAACCCAAGAAGCCGCAAGATATCCCAAGACTCGATCGAGTAGAAACCATCAACAAGTCATTTTCTTGTCGCTGTCTTTTCCCTGCGTACGACGGCCAGCCAGCCAGCGAAGTTTTTCCCATCCGCTTTCCATATACGGATGGACGACAGCAGCAGGCAGCGGCTAGATTGGAGGAATTCTGTGTGCAAAAATGAGGTTATGTTCCATGGCAGCCGCTGATAAAACTGGAAGCGGTCTTATGCTTCGATCGTGGATCCTATCCTTTCGTTTCCACCTGGAGACTACCGCGCCATGTTGCTATTATTCTCGATGTTTACACCATAATTCCGAGCTGTTCCAACAAAACGGTTTGGATCGTGTGTAGGAAAAGCGCTTTCGGAACTAATATCTTCCCTTTTTAACGATGTTTGCGATGTTGCTTCTTGAGCGTAAGAAAAGCAACGCGCTAGCATCTTTCGCTGATCCGGTAAACGTTTATTTGTTAAATGCATGCGTATACATACACTTTTGTTCGAGGCGGGAAATTGGACTTATTTGTTTGTAAAACACGCTTCGATACAACAATCCGAAGTCCGATCCGATTGGGGGCTTGTTTGGACATGGGAACGATGCGATTATTGCACCGGAATACTGATGACGGGAACCATACTGAGATTGAATTTTAAGGATTTGAAGCGACTGGTTGGCAACAGTATTTAAGTTGGGATGGAAAGTAGAGGAATCGGGGTTGAAATACACACACTATTTTTTGTGCTTAGTAGAGTGTTTGTAGTTAAAGTGATTTTAAGTAAAAATCTGAAAAAATACATGAATTTTTAAGCCGTAAAAATCAATCTTGGGGAAGATCTGAAGACCTCCGGCGCAAACCCGTCAGATAATAAAAAAAATCCCCATATCAAAGCTGATTGATATGGAGCTCATAAGGCCCTTATTTCACCTTCTTCCGCGTGAATAAGCCTAAGTCTCAGTCTCAAATTTATTGGAATCAACAAAGTCCCGAGAATTTTGATATTCTTCTTAAACTTTATCAAATTTTAAATCAAAATTCTCGAACCCAACGATGATGAACGATAGATGTCGATACAAATATTGTTTTCCAAACCAAAACAAAGGGCCGCAACATAAATAAATCTCTTTTTCCGATGGAAAAAAATGCACTTCCTCCTTTTCAAACTGTTTTCTTCGCATCATTTAACCTACAAACAAAACTTCCCGAAACCCTTCCCAACACCGAAGGCATCGCTAATAGATTTATCTCTTCCCATTCACAAATGGATTACTTCCGATCTTCCGGTTTACTCGAATTTTCTTCCCGACTCGCACGTTTCGAACTGTTTGAGGAATATGCTTGGGCACAAGTCAACCGAAAGCTTAAATTTTGGGTCTCGAATGGGAAATACAACATCAGTAAGGGCCCCCTAAAGTCGACCATATGTTTGAGGTCGGTTTACCCTCTCCGGAACCCGAAAGAAGATGCCTCTTCCTTAAAAAATACAAACTCTTTCCATTGAAAGGATTTTTCGAGGCAACGCAGAAGAAAAATCACGCAATGAGAGATGCTCAGTGATTAATATTCATCAAGAATAAATCAACCAGGTCGTTTGGATGGTCGTGAACCTCTCCTCAATTGATGATCCACTTAAGGGTCGTCTCTCGTAGCCCCTTTAATGTTCATTGATAATTTTTCAAAGACGAATTACGAGGGAAAAAAGGTGAAACAAGAAACCGGACCAAAATAAAAACGAAGAAAAATTTCGAGAAAGACAGAGGAAGTAAACCGGCTGTAGGAGCCCGTTGCGTCCAAAATCTTTCGTTCGCTGATGTCGTAGATCGGAACTTGAAGATATTCCCCTGCAGCATCGCACCGATCCAAACGACCTGCCCGAGAACCTGAGCCAAGTTCACCTTGAGAGAAACCTGAGTATAATTACAGAGACAGCCTGCAGCAGCACCAAAAACCGAGCCAGGTTGGCAAGTTGGCATCGAGCTGCTTGCATCCTTTCCTTGAAGGTTTTTTTTCCTCATTTTTTTTTTCTTCCGAGGAAATCTCCAAGCTGTCTAAACTTCAGGGGAAGGTAGAAAAAAGGAACCTCAAGAGATAAATCAGACGAGTAGAGCGATCATATCTTGGAGATTTAGTGATTGGGACCCCGGATTTGTTTTGAGCTCTTTTTGCTACGATATTCCTAAATTTTGATTTAGCGTAAGCCCGGTGGAAGTCCATTAATCTTGGCATCAGCCATGCTTGAGCGTTTGTTCGTTGGAACAGAAGCGTTCAAGTTGGCAGATTAGTGGAATGGAACTGCAATTAAAAGAAGTTGTATGATACTCATTCGAATGAATATTCAAAAGGTTTAAAATTATTTTTTATGTTAAAAATATGATAAAATTTAATTTAAACTTATTAAATTTTCGTACATATTTCGAAAAAAAAAACCTTTCTTCTACTGAACTGAGTACATTTGCAAAACTTACAAAGACATTTCCAAGAATGCGAATATTTTTTTATCTTTGACTGGTGTTTCCGTCAAGTCTTAAATTGTTTATTTATGGCAGGTTGTACACTTACCCTTTCTTTCTAAGCCGGTCTGAATCTTTACGGTTTTGAGACTCTCACTTAAAACGCGTTTAAAGCAATTTTGCTAAGAAAGAAAAGCACCCTGACTGGCTAAAGCTTGGAATTTACGAATATTTAAAAAAAAAAAAGCTGTTCTACCATTTTATGGGGTTTAATCGCTCCTAACTAATTTTAAACGAATTACTAAACACAATGTGAACAGATTCAACATTCAATATGAATTACATCAATTTCTTCCCCAGAAATTTCAAATATGTAATACCATTTTGAATTCATTTTACCAAAAAGTATCATTGACTGCATGTTTTGGGTCCAGATCGATCTCTGGGTCACATTTTGTAAACACAAAGTTTTAACAGTTTTTTTGCAACGAATTGAATCATTTTTTTTCACCTAAAAGGGGTAGGATACTTTAAAATATGAATTATTTTAAGAATGGGAATAGTAGTTTGATAATGTTTTTTTTAAAGATACATACTTAATTTTTTTCAATTAACAACTAACTTCTATTTCATTAATGCTAATAGTAAGCACTCGATATCCTTCTTTTCAATGCCCTGTATCTTTTGGAACATTAAGTATCGAACATTCATACAAATTTTGTTTCTTGCAATATGCAAATTTACAGTTTCCGCATATTTTAATTTTGAACCAATCTTCTCAGTATAATTTGAGCTCTGAATTTAAAATGTATGTGTGTGTATACATTAGGGTATACATTAGGGTGGGTGGGTGGTGTATAGACACTTTTACAAGCCAAGATTTCTCTGCTCCTACTTCCTAATATCGCTTCTTTAATCAAAATAACAAACTGTATAAGTATCAGCTTTGATAAGAAAACTCTAAAGCAACCCTCAAATGCCTTGAAGTTAAAAAAATAAAAAATAAAACAGCTTAAAATTTTCAATATTCCATGAAAAAAAATAATAAATACTGGAAACACTGTAAAAATCTTAATACATATTTGAAATGAAGATTTTATATCCAAGAACAAGAAGAAGACAGAAGGCAGAAATAAATGAAGCCTCTTAAAATTGCCTCGTTTTAAAAAGATTGATAATTTAATTGTTATGAATTTGAACTGATTGGATTTGCTCTGTTGGATTTTTTTCCAGTTTCACATCGATCTGCTTTTTGGTTTTCTTTTGTGTAACTTTTGTAAGAACTTTATCTTTCTTTATGAATGAACTTGAAACATGTTGCTGTCATTTTGCTTATAACTATTTAATACAATTAAGTATAATTTTTCTCCATTTATGCCTATCCGTTGTCGTTTTTCCTAAATTGAAGGATTTTTTTTTTGAGAATTCAGATTCGAAAGGAAATATTTTAAAGAAATATTTTTTACTCTTAAAATTATGTAAAATTTTTGCTCGTTGTCTTTGCATCTTTTGCTTTGTAACTTGTCCAAGATTCACCAACTGTAAAATTCTTATATGCCATTGAATGGACAAGGGGTGAGATATTCGAGTTTTGAATTTGACATTCTCAAAAAATATCAGAAACTTGATACTAAAATCCATAGAAACTTTTTTTTTCACACTATATCCTTCGTATAAATCTGTCTTATTTTGAAAATTAAATTTGTTTTCCGATACAATCTATCTTATATCTGGTGCCATTGATTATTTTTTAGAAATAAAAGGAGGTACCACAAATTTCTCGATTTGCATAAGAATTTCCAGAAATTGAGTTAGTTGCTATTTTAGTGATTCATTTAACTTTTTCCATAAAATATTTGACTAATTAGCACAATATTTAAAAATTTATATGATTTTCAATAAACATTCCATAAGGTTCAAACGAGCACTACACAATTTTACATTCATATTAGAGATTCTATCAATTTAAAAGCTGATATGATATTCTGATGAATAAGTTAGTGATTTGTTCAGTGAAGAATTCCAACCTTTGAAAAGCATTTTCAATCCTTTTTGCAGAAAAAGTAAGGTTGCGCCCAAAAAAAAGGTTGACTTTGAAGATAGTGATGGTGTTTTATTCGATTTTCAGTGATTTACAGCATTTTGAAGTTAAGCGGAAGCCACCATATTGGATTTCAAAATGACTCCAGATAGCAAAATTTTTATTCTTCTAGTTCAGCCCTTCTACCTAATACCCATTTTTTGGGGGTATCACGCAATTTTTAGTCATTTACAACAATTTTAAACCATATAGTAAAGATAAAAGTGACGGAAAATTGTGTAAAACTTGTATTCTAATTTTTTGTATTCTATTTTTTTTAAATTTTCATGAAATACAGTTTTTCTGAAGATGGCTGAATGAAAACCGTAAGCCGAAACCTAAAGAAGTTGTTTTGATTTGTTTTAATTTTTACCGAAAAATATCAACCAAAACCGGAAATAACAATTAGCGGTAATCGAAAACCGTCTCCATATTGGATTTCAAGATGGCGTCAGATTGCAATATTCGAGTTCTAAGTTTCAAGTCGAGTGGAAGCCGCCATCTTGGATTTCAAGATGGCGTCGGACAGCAAAATTCGACTTCTACTCTACTACCCAATAGCAATATTATGAATGTATCATGAGATTTTCAGTAATTTACAGCTTCGAAAAGAAAAGCGGAAGCCACCATCTTGTATTGATGATGACGTCAGGCAACAAATTTTTTCTCCTTCTAGTTGGGCTCATTCACTCAATACTTATACTGTAAAAATATTCAAACCAGATCCGGTGATTTGTGGTATTTCAAAGATTCTTATATATTTTTATTCAACTCAAAAACCATCAAAGAATTAAATAAAAACAAATATTTGGAAACACTGATTAAAAAGCTCAATAGTTTTGGTAAATAAGACGGACTGAAAAAGCGAAGATTTGAAGGGATACTGCTTTGTTTGTTTTCAAATGATGCCAATTCCGGTAAATAAGACGGACTGAAAAAGCGCAGATTTGAAGAGCTTGCGTTGTTTGTTTCGAGATGATGCCAGTAGCGGTAAATGAGGCGGACTGAAAATGCGAAGATTTGAAAGGCTGCTGCTTCGTTTGTTTTGAAATGATGCCAGTTTCGGTAAAGAAGACGGACTGAAGAAGCGCGGATTTGAAGGGAAACTGCTTTTATTGTTTCGAGAAGATGGTAATTTCGGTAAATAAGCCGTACTGAAGAAGCGCAGACTTGATGAACTGCTGATTTATTTGTTTAGCTTTGAAGGACTGTTTCTTTATTTGTTTTTGAAATGATGCCCGTTCCGGTAAATAAGACGAACTTAAGAAGCGCAGATTGGAAAAGTTGCTGCTTGGTTTGTTTTGAAATGATGCCAGATCCGGTAAATAAGACTGCTGCTTTGTTGGTTTTGAGATGATGCCGGTTCCGGTAAATAAGACGGGCTGAAACAGCGAAGATTTGAAGAGCTGCTGCTTTGTTTGTTTCGAGATGATGCCAATTCCGGTAAAGAAGACGGACTGAAAAAGCGAAAATTTTAAGGGCTGCTGCTTTGTTTGTTTTCAAGTGATGCCTATTCCGGTACATAAGACGGACTAAAAACGCGCATATTTGAAGAGCTTGCGTTGTTTGTTTCGAGATGTTGCCAGTTCCGGTAAATAAGACGGACTGAAAAAGCAAAGATTTTAAGGGGCTGCTGCTTTGTTAGTTTCGAGATGATGCCAATTCCGGTAAATAAGACGGACTGAAAAAGCGAAGATTTAAAGGACTGCTGCTTTGTTTGTTTCAAGATAATGCCAGTTTCTGTAAATAAGACGGACTGAAAAACCGCAGATTTGAAGAGCTGCTACTTTGTTTGTTTTGAAATGATGCCGGTTCCGATAATAAGAGAGACTGGAGCGCAGATTTCAAGGGCTAAAGCTTTATTTGTTTTGAACCTATGCTAGCTCCGGTAAAAAATGCGGACTAAAGAAGCACAGATTTGAAGTAATGCTGCTTTATTTGTTTTGAAATGATGCCAGTTCCGTCAAATGTTTAGTCCGCCTTAGTCTAACGAAGCGCAGATTAAAAAGGCTGCTGCTTTATAAGTTTAGAAATGATGCCAATTCCGGTAAATAAGACGGACTTAAGAAGCGCTAATTGAAAATGCTTCTGCTTTTTTTTTATTTACAAATGATGCCAGTTTCGGTAAATAAACCGTACTAAAGAGGCATAAATTTGAAACGCTACTGTTTTGTTTGTTTGTTTTGAGAGGAACGCAGTTTCAATATTTAAGAGGAATTTCAAATGAAGTATCAAAGAGTAAACAAACCCAAACTGCAAAAAATTGGTTTCGAAAACTGAATATCAAAATAAAAATTATAATTTGAGATCAATGTTGAGAAGGAAGGTTCGTTGATAGAAAAAAGAACGAGAAGAAATGGATCACCTTAAAACAATTTCATAACTCTTTAAATAAAACATTGATTTGTCAAAAAAAATCGGAAACTTCAGATTTCGTCTATATGCTCGTATTGTGGTAAATCAATTTTAGCAGAACATTCATACGGCCAATAATCGCAAAACATGTTGATTGACAATTAACGCCTAACGCCACTTGATCAGCGATATGTTTAGCGGGTACGCTGGCTGACTGAATAATGAAACAATGTGGTGAACAAACCTTCAATGAACGTGCTAGCAAGCGTCCCACCTATTTAAACGGCTGAACAATTAAGAAACCACACCCCATGGATACCTGAATACTAGAACATGTACTCGGTTAGTTCAAAAATTACCACCTACATTTGATGATGTTTTGAATAGAGGTGATGAATCGGTTCAGCATAATTGATATTTGTGTCAATTTTGAATTCTTACATTCTGTATTATTTCTTCTGACTCGACGTCTAACAAATGCAGGATTGATCAATAAGTCCTGCTAGACGAATGATCAATTATTATTAGCATATGGGGATTTTTTTTTATTATCTGACGGGTTTGCGACGGGGGTATTCAGATTTTCCCCAAAATTGAAAATTTGGTTCATTTTTGCGACTTAAAAACACATGTATTTTTTCAGATTTCTAACATTTTTATTTTTTGAGTTAGCTTCGGTTAGATTTTTTTGAAAATAAAAAATAACCATTTTTCAAAGCTACATAACTCTGTTGTTTCTCAACGGAAATTATAAAATAGCACATCAAAATGCATTGAAATTTTATCAGCTTTCCAAATAGAATAGTTGAAAAAAATTAAATAATGACCTTCAACATGAAAAGTTGTAAATAAACTTTAAATGGCGTCTAAAAGTACCGTCTGCACCACCGAATATTTTGCAAAAAATACCATTGTATAGCTCGATTCATGATGCAACTTTCATCTGAAGACACCAAAGTGGGCCATTAACACCTTGAAGAGTTATGAAAGAAATAATGACAATAAATCTCTTTTTTTGCATCGAAAACAAACAATGGTCGAACAACTGCACTCACATATGGAGATAGCGCGCACTTCTAACAACATGGAAACAAAAGAACTTATCAAAGCTGGTAAAAACACTATTTTTTCGTCCTTTTCAGACCGCCCTTACTCGCATAACAGTCCCATATGAATTTTCGCCATTTTAGGTCAACATAAGGCTTCAACATTAAACACTAAAAAAAGAGGTTTTGTTCTAGGAATTTCGAAAAAAAATATCAATTCGTGGCTGTTCTATATGATATACCTGAATAACAGTCCCATATGTGAAATACCACGGATTTGTTTACTTTTCAATGTTTCTTTCGGCGAAATAGTCTTTGGTTTATTGCTTTGAATCATTTAAACATTTTTTTAACTCACTTGATGTCGAATGATGCACACTAGTTTTCGAAGGCAGGTCTGACTTTCTTAGGAATGGCTTCCTGAGCGAAAAACTATCGGATGCAATAAAAAATCGTAAAAAGATTCAACTTACAATGTGGAATTCATGATATTTTTTTTGCAAAAGTATGTTTCTTTTTCTGACAATTACATTTAGAAGTTCAAAAATGATCAAATTTAAGTCTTAGAAAGTAGCTTGGTGAGAAAAATATATTTTGTATGGGACTGTTATGCTAGTAGATTCGAAAAAGGTTTCAAATATGGTCGATTAACAGTCCCATAGTGAATAAAAATGGTGCTCTCGACCTTACCAATAACCCAATTTCGAAAATTTCAGGCCTAACGATTTATCATGACAACCTAGAAACGATTTTCGTCTATGCTGAAAGTGGTGGTCACAATTTAAAAATATATTCCAAAACAGAAAAAGCTGATTGTCTCGCTTGCTTATTTTTGTATATGGGACTGTTATGAAAGAAAGGGCGGTAGATTGTTGCAGCTTAACTGACTTCATGTTATATCCAAAAATCTAATAACGTATTCGTTTATACCCAGTTTTGCACCAGGTCACAACAAGTTATGCACATTTTACTGTCATTTTTAGAAGTTTATGCGCTAAGTTTTGCATCCGTAATTCATCAGATTTGATTTAAAATGGACGGTGGAACACTGAAGATTCGTGTGTGAGCGATCGAGGTAGCAAAACACTTACGACGAATTATGTCCGTTCTAGTATGGTAAACCTCTAAACTGGGCGAATGTAGAAAACGAATACGGTAAAAGTATCATATTTTCATCATTTTACAGCCTGGGCTGGCCATACTGAGCTCTTTGATTATTTCTACAACATTTGTGCCACTTTCTCATACTTTTTTGATCAATGGGAAAGGATTTTGGTGTCCAGTGCTTAGCTCCCGATATAAAAACTATGTAAAGCACGTCTACATTTCATTTTTTTAATCACATTTTTGTGAAACACAGGGACTGAACCTTCTACTATTGGCATTGATTATGCTTCACAATGATCTTTGATCGAAAAATAAATAAGTTATATATCATATGACCAGGTTGTAAAAGCAACATTCCCATTATTAGTTATATCACTTAAACAATACGATACTCAGAATTTTGGTTCAAATTTAAAGTCAGTTTTGCTGCAAACACTCTACAAAGCACGAAAAAGTAGTGTTTTTACCTGCTTTGGTAAGTTCTTTTGTTTCCATATTGTTAGAAGTGCGCGCTATGTCTATATGTGAGTGCAGTTGTTCGACCATTGTTTGATTTCGATGCAAAAATACAGATTTATTGTCATTATTTCTTTCATAACTCTTCAAGGTGTTAATGGCCCACTTTGGTGTCTTCAGATGAAAATTGCATCATGAATCGAGCTATACAATGGTATTTTTTGCAAAATATTCGGTGGTGCAGACGGTACTTTTAGACGCCATTTAAAGTTTGTTTACAACTTTTCATGTTGAAGGTCATTATTTAATTTTTTTCAACTATTCTATTTGGAAAGCTGATAAATTTCAATGCATTTTGATGTGCTATTTTATAATTTCCGTTGAGAAACAACAGAGTTATGTAGCTTTGAAAAATGGTCATTTTTTATTTACAAAAAAATCTAACCGAAGCTAACTCAAAAAATAAAAATGTTAGAAATCTGAAAAAATACATGTGTTTTTAAGTCGCAAAAATGAACCAAATTTTCAATTTTGGGGAAAATCTGAAGACCCCCGGCGCAAATTGTCAGATAATAAAAAAAAACCCCCATATCTTTGTTCTGGGAAAAAAAACTATCAAATAACAAAAATGATTCAGTCTAACACTTTGTGCGGTTCCAGAGAATAACTCAACGTATTTATTTGTTACAGCTGCGACCAACATCTGACTCATTGAGTCGTTGTCATTTGGAGACATCGCTGCGTTCGAGTATGTTTGCAAATAGTTTGCTAGATGCTTAATAAACACCTGTCGACTTGAGACTTGCGATACTTGGTCAGGGTATCGACGACAACCGCTGATAAATTGGCGTTAAATCTAGTAACATTGAACAACTTCACATGATGACACAGATTTGTCTTCCGGTTATCTCCTCTACTTGAAACAAAAGCTCCCACGAAAAATTTTTACTGATCTTCATCTGGAAAAGGGGCAAATTTCCCGTAAAGAGGTCAAACTTATTCCTTACTCGCACACAAATGTTGCGAAGTTATTCTTGTAGGACCCCTCACATGCTAATCGGTGCGTAAAATTATGCAAAGATTCTTATCTCTCGTGGTATCAAGGTTCTCGGAAGACCGGACCCCGACTTTAGTGCTCGAGAACTTTCCTTTTTGGCAGATTCCCATGACAAGTTTCTTCCAGTTCCAGGTCCCATTCTCCTTGTTGTTGTTGTTGTTGATAATGGGTGACGATTATTCACTGCCCGATTCAGGCCCGTCCGTTTGAATTAATATTCCGGGGCCTTCTGTCAAAAGACGGGGCTTATTAACGGCGACGAAACGGTTGAATTCGGTTTATCTCTCCTTTCAGACTGTCTATCTGTAGGTCTCGAAATAGTCTACTGTTGCAAAGAACGTGACTGGCTTCCGTGCAGAAGAATCGCTTATTAATTTATTCCTTTGTAACATCACCCAATTCTATTTAAGCGTTTTTTCTCTTGCTGAAAATTTCTCACAGACCAATTAGTTTGCCGGATTCATATCCGGTTGTTTGACAGCGTTGTAAACGAGGAGGTCTCGAGGTTTTGGGATCTTTCTCAGAACTTTTAAAATATTCAAATATCTGTCTTCATTTTCCTTCAAGGCTTCAACCTTAGGATCCTCTTTTGAGAACTCTGAATTGATTTTTTTTCTCATCTAATGTGATTCATTTTCAATGATCAAAACATTCTAAATCTAATTTTAACATTGTTTCTCCCCTGGAAAAATTTTTAATTCGAAGAACCACAACATTCCACGCCATATGTGCACAGCTGTGTTTAATCGATTGCTCTGGATTCGATCTGAATTGTTTTGTTTTTAGTACCATGTCTGATGAATATGTTGTTGTTGTTAATTAATAAACAAATGTGGATTAGACCTCCTTTAACGAAAACCGTAGATTATAGGAGAGTCTGATATTTCTTAGCTTTGAAAATTACTTAGTTTTGTAGGTATCTGATTCTCCTGTCATAATTAATCGGAAAAGAACCTAGGGAAAAAAATCTATAAAAAAGACTTAAACAAACTTTGTCGAGAAGAAGAAAAACATCTTCTCGATGCAGCAATGCAGTACAGCATCCTTCCATAGAGGGCATCTTCCGACTTCCATTTGTTTGTATGCGTAAGTGTGAGAACCAAAACAGAGTTGCTCCAACAAAAGTGGCATATGGCGTCCGAAGGTCTCCAGAAAACGGAGGTACAAAAAACCTTAAGAAATCTACTGATGGAAGTCTGTGAAAAAACAAAAACAAGAAGTCTGTCTCTGACGTTGTTTTTTTTTTCAACATACAGGCTGCTTTGAAAGGAATGTTTAAAGGAACGAAGAAGTGCATTTTTTCGATTTGAACTTGAAAAGTTTTGTCGTGTTTTGGGATCTGTTGAACAGGATCAAAAAAAAAATTAAGAATAGGAATAATACTTAAATGTTTTAAAATTTAACATATAAAGCATGCAAAAAGACCTATGAATGGCCTATGATGACAGAATTGACAAAATTGACAAAATTGACAAATTTCACGAAACTGTCAAAATTGACAAAATTGAAAAAAGTGACAAAATTGACAAAATCGACGAAATTGACAAAATTGGCAAAATAGACAAAACTGGCAAAATTGACAAAATTGACAAAATTGTCAAAATTGCCACAATTGTCAAAATTGTCAACATTGTCAAAATTGTCAAAATTGTCAAAATTGTCAAAATTGTCAAAATTGTCAAAATTGTCAAAATTGTCAAAATTGTCAAAATTGTCAAAATTGTCAAAATTGTCAAAATTGTCAAAATTGTCAAAATTGTCAAAATTGTCAAAATTGTCAAAATTGTCAAAATTGTCAAAATTGTCAAAATTGTCAAAATTGTCAAAATTGTCAAAATTGTCAAAATTGTCAAAATTGTCAAAATTGTCAAAATTGTCAAAATTGTCAAAATTGTCAAAATTGTCAAAATTGTCAAAATTGTCAAAATTGTCAAAATTGTCAAAATTGTCAAAATTGTCAAAATTGTCAAAATTGTCAAAATTGTCAAAATTGTCAAAATTGTCAAAATTGTCAAAATTGTCAAAATTGTCAAAATTGTCAAAATTGTCAAAATTGTCAAAATTGTCAAAATTGTCAAAATTGTCAAAATTGTCAAAATTGTCAAAATTGTCAAAATTGTCAAAATTGTCAAAATTGTCAAAATTGTCAAAATTGTCAAAATTGTCAAAATTGTCAAAATTGTCAAAATTGTCAAAATTCTCAAAATTGTCAAAATTGTCAAAATTGTCAAAATTGTCAAAATTGTCAAAATTGTCAAAATTGTCAAAATTGTCAAAATTGTCAAAATTGTCAAAATTGTCAAAATTGTCAAAATTGTCAAAATTGTCAAAATTGTCAAAATTGTCAAAATTGTCAAAATTGTCAAAATTGTCAAAATTGTCAAAATTGTCAAAATTGTCAAAATTGTCAAAATTGTCAAAATTGTCAAAATTGTCAAAATTGTCAAAATTGTCAAAATTGTCAAAATTGTCAAAATTGTCAAAATTGTCAAAATTGTCAAAATTGTCAAAATTGTCAAAATTGTCAAAATTGTCAAAATTGTCAAAATTGTCAAAACTGTCAAATTGTCAAAATTGTAAAAATTGTCAAAATTGTCAAAATTGTCAAAATTGTCAAAATTGTCAAAATTGTCAAAATTGTCAAAATTGTCAAAATTGTCAAAATTGTCAAAATTGTCAAAATTGTAAAAATTGTCAAAATTGTCAAAATTGTCAAAATTGTCAAAATTGTCAAAATTGTCAAAATTGTCAAAATTGTCAAAATTGTCAAAATTGTCAAAATTGTCAAAATTGTCAAAATTGTCAAAATTGTCAAAATTGTCAAAATTGTCAAAATTGTCAAAATTGTCAAAATTGTCAAAATTGTAAAAATTGTAAAAATTGTAAAAATTGTCAAAATTGTCAAAATTGTCAAAATTGTCAAAACTGTCAAAATTGTCAAAATTGACAAAATTGACAAAATTGTCAAAATTGTCAAAATTGTCAAAATTGTCAAAATTGTCAAAATTGTCAAAATGTTCAATATTGACAAAATTGACAAAATTGACAAAATTGACAAAATTGACAAAATTGACAAAATTGACAAAATTGACAAAATTGACAAAATTGACAAAATTGACAAAATTGACAAAATTGACAAAATTGACAAAATTGACAAAATTGACAAAATTGACAAAATTGACAAAATTGACAAAATTGACAAAATTGACAAAATTGACAAAATTGACAAAATTGACAAAATTGACAAAATTGACAAAATTGACAAAATTGACAAAATTGACAAAATTGACAAAATTGACAAAATTGACAAAATTGACAAAATTGACAAAATTGACAAAATTGACAAAATTGACAAAATTGACAAAATTGACAAAATTGACAAAATTGACAAAATTGACAAAATTGACAAAATTGACAAAATTGACAAAATTGACAAAATTGACAAAATTGACAAAATTGACAAAATTGACAAAATTGACAAAATTGACAAAATTGACAAAATTGACAAAATTGACAAAATTGACAAAATTGACAAAATTGACAAAATTGACAAAATTGACAAAATTGACAAAATTGACAAAATGACAAAATTGACAAAATTGACAAAATTGACAAAATTAACAAATCATAAATAAAAAAAAATGCATTTTTTTAACTTTTTTGTATAAAGGGGAGATGTGTAGCCGAGGAGTAGCATAAATACTAACACTATCATTAAACTCAACCGATCGATAGCTCTGATTTGAATATATCTGTTTTGGACTCCAAGCTTCATATGAAATCCAAATTTTTTCCCATTTGTCTGGATAAATAGAAAAAAAAACTAAAAAATTGAAGATATGCTATTCTATCTTTTTCTGACCAAACTACAGCTTGTACCAGTTCATTACTCTAAGAGTCTCTTCACCTCGTTAACTTCGATATGAAAATAAAGGTAACTCTTCACAGCTTTGATATCAAACCTCGATCATCACTTTCTATCCCAATCTCTATAGTAATAAGCATATCTTTCTGTAGATTCGGTAACCCGGCTGCACTTACATACCACAGTCAAATCCCAGAAATCGTGTGGATTAATCAAGAACCGTTAAACAATTTCTCTCGCCCTATTACGAAAACCGCCCGGGATCCCTAATCTTTGAAAGACCCCCGACCAATTTGGTTGGAAGCGCCCAAAGTCGCACCATAAACTAACAACTGAAGGCTAGGGCTTGATTCGCTGGCTGGCTGCATGGTGATTTCCCTTTCCCAATTCTAATTTACATTTTTATAGCTTCATAAGGCTCCAAAATGGATTTTAATTTGATTCACACCAAGTCTTACGCATCAAAACGGAACCCGGGGTCCGATAAATGCAAATTGAGGGAACAGAGCTACTTATATGGGGTCCTATCATACCGTAGAGTCAAGATTTGTTGTATTGTTTGAGTGATTTGGCTGCTTCACTTTTAAAAAGCCCAAACAGCACGGTTTCATATTAAAAACCGGAGCTTATTCTTTACGGAAGACCTCTCTCTCGGATCTGATTGTGGTCCCATCCGAATAAAAACAACAACCGTTTTCCAGCCAGGCGGTTTCAACTTACTTACCCCCCAAAAACGTCTTTCGTCAGTCGGATCCAGCCTTTTGGGCTGCATTAGCTCGTTTTTATTGAACGTGGGTAGGTAAATTTCGGGGGCACTGAAGCTTTGCTAAAAGCATCTTGACCGACGGGACCGACTTGGGAAGAATTTTTTTTCCTTATTTTCTGGTTGCTTCAACTTGTTCACCACGTGTCTGGATCCCGAAGTAATTAAACTGACGCCTCACTAACCTGGAAAGAAAAACAGAGAAGAAGAAGGAAAACTCATTTTAGCGGAATTGTGTGTTTGATGGAAAATATGAATTAAATTTCATGCTCGTTATAACGATAAGTGCTCGTTAGGGTGTTTTTTGGTTAATTTTTTACCTCTAGGTTGTTGTCCAACTTTGTTGCTGAGGCGAAAGGTGTTTGTTTTGAATTTGAACTTTTTTTTTCCAATCAGCAATGGGATTGCCGCCTTTGTAGGAAGGATGAAAATCAAAATTTAATCCTTTTGATCATATTTGATTTTATTTACACGGAGAAAAAAGACGACTGTTGTTCTTATTATGCCAGTTGGATAGACCAATCATAAAAGCGTAGTTGATTCTTTCACATCCAACTATAAATATGATAGACTCAACTTAAAACTGATGATTGATCTTACGCAATCAACAATGAATTTAATAGGTTCAACTATAATGATATGATTGATCCAACTGAAAATCTATCATTTCAACTACAATTGTATGATTGATGTTATGCATTCAACTATAAATATATTTGACCCAACTAAAAACTAATGACTGAACTTACGCTATCAACTATAAATATAGTAGAATCAAAAAGAATAGTAGAATTGATTCAACTGTAAATATGATAGATTCAACTACAATTTTATAGTTGATTTTAGGAATTCATTTCATTCTAAATTTTAAATCGTTTTAAAAAAATTCTTGAAAATTTCACTCATCTCTCATACCACTACTGTCGTCAGGGATCATTGGATCAAAAATTGCCAACTAACGGCACTCAAACCCTTCATCGGGTTCGATTGGACTGTTTTGCATTGCTGTCAAAAACCATTAGCAAGGTAACCGAAAATTAGTGAGTACATTTGAATATGTAACCATTAATCATTACCGCATGCCAGAGCGCCACAAGTTCAAAAGAGGGCTTCAACGCATTAAAAAAAAAATGCTTCGTTAGCTTGGGTAGCACGAGGCACATGTCAAAACTCGACGGAATGGTTTGAGTCAAGCCCGAGTCCAAGAGCTGGTCCTGTCCGCTTATGGGGACCCCGCTGAAAATATCTCTCCCGCTTTGTCCGATCGATCGATGTTCCGTAAAAGGGAGGAACGTAAGGCTCTGAATTGCTTTTCTGAGACCCAAGAATGACCAGAAACGAAAGATGCACACCGGTCCAAGAGCTTTTCCCAAAGTGGCCGTGGCAGCAACCCTTTGAGGTCCAAACCCAAAAAACGCATTTGAGGTCCAAACCCGAAAAAACCCATTTAAGACGGAACACGCATTTTCGGTTCTTCTTTCACTATTAAATCATTTATTTCTTGAAACTCTACGAGGATCAGAGTCATGATACATAATGCTTGTTATTTTATTGAATGCTAGAAGACCAAATTTAGTTTTATAAGTGTAATAAATCATAATGTTTGTCATTTGGGGTATGTACTTTACTGAATTAAAAAAAAAAATTACAAGACTTTTGTAAGTTAAAAAAAAGTTATTTTTTTTGCGTTACTCATCAAAGGGTTAAAATGGAGCTGCGTAAGTCTTGTCAACTTTCATCGGGCTCAGGTACTTCGGACCAATATGGGCAAAATGAAAGGTAGCTAGCCCGGTCCAGACCATGCCAGGGCAGTTGTCCGGTTCACAAATTTGGCTTTACGATCCAATCTGGTTGTCTGGCTGACTTTATGCGTATGTTTTCTCAACTATGTGCCCAGTGGCAGAAATTATCGATACCAACAGAGGTTTTAGGTTCGGTGATGGGAATGGGGACATCTTTCGGTTTTTGGTTCGGAATCATGCTACTGTTGGGTCGAACAGCAAATTGGTGCATATGTTAACAATTTCGGCATATTTCCACAAAAAGGGTGAATTTCGTACATTTTGTAATATTTGCGTTCATTGGATGTGTTTCAATAAAAATGACAAATCAGCAGATACAAATATTTCTAGTTCCACCGTAGAACTTCCCGATTTTTATAACAATGTTGGAAATTCTTAACATCAACCATTTATGTATATAAAAGCAACTTCACTGGTGTTGGGAGAAAGTGGTAGAAATTTTGACACTTTAAGCACATTTTGAAAACGTTACCATGCGAAAACATTTCAAGATCTGTGGCCTTCAAGATCTCGCATGCTGTGATGCAAAAATTGCAATATTTCTATCATATAGGTACGGCTGGAATAAAAACAGTGCTGTAAAAAAATACAACGCCCATAGATCTTGAAAACATTTTTGCATGGTAAAATTTTCAAGGTGTCAAAATTTCTACCACTTTCCCCGAACACGAGGGAACTTGCTCTAAGAATGTTTGAAGAGTGCCCCAGTCTTTTTAAAGAGTGCCCCAGTGTTGTCAAATACTTATGTCTATTCATATGATTGATTTTAACTACCCTTATAATAGTTGCCTGTTTCAAAAAAGTTCAAAAATATTGATCATATTTTTTCGTTATTCAAGAGTCTTTTTTTGAATTGAGTTCGAAATTTTCTGCAAATTTAACATGTTTTCGGTCAACGCTGTGAGAAATTCCTCTCTTTGAAATATAAATAGTTGATTCAAAAATCATATATTTCTAAACCATATTTAAATTATAAATTTCGGTAAAATATGGAAATTTCGAAGGCATTTTTCAAACAAGATTTAGCTTCACCTAGTTAAGCATAAACTTAAATTGTAGTCTTCAAGAAGATCCCTTATTTAATACTAATCCTCCAATACCTTATATTTTGAAACTTATATCAGTGATAGTTAAGACTTTCACTAATGAAAGTTTTTAAAAATTCTAAAGTTATTTAAAGCAAACACATTCAACAAATTTCCTTGATATATTTTCTTCCAAATTAAATAATTTTCATTTTTAAATTGCGACCCAGAGATGGGTCTTGACTCAAACATTCAGTCAGCGAAACTTTTTTTTTTGTAGAGAAATGAATCCAACTTAGATGAAATTTCAGGAACTAGATAAGAGAAAATCGTATTACGCCAGGTTGGTCTCCTGTAGTAGAATGTTAATACATGGGCCCCGGAGAGGCGCAAGATGTGGGTTCAAGTCCTACCGGGAGACAAGGCGAACTTTTTTCCCATGTTTTTCAACATCGATTTTCTCTTATCTAGTTCCTGAAATTTCATCTAAGTTGGATTCATTTCTCTACAAACAAATAAATAATTTTCGTAACTTGAAAAGTGCTGTCCTAATATGTAAGTAGAATCATTTTAAGATTATGAAATTTTATGGACGGACAGAAAGTTAGAAGGCATGAAAATTGTTGGAAATGAACGTTTAGAATATATTATAAGCATAAATAATTTTCGATTTATCAAATGAGGCCCTTAGAGCCAAAGGGGTATAAGTGCATAAAAGCTTAAACTTCGTTGTGTTCCAGTAAATTCCATAGATATTTTTAATGATTTTTTTTCATGTGAATGATTTTCTTAAATAAAAACAAAGCATTTTACAACATTTTCCCAAAAAACAACGTTTATTTGACGTTTATTGAGGCGACACATATTTTTTAAATTTGGCACTTATACCCCTTTGGCTCCAAACACATGCACTTATACCCCTTTGCCACCAAATAAATTCACTTATACCCCTTTGCCACCAACAAATTTTCACATCCAGGTTTTTTGATCTTGTTGATATGGGTAAGAAACCATAAATATTCATTGCTCAAGAGTCAATTAGTTTTTATATAAATATATTTTTTGTTGTTTTGATGAGAAATATATTCTGGTACAGTAGGTTACTAGATTTCATGGCTGAAGATCGACCTGGTCTTGGCAACTTCTAGTAAATCTCTCCAAACAACGTTTTTTCATCAGGATTAATTTATAATAATTCGTGAAAGGTATTTTCCACTAAATTCCAATCACCACATGTTTTGTACGTCTTCGCTTAATCAATTGGGTATTGGAATGGGACTTGCGGTCACTCTGAGTTGATTTTTTACAGTAAATTAACGATAGGCGCTTCAATATTAACAAAAAATTATCTCGTACAAATAATTTTTTTTTGTACTTTATAAGCCTTTAATCCGTGACACACTCCATATATCCAGAAATCAGGAATTTGTGATCCGCTAATTTGTTATTGAAATAGAAAAAATAAATGAGTATATTAATTTTATTTTCTACTAGAATTATCACTAAATGCAGTCAGATGAATCACAGTTGATTGTAAATTTTTAAACATCATCAGCTATTCAAAAGAAAAGTGAATTACATTTATCTTGAAATTTTTTGGTGAAATGATGAATGATGAAAAAACATTTCTTTCTTGAATCAAGTTAGGGTTGGTGGCAAAGGGGTATAAGTACATCAATTTAATGGACTTTGGTGGCAAAGGGGTATAAGTGCAGCACTTATACCCCTTTGGCTCCAAACAAAAAGGAAATTTCAGTTAGCAGGATTTTTTCAACGAGATCTAAACATAACAAAATAGTGAAATAAAATTATGATTAAAATAGCATATGATGATTGACAGTCTCGATTTTTTTCATTTTGTCACTTATAACCCTTTGGCTCCAAGGGCCTCAAATTAACTTCAACAAAACCTTTCATCATGGATCGAATAACTCAAACGTTAAATTTGTATTAATGATATTTGAAAAGTTGCAAATCATTTCCAACTTTGGCATCAACAATAAGTATTAAAAAGTTAGGAACTAAGGGCTTTTTAAAGAAATATCATAATCCTGCTACTTGTTAAAACAGCAATTTTATATTTGATAAATTCTTTCATGGGTTTTCGATAAAGTTCAGTTGTTATCCTTAAATTAAGCTTGCCAAATTGCCTGCTTTCATTCGGATTTGCCTGGATATTTGACTAAAATTTTAGTGATGATAATGTGAATAAACACTTTGTTTGTTAAATCTATCAAAATACTCAAATTGAGTTATAATTTTTTTTTAACATTTTTGCTTTTGTACGGATTTTCAAATGACAATTTAAAAAAAAAATGTCCAGATTTTGCCAGGTTTTTTTGACGAAATTTGCAAAATTTGCCCGGGGCGGATATGCCTGAGAAAATTTCTGGCAACCTTACCCAAGTAACATTTAAAGTTTTATAGCAGGCTACCAGACCAAGTTTCGGTTTCTTAAGAGGCTTAAAGCGTCTTACAAAACGATTTGTGTTACTTGGGTTACTTTATACAGCTTATATAGTTCGATTTAAACTAGGGTTGCCAGAATTTTTTTCGGCACGTATCCGGGCCGGACAAACCTGGGCAATTTTATTTCAAAAGCTGACAAAATACGGACATTTAATTAAAAATTTGTCAACTGAAAATCCGTGCAAATACAAAAATCTAAAGTTATAGTCCCGACGATGCAGAGTGACGCAACTTCCCAAAAGCAACAACCTTTTCACTTTCAAAATTCATTTGCTTCGACTTTGCGACTTGCTGTCAACCGACACAACGAAAGATAACATAAACCTTATGGATCACCTTGGTCTGTGCCAAAAGTGCCAAAATGGTAAACAATAATAGTCCTATTTGCTACTAGTAGTATTCGTGTTATAATTCAGGGCGTTTCACTAACACTTCTTCAATTTGGGAACATTAACCTCAAAAACGACCGTGTTCGTCGGCCGGCTGCTCAATTTTTGCACTGGAATTTTTGGAGGTTAATTGTCCCGTTCTCGTCCGTACACGCCAGTGGAACGCCAGTTAAGGTGCGTGAGAAATGTCAAAAACAACTCTACACGCTCATTTTTTTAAACATAAATGACTTTTTTTTAACCATTTTCTGAGTTTTCCGATACAACTACGATCTTCGTTGTTTTTCAACCATAGTCTTCGGTTGAATTTCAAGCATTTCAAGAGTTCTGGTGGTAAACTAAGAAAATGGTTAAATTTCAAACGCCATTTGTTTGAAAAAACAGTTGCCATCTTGTGATGCGTCGTCCGCTTTTTTGTTTTCTACGGCTGTGAGTCGAGTTTAACGGAGTTTATTTAGTTAATTTAAAAGCTTCCGGAGCCGTTTTTGATAATTCAACGGGTAAGTATCTGTTGAATTGAACAATATTGATAATTTATAATTTAAAATTGTATTTGAACATCCTCCAAATCTCCCACTTCAGTATAACCTCTAGTTATTTTTTATCAAACAGAACGAACTGTTCAGGAAATTCTACACCATGGACCCCAGTTGCTTTATCTAGTTTCCAAGGAACACAGATCCGTTCGGTTCGTGAATCTGAGCCAAAAAAGGTAAGGTAAATGCTACATATTTCAATTTTGGTAAAATTGTTTCATCTAACAGTGTCTAACATTCCAAATAATCAATTTCAATTTTGTCTTTTCCTTGCAGCAATGATAAGGAGAACACTTCATCTCATTCGGCAAGTCTGTCCGATCCGGAAAAAATGGGATCAGCTTCGAGTACAATTACCGGGGAGGTAGCACCAGAGGATCATCCGGAAGTGGCCGAATTAAAATCTATTGAAACATGATCCACCAATAATTCTCACAACGAATGCAAAACAGAAATCAATATCCATTATCATCATCCAAAGTGAAAATACCGTCTGTTGTCTGCGGAAGGGAACAAGAAAACCGGTGAAAGTTGCGACGTGAAAATAAATTTACAATTTTATATTCTGCCTAAACCTAGCTACAGTACTTCAGTTAATCGGTGCCTAACTTATATACTATTCCTTAAAAATAGTGTGCATGCTAGAACAGGCAATTCTTAGTGAGAGGAGGAAGATAAAACATGCATACTTAACCTAACTTGAGCATTGTTCTACAGCTCTTACACACTAGGAATAGTACGGATTGCTGCGAGTACAGACAGGATTGAACGTAGAGGAACACTAAACGTAAGTTACATGAATAACAATTACATTACGAATGAACACAACTCTTAAACATATCCTAAACATCAAACACGTATAGAATTAGATTCCCTTTAACTAATCAGGACTTATTTTGTTTACTTTCCAAAGGGATTTAATAACGTTGTAGATTTGGTACCAGAAATAATGGATACGAACTTGTAGGTACCTATTAGTACAGGAGACTGAGATAAACGGAGAATCATCGTCAATGATCACATAAAATGTGCAGCCAATGATTGAATTTGTGGTTATTTGTGGAAATTTGTTAGAGAGAATTAGAAGGTTTGAGTTCAAATGAGAGAAACCAGTGCTCAAAGAGAGTGAAAATGTGCTAATTGTTTCAAATTATTACAATTTGTTAAGCAGTTGTGGAATTTTGATCATTACCATTCCAAATGCAAAGAATTCTCTCTCCACTGCAATCCCTTGATTAGTAATCATCGTTTTCAAATCGGAAATCTTTCTTCTTGTCTGCCGATTGATCGGGCAACATTTTATTAATTTTTTTTTACGATTTGGAGCTTATTTTGTCGGTATGTCGAAGCAGGGAACTGCACCAGTGAATGCGAGTTGCGCATTATGTCAACAGCCGTGTAAAAGCCGTATGGTAGCGTGTGGTTCTTGTGAACGGTGCTTTCACTTTGAGGATTCGAGTGTTCAGGATCGGGAGTGAATCGGCGAGAGTTGCGTTGTCGCAGCTAATCAACGTCCCGCTGGCTCGTCGACAAAGTCGGGTAATTGCTTACCAACGAATTCAAGACTGGAAGAATTCTTACAGCAGAAGGTGTCCAAGTAGCTAGCGGCGATGCAGGCGCAGTTTGACCGGATGTTGAGAGAAAAGGAAGAACAACAGGCAAAGAAGCTCAACGATCATCGGGAAAGATACGAGCAAAGGCTGAAAGATACGGAGCAGCGTGTGATGGAGCAGGAAACTTCAAGCCTGCAGCAAAGTGAGGCCTTATCAACCAACGCAATGGCGTGGTCACCTGGTGCCAGCCCTTTAGCAAGTTCGACAACCAACCTATTGCCACAGATTCATGCTGGTGAAGCGAGCTGCGACGCTCTTGCTCAAGAGTAGAAGTTGTTGGAGGATAAACAGGTGATGGAGCGAAAGCATTTCAAGGTGCGGCGAATGGCAGTGAATTGTGGTCCGACCAGCTATGGTACTGGCCTGAATCCAGAATTGGCGGCATTTCAGACGGGTTTTCGCAGTTTCTGCTGTGCGACTGGAAGTGATGCTGGGATAAGGGCTCAAGCGACGGCGTTCTTGCCGAGTTTGGTGGCTCTGTGGGAGGCGGTTTCTGGTTTTCAACGTTGAACCAGAATCAGATCCTGGCGCGGCATGTTCTTAACAAAAAGCTTCCCTGTTTCACTGGAAATCCAGAAGAGTGGCCTCTATTGGTTTCAGCGATGTCTGAAAGGGAGAGCTTTGGACGCAGTACGATGGCGTTTGATGAATCCCCAAAATTTGCCAGAAGTGATCGAGCTGTTAAAGAACCTATTCGGGAGACCCGAAGCTATCGTCTTCTCGTCTCATTGAAAAGATCCGGGAATTGCCGCCACAAAAGGAGGAGAAGCTGCAAACGCTCATAGACTTCGGCGTTGCTGTTCAAATTGTCTGTGCCACCATTACTGCCTCCGGTTTGGACGACTACGTGCTCGATATGTGTCTCTTCTCTTGGAGCTGATTAGCAAACTTCAGACATCCTACAGGATGAGCTGGGCGTTTTACTGACAGGAATTGCCAAGAGCAACGCTCCGGGAGTTTGGCGAATGGCTGGGAATGGTAGTTCAGGCGGCGAGCTCAATTACGTTGCCTTCAATGAACAATCCAAAGGTTGAAAGGCGAGAACTTCATCAATGTGCACCCGGAAACTCGTTGCTGCATTGATGCTCCATCGATGGAAAGTCCTAGTACTGCCCCGAAGTCGAGAAGGTGCATCGTGAGTCAAAAAGATTGCAGTGGTGAGAGAAATGTCAGAAGTTCCTTGATTTGGATGTTGGATCCCGCTGGACGGTGGTTAAGGAGCACAATTTGTGTAACACATGCCTGCGAAAGCAGTTTGGAGCGTGCCAGATGAAGAAGCCATGCGGAATGGACGGGTGCACGGTTATGAACAGCAGTCTGCTTCACGAGGACAAACGTTATAGCAAGCCGGCGAACTCTACGGAAAGCTGCAATATGCATTCCAAGGCAACGCGAGAGTCTTGTTCCGTTACGTTTCGGTGACTATCTACGGTAGAGGTCAACATATGTATATGCGTTCCTCGATGATGGATCGTCGACCAACTTGATGGAAAAGTCACAGTCTGCTGAAGGAGCTGGGATTAAAAGGCTGTGGCTCGGCTGTACTGGTGATCATAGCCGCGAAGAAAATGAATCACTCGTGTTAGCAGTGAAGATTTACGGGATCAGCGGAGCCTCTGATGTGTTAGAGATGCCAGAGGTTCATATGGTGCGTGATCTTACTCTTCCGAAGCCGTCTGTGTCGATTCCAAGCATGGTGGCGAAGTACAGCTATCTCGCCGGTCTACTGCTGCAGTCCTACGGAGTTGAGCTTTACCTAAGATTCGGCAAATAAAGTGAATTAATACGGGAACGATCCGGGGACAGTTCGAATAAAACAAGACAATCTGACAAACTTAATATAAAAAAATAATAATCCAGGCATTTGATTTCAAAATTGACGACCAAAAATCCGAGAAATATTCGGGCAAATTTTGTCAAAACCCAGAAATTATTCAAAAAAAAAAATCAAGATAAAAAGTTTTTTCATTAAAACTCAACAACAGATTTTATATCGTATTTTAGGCTTCCAAAAATCTTTTCATGGTTACTTTTATAAAACTTGTTTAAAAAAATCTGGGCATGGACTGTTCCCGAATTTGGCGTTAAATATTCGGGCAAACCCGAATAATACCGGACCATATTGCAACCTTAGCTTAAGGTTGCGTACTGAGCTCATGTACATGAGTTCGAGTCTAATGGTAAACATCAAATACATTCGTACTACAAAAGTTTTTCATTTGATTATACGATTTTTTTTAAATTTCCATCACATTGCATGTTTTTTTTCGTTTTTGATATATACATACATTTATTTTGTTTTTATTTTAATATTTTACTTAGACTTTTGTTCGAATATTATTGTTTCGATCTTCTGTGAAAAACAATTTTTCTCCATTTGTGTGAAAACATTGCACATGATTTTTACAACATTGGCAAATAATTTAAAGGTGACCTCAAAAATCAACCAATCGTTCCGCCGTCCAACATCCGATCGCCATTTTAAAAAAAAATTGCGTTCCTCCAATCATCGCGTCCTGCCGTCCGCTATCAGTTGGCAACACCTGTTAGCTCAAAAGTAAAGGTGCTTTTTGCCAACAAAATTGAAAAATTGCTCAAGCAAGCCGGGAACCGCAGCTCTGACGACACTGAAGTAAAACCGGTCAGTTGCTGTTCCCATCGGATTCTTGAACTATCTACAAGAAATAGGTGAAATATTCATAAAAAAAAATACAAGCCGTGTTCAAGTGATAATTACTTGAAACTTCCGTTTTTCTTAGTTTCTTTCTGGTTGAGTCTAGCAGAAGAGGCTGAAGGCAACGAGTTTTGAGAGAAAACAAACTTAAGGTAGCGGCTGCAAGCGACAAACATGAAGTGCTACCGGAATGTCAATCATAGCTGCGGGATTGATTAGCTCATACTTTTTTCGTAAAATTCCCAGTCTACAGTACTGAGAGCAGTACCAACTTCGGTCTCTTCTGCCAGGATGTTAACAAGGGTAAAAAATGAACAAGAACTTCTTCCCTTCCATTGTGTAGCTAGTTTTTTTTTCTGTCCCTCCAGGCCTGAGCACGCCTTTTTCTCGCGTACATCCTTCCGGTTTTTGTCGAATGGCTGGCAAATGAGCAGCTTCATCCTACTTCCGGTCCACCGGAATAGAGGGAAACGACAAGCTCAGATTGAAGGGTGTAAGATGAATGGGATATTAATTGAACAGCGGCACAACGCTCACAATTATTCATCGGATCCGGGAATTGCCTACAGGGCTGCAGGGGTCTCTCAAAGGGTGCAACACCAGCAACACTCCATCAAAATTTGTCCCTTGTTTGTTAATTCGGGTCCAAAGCCATTCGCTTTCAGGAACCATCAGCTCCGGAACACTTCACGTAATCTTTGTTTGTTGGTTCTGGATTTTTTATCCATTCATGTATCACTCATAAGAGAAGAAAAAACCTGAATCGCGTCCCTTGAGCCAACTCTTTTGATATCCATCCGTAAACAATGGCGTTCTAAGTAAACTGAATAAACACACTTTCAAGTGGAAAAGATTCAAACATCGAACTCAATCCTGTAAATCACAAAAAGCTGACACTGGAAGCGATGGATAGTTTGAGAAGAAAAATGTAAGAAAAAACATCATTCTTCGGGAAAGTGTTTCAACGGACGTTCGATGAGAGAAACTCTGGAACAAGAAAGAATCGACGATGAACTAAAGGTTCTTGCTGCTGCCTGTGAAAATGGAAGGAAGAGCATTCAAGATCCTGTAGAAGGAAGCAACTTGTAGGCCAGATATTTACTCGAACCAGAAGATCAGACGATGTCGCTTCTCTTCTGTACTCATGTGATCGTCATTAAAAATCGTATAAAAATTATGGGTATGGATGGGATCTTCAAGTGGGAAGCCTTTGGGGGAAATTTCTCACACTTTTCTCGGGAACAATATGCATTTCTTGAGGGCCATGAATGAGATACGTTGCTGCATACGTGTCAAGATGTGTACTGTCATAATTTCGATGATTTTAATTACAGTTCAAGTTACGAGCTGTGAATGTTTTGTTTATTATTTTTTGTTCCAAGGTTTTGTTGGAAAAATTCAGACACAGACAGCATTGCAAACATCATGCTTTTATTTTTTATATCTCAATCGTCAAAGATATCCCCTCCAAATGAAACAAATGTTTAGAAATTAGTAAGGTTTTCTTTGATTTTTTATGATGATCCACTTTAAAATTTTAAGAGAAGTAAAAGAGTTTTTTTTTAACGAAAATGGATGTATCAAAATGAATGCCCACAGACTTTTCAAAAGATCTGATTCCTTTCCTTTTTTTTGCTCTTGACTTCAAGATGATCCAAACGCTCAAACCCGTCATTATTGATCCGGAAAAAAGGTCTAACAGTTTTTGTCAGTCTTATTGTTCAAATTAAGCATTTTTGTGAAGAAATGTACAAAGTTTCCATTGTCTCAAATATCTCGTGAGAATTGAAACTGTGGCCTGCATTCATAATATCGACATTCTAAATTTATTCTCCAAGATAGCTGATTTTTGGATTGGACTCGTGAGAAAGCGAATGGATGACATTGATGAAAATCATTCAATTCATTTTTAACGGTCGCCATAGAACCCTTTTTCTATAAAGACCACCTTGGAACTTCGCCTTCTTCATGGCGACCGTAAAAATATTGCCTAACAAGCTCAAAACAACTTGGTTAACTTGGACAACATGTGACCATGGAAATCTTTCAGTTCTTTAAATATCACTATGGATAAGCTTGCCAGATTGCCTGGATATTCAATACCAAATTTGGGTAAAATTCGGTCCAGCTTTGTGTCCGGATCGTGTCCGAATTTATTCACCTTATTTGCCAAATCGAAAAAAAAACCCAATTGGGATGTAATATTTTTAATTTATGCGTCCAATCCAAGTTTACCAAAAAATCGTATTTTTGTGAAAAAAAAATCTGATTTTATGTGATTTTAACACAAAAAATTTGTGACGGTTTTCTGTGCTGAAAAAAGCATTTATTTTGTTAAAAAGTCGTAAGAATTTTTCTCTCGAAAAATCGAAAAATCTGTGAAATTTTAGAATATTTTCAAAATGCTGTGTTCTGTGACACAGATTATGTGATGAAAATTTGCCAAATTTCTATGAAATAATAGATTTTTATATTATAAAATATTAAAAAACTATAAAAAAAAAACGCTGACTCGGTTTGTTTTGCTTCCCCTTTCATGTAAAATTAAACTTTGTTAGATTATTTTAATAAAATTAAATTTAATTAAATTTCAAAATTATTCATAAGCGAACTAAATTTCATGGCATCTGAGCTTCTAGGTTGTCTAAAATTAGCTTGCTTGATTCATCGGTTTTATCTGGGTTTGCCTCGGATTTAATACAAAATTTGAAAAAAAGACCGGTCCGTCTTCGGTTGTCTGAGTTTCAATAAAAAACGGATTATGCCCGGATTTTTTCACATTACTTCCAAATCGAACAAAAAAAATGTTGTAATTTCACAACTAATTTTCTAATTTCCGTTCCCAAAACTAATTTTTTTGAGCATGTTTAACAAAAATAATCATGCAAAGTTTTTTTATGTGTTCAAAATACGATTCGAAATCTGCTGATAAGCTTTTAAAAAAAAAAACAAAAATTTCAATTTTTTTTCTCTATTTTTGTTTAGTAATTCCTGGGCTTTGACCAAATTGCCCAAATTTTGAAATCATATGCTTCGAATCTTCATTTTCTTGAAATTCTTGATATTCTTGATTTTCTTTAATTTATTGATAGTCCATAATTTCTTGACTTTCTTGGTTCTATTGATTTTCATGGTTTTCTTTATTTTCTTGAGTTTCTTGTTTTTTCTTAAATTTCTTTACTTTCTGAATTTTCTAATTTTCTTTACTTCCGTGATTTTCTTGATTTTCTTTTTTTTTATAATTCCTTGGTTCTCTTGATTGCCTTAATTTTCTTGATTTTCTGGATTTTCTCGATTTCTCAATGCTTATATTGATTTTCTAGATTATCTTGATTGTCTGGATTTTCTTGATTTTCCTGATTTTCTTGATTTTCTTGAGCTTCTTATTTTTCCTAAATTTCTTGATTTTCTTGATTTTCTTAATTTTTGTGATTTTCTTGATTTTTTTGATTCGCTTGATTTTCTGAGTTTTCTCGATTTTTTTGATTTTCTTGATTTTAGATTTTCTTGATTTTCGTGATTTTCTTGATTTTCTCGATTTCTTGTTTTCTTTATTTTATTGATTTTCTTGATTTTCTTAAATTCTTGAATTTTTCTTGATTTTCTTGATTTTATCGATTTTTATGATTTTCTTGACTTTTTTGATTTTTTCGATTTTCTTGATTTTCTTTATTTTCTTGATTTTTTGATTTTCTTTATTTTCTTGAAATTCTTGAATCTCTTAATTTTTTTGATTCTCGTAATTTTTTTGATTTTCTTGATTCATTTGACTTTTTTGATTTTTTTTAATTTCTTGAATTTTTCGATTTTCTGTTTTTCTTTGTTTTTTTTCTTGATTTATTATCTCAATTTCAACATCATCATCATTATTTTCTCAATTTTCTAGATTTTTTTGATTTCCTTGATATTTTTGATTGTATTGATTTTCTTGATTTTCTTGATTTTTCTGATTTTCTTGATTTTTTTGATTTTCTTGATTTTCTTGATTTCCTTGATTTTCTTGTTTTTTTTTTAATTTTCTCGATATTCTTGATTTTCTTGATTTTTTGGATTTTCTTAATTTTCTTGATTTTCTTGAATTTCTCGATTTTCTTGATTTTCTTGATTTTCTTGATTTTCTCGATTTTCTTGATTTTCGTGATTTTCTTGAATTTCTTGATTTTCCTGATTTTCTTGAATTTTTTGATTTTTTTGATTTTCTTGAATTTCTTGAATTTCTTAATTTTCTTGAATTGCTTGAATTTCTTTATTTTCTTGATTTTCTTGAAAAGCTTGAATTTTTTTATTTACTTGATTCTTTTTTTTTTTATTTCTTGATTCATTTGACATTCTTGTATTTTTTGATTTTCTTGAAGTTTTTGATTTTCTTTTTTATTTGATTTATCTTGATTTTCTTGATTTTCTCAATTTTCTTGATATTCTTGATTTTCCTTATTTTTTTAATTTTCTTGATTTAGTTGATTTTCTTGATTTTTTTTAAATTGTATTGATGTTCTTGATTTTCTTGACTTTCCTTATTTTTCATATGTTCTTTATCTTCCAAATTTTCTTGATTATCTTGAGTTTCTGGATTTTCTTGATTTCTCTTATTTTCTTAATTTTCTCGATTTTCTTAATTTTCTTGATTTACTTTATTTTCCTGATTTTCTTGATTTTTTTGATTTTCTTGATTTTATTGGTTTTTTTGGATTTTCTTGATTATGTTGATTTTCTTGATTTTAGTGATTTTTTGCGAGGTTCTTAGATAACATTTTTCGAATTTGTCCGGCTCGGATACGTGCTGGAAAAAATCTGGAAAACTTAACCATGGAACTTCTCTTTTTTCATGGCGACCGTCAGAAATATTGCTTATCAAGCCAAAACAAATTCCAAATCAAATGCTGCCTAACTTAAAATCATCTTTAAAATCTGAAAAAAATTACACATTCACTTCGACCCAAAGAAAACCTCATGCGTGTTGATTTTAAAACAAAGGTGCACACACCCTAATTAATATTATTTTCCATAATGAATGAAAAAAAATCAAACTTATTTTTGACGGTCGCCATGGATCTTTTTCCCTTCTATGAAGATCACCATGAAACTTCTGCTCTCCTATGGCGACCGTCAAAAAACATTGCCGTTCAAGCTCCAGAACAATGTTTGAATCTCGATTGAAAATTTGCTTTTAAATTCATCGGATCAATATCGGCCACGCAAGCAATAAATGTGCAGTAGTGCTCCATTAAATAAACGGTATGGTATCGAACTCCCATTAGAGAGCACCATTTGTAGACGTCCAACGACGCACCGTACCAGATCGTACGAATCTGATCGGTTCACTCGAAGAAATTGGTTGACTTCAGCAGCAAAAACAGCCGCCGGGGGGAAACCTATCAACAGTTCATCGATGCGAGCCAAATTGGACGCCTCTGCCTAGCTATTAGGTATTATTTTTGTTTTCGTTTCGTTTCGTTTCGTTTTGTCCAGTTCATTGAATGCGGTTCCATATTAATATGCAAGTTACCGGAATAAACTTTATATATTAAGAAAAACAAAACGCTACACTCGTTCACGTTGTCGTCGCCGTAACCCCACTAGAGTTGTGCGTATTGTTGCCTTTTTTGACGACGCAGCTTGTTCCAGTTCATGGCTTTTGAAGTTTGGTGAGTCGATTTGTTCCAACGCCGAGAAGTTGACTTTTTTTATTGGGTAGACTTTGATGAAAAATCGCAAAAAAAATGAAAAATAACCAAAGTACGAAGTTTAATACTTCACCAGTTTGTCACCTTAGAATCTGAAGAAAATTTTAGTTCCAAGATTTGATAGCAATCGAAACTAAATTTGCCTTAGTGAAAACCCACATAAATTTGTTGGAAAAGGTACCAGTCCAATGAACTGTAACATGACGAGATGTTTCCACTTCGAAAATTGCTCTCATGAATCTGGTACTGTACCGAGTACGAAATACCATGTGCGTACAATGCAATGGAGGGCAAAAAGAAAACTATAAATTATGGCGGTTTCAAACTGTCGGCGATAGAGAACTTCAAGCACTGGAACCTTTAAGCGTATACCTACTACCAACTTGTTAGCTTGCAGCAGAAAGAGCTGTCCCTTGGATGACAATTTTTGTTTTCGGTTTCTGCCGCTTCCAAGATCTGCAACTAAAAAAAGTGCGTCCTACTGTTTCAAACAGCTCGTTGCAAATACCGGATCGTATTTCTCTCGTTTTTTTTCAGGTTTATTTTAAACTATCCCTGAGAAGTGTTGTTCCAAGAATAGATTATTTCTAAGGATCTAGTATAGCGAGATAGTTCTAGAGTTCTAGTCATTTTTTCGCATCACACTGCCTTAGAGTTTTTCCATTTTTTTATTTGCTGAATTATATTTAGAAGTTTCCTTGTAAAAGTCATGTAAAGGTACCCACATTTTGTACACTGATTGTTTAAAAAACTATTATAGATCTTTTAAAATTCCTTAGCGAATTTTTCCCGGCAACAAAAAAAAATAAAGGTCTTGGCTGTTGGTCCCGCCTAAGGTAACGGAGGACAAAAAACGAAAATCTCAAAGATAATTCGATAACAAGAGGAAACAGATGGTGACACGAACCTCTCAAGCGTTGAAAACAGGAAAAAACACAACATTGTAAGAAAAAAAACAATCCCATGTAGGTACTCGAAATCTCGAGCACCACTTTGCACCCCGGGCAATTTCGGGAAAGAGAAAATACAAATCCGAAAAAAAACACAGAAACCAATAAAATTTATCCCAGTCCTGGGTAGGTTGGTCGGTTGAAATAATTTGTCAAATGTTTCGCCCTCAATTACTACTAAAGCGGGATGAGACACGCGATCTGATTCAGTGGGGACCATCGATCGTGTTCACCTTGCGCCAAATACCGGGAACTAATTTTTGCTGTTTTTCTCCAGACCTCCCAGGAACCAATGTCTGTCGATTCAAGTGACCAGCCTATTAATTACCACTTCCGAAAAAAAAAATTGGTATCCACTTCCACAAGAAATGTGAGCGAACTTTGGCGGCAAACCCACAAACACGTGCTGCTCCCGAGAATTGATCGCATCGCAAGAAAGATCGATTTTGTGGAGATACCTTTACTCTTTGTGGCGTTCGTTTGAGGAAGATAAACCAACAAACAAAACGAGCAAAACTGGTGGAATCAATTTCAAATAATGATTCGCTACTTTGAACGAACCTTTCACTTATGTACCGATCTACCGATCATGATCGATTTTTTCTCCCTTATGATGAACACGGGCATTTTGAAGAGCACTTTTCGGTTTCCTCGTTCGTTAATTTGCAATAAACTGCAACCAAGTGCTTTTCGAGTAAACTAAAATCGAAAATTTTAAAATATTTTGAGCTTTTACACCATTTCTTCTCAAACATGTTTTTATTCCAAAAAAGAAACCCTCAAACTTCTGTTTAAACAAAGGTTTATGAAATAGCAAAGAAAGAAACTCAAATATTTAACCGAGCAGAAAAACAAAACAAAAACTTTTGTATCTAAAAATCACTTCAAAATAGAATATTTTTATATCGTTTAAATCAAGGCGGAACAAATTTCCTATCCTTCTTTTGTCACTTGCAGTTGGAAAATCGCGAGGGGGGGAGGACAATAAAAAAAATGCGAAAAACAAATAAAGTGCAATAAATTGCATGAAAGCTTGTATGCAACAAAATTGTATACTATATCATTGCACAAAACCTACAAATCAATTAATTTTTTACCGAAAAATTCAATAAAATCTAGAATACATAAGGTGAAATAACTTCCATCTTCCCAAATTTAGTTTTTTGGTCTAGTAATCTTTCGGATACTTGATTTTTTTTTCGAAATTTACATAAAATACTTCAAACTTTATTATTTCTTCTTTCGAGTTTTTTGTAAATTTCGAAGGGAGGGGTGACAAAAGAAGAAATTGTTATTTATACCAGCCTTATTAGTCGTTTTCAAGTTGCCTCAGTGTCAAATTGGAATTATGCCTTTATTCGTATTCGTGTATTTGTAAATCTGACAAATATATATTTTAATTTTTTCAAACTGGTTAGTGAATAAGTGAGTTCTCCAAATGTGTAACGTAAGAATGCCACAAAATTCTCAGCACTGTCCGAGCCGGACAAATCCGGGCAATTGTTTATAAAAGCCTTGTTAATTTTTTTGTAGAAAAAAAAACAGTTTCTGAATCATTAATCTATGATTGAAGATTTTCAAACGCAGTAAGGAGTGTATTCTAAAATAATGCAACACTTTGTTTTATGACAAACTTTTGAATTCAAGGATGGAAGTTGATGAAATTTTCAGTGAAGCTACCTAGTAGTTTAATGTGTACGTGCACAGAATTTAATGACAATCAGTCAAGAGGTATTTGAAATATAGTCTAATACTGAAGTTTATTGACAAATTTTTGGGCAGGATCGAGAAAAATTCTGAAAAGTCCCAGTGAGAGATCCAAAAACAACTAAATATCAACAATTCGACCAAAGTTCACAAGGTAAATCGTTTGAGAAGTCCTAGAGGATCCAATAGTGAGCTAAAATTTAAATAAAAGTTAAGATTGTTGATTTCACGAAGTGAGAGGAATGTGAGAGGTTTTTTTTTCAAGCTCAATTGGAAAATATGAATGAGGAAGTGATAAAAAAGTTAATTTTTGTGACTGATTTGTCTAGCTGACTTTCAAATAGGCTAGACTTCACTTCTATAAGGTAGAAAAGCTGCTCACCTTTAAAATAAACAAAATACGGTATAAAAATCGTGCCCAAAATATTTGGACTGCTTATGGAAAGATATTTTGAAAAATTTCGTAATGGACAGCAATACGAACTTTCTAGCGGTCACCTTGCAGGTTTTCAACTAGAATTTTTTTTGTTGACGGACTTGTCGCCTGTACTTTCCGGATACAAACAAGGATAAAAAATTGATAAATTTAATGTCTAGGGAGGCTAACGAACAGAGGAAACTGCAAATTACTGATTCTTTCATAACGATTGACAGAAGACATTAGACTGAGTCGATTTGGGGTCTTTTTTGAATTTCGCAAACCCTGGGGTCTTAAAAGCTTCGTCTTGGTTCAAAACTCATCCATGATTTTTTGCAGATTTTTTAAGTAACATTTACATGAGTAAATTTGAACTTTTAGGTTTGTATGAGAAAATTGAATATTTTGTACTGAAAAATCAACATCGTTTTTAGTTTCTTCTGTGGAACTGAGCCAGCACATGGTTGTTGTGCCAATTTATAAAATTCGTTAGGGAAATTTTCCGCTGAACAACTTTGTCGAAGACCGTAACTTCGTATCTTATTAAGGAAAAAAGTTATTAGCATTTTAATAGGGGTATGTCTTTTCGCATTGATAAACAGTAAATTCAATAGACATCTTTTGTCTTTTGTCAGCTAAATCGAATTAGTTAATTTTATCAGTTTTATAAATTCAGTCAAGATAGTCAATTTTTAAATTTTATCAATTTTGAATTCTTTCAATATCGACAATATTGACAGAATTGGCAAAATTTAAAAAATCACAAAACTTATAAGTTAAGCAAATGAACAAAAACGGCAACGCTGGTCATTTTTGTCCAATTAATAAATGACAATAACGACAAAATTCAAATATGATAAAAAACCCAAATTTATAAAAATAGACATAGTCGGTAAATTGACATACTCGATGGAATTTTTTCTCTTTTGCTAATTTCGTCAGTAATGTCATCCATGTCAGGTTTGTTAATTTTGATAGTTTTATAATATTTGTCGATTTAGGCAAATTTTAAATTTAATCAATTTTGTGTCTTTTCTTTCTTTTTTCTCAATATTTTTCATTTCTTCAATTATTTTTTATTCCTGATTTTGTAAATTTTGTTATTTTTGCAAATTATGTTTTATTTTTCAATATTGTCAAATTTTCAATTTTTTCATCTTTTTCAATTTTAACAATGTATATGAATAAAAAATATCTTTTAAATTGGCATTCTTCAAAATTTGGTCAAATTTGTCATTTTTCTGATTGTTGTGATATTTTTCGTATTTGTGATTTTTCTCATTTCCTCATTTTATTATTTTTGTTAGTTTTGTAATTTTTGTAATTTTTGCTATTTTTGCCACTTTTGTAATTTTTGTCATTTTTGTTATTTTTGTAATTTTTGTAATTTTTGTAAGTTTTGTCATTTTTTTAATTTTTGTTATTTTTGTAATTTTTGAAATTTTTGTCTATTTTGTAATTTTTGAATTGTTTGTCATTTTTGTAATTTTTGTCATTTTTGTCATTTTTGCAATTTTTGTAATTATTGAATTTTTGTCATTTTTGTATATTTTGTCATATTTGTAATTTTTGTAATTTTTGTAATTTTTGTAATTTTTGTAATTTTTGTAATTTTTGTAATTTTTGTAATTTTTGTAATTTTTGTAATTTTTGTAATTTTTGTAATTTTTGTAATTTTTGTAATTTTTGTAATTTTTGTAATTTTTGTAATTTTTGTAATTTTTGTAATTTTTGTAATTTTTGTAATTTTTGTAATTTTTGTAATTTTTGTAATTTTTGTAATTTTTGTTATTTTTGTAATTTTTGTTATTTTTGTTATTTTTGTAATTCTTGTAATTTTTGTAATTTTTGTTATTTTTGTAATTTTTGTAATTTTTGTAATTTTTGTAATTTTTGTAATTTTTGTAATTTTTGTAATTTTTGTAATTTTTGTAATTTTTGTAATTTTTGTAATTTTTGTAATTTTTGTAATATTTGTAATTTTTGTAATTTTTGTAATTTTTATAATTTTTGTAATTTTTGAAATTTTTGTAATTTTTGTAATTTTTGTAATTTTTGTATTTTTTGTAATTTTTGTCACTTTTGTAATTTTTGTAATTTTTGTAATTTTTGTAATTTTTGTAATTTTTGTAATTTTGTAATTTTTGTAAATTTTGTAATTTTTGTAATTTTTGTAATTTTTGTAATTTTTGTAATTTTTGTAATTTTTGTAATTTTTGTAATTTTTGTAATTTTTGTAATTTTTGTAATTTTTGTAATTTATGTAATTTTTGTAATTTTTGTAATTTTTGTAATTTTTGTAATTTTTGTAATTTTTGTAATTTTTGTAATTTTTGTAATTTTTGTAATTTTTGTAATTTTTGTAATTTTTGTAATTTTTGTAATTTTTGTAATTTTTGTAATTTTTGTAATTTTTGTATTTTTTGTAATTTTTGTAATTTTTGTCATTTTTGTAATTTTTTTAATTTTTGTAATTTTTGTAATGTTTGTAATTTTTGTAATTTTTGAAATTTTTGTAATTTTTGTAATTTTTGTAATTTTTGTAGTGTTTGTAATTTTTGTAATTTTTGTAATTTTTGTAGTGTTTGTAATTTTTGTAATTTTTGTAATTTTTGTAATTTTTGTAATTTTTATAATTTTTGTAATTTTTGTAATTTTTGTAATTCTTGTTATTTTTGTAATTTTTGTCATTTTTGTATTTTTTGTAATGTTTGTCATTTTTGTAATTTTTTTAATTTTTGTCATTTTTGTCATTTTTGTAATTATTGAATTTTTGTCATTTTTGTTATTTTTGTAATTTTTGTAATTTTTGTAATTTTTGTAATTTTTGTAATTTTTGTAATTTTTGTAATTTTTGTAATTTTTGTAATTTTTGTAATTTTTGTAATTTTTGTAATTTTTGTAATTTTTGTAATTTTTGTAATTTTTGTAATTTTTGTAATTTTTGTAATTTTTGTAATTTTTGTAATTTTTGTAATTTTTGTAATTTTTGTAATTTTTGTAATTTTTGTAATTTTTGTAATTTTTGTAATTTTTGTAATTTTTGTAATTTTTGTCATGTTTGTCATTTTTGTCATTTTAGTCATTTTTGTCATTTTTGTCATTTTTGTCATTTTTGTCATTTTTGTCATTTTTGTCATTTTTGTCATTTTTGTCATTTTTGTCATTTTTGTCATTTTTATCATTTTTGTCATTTTTGTCATTTTTGTCATTTTTGTCATTTTTGTCATTTTTGTCATATTTGTCGTTTTTGTAATTTTTAAAATTTTTGTAATTTTTGTTATTTTTGTAATTTTTGTAATTTTTGTAATTTTTGTAATTTTTGTAATTTTTGTAATTTTTGTAATTTTTGTAATTTTTGTAATTTTTGTAATTTTTGTAATTTTTGTAATTTTTGTAATTTTTGTAATTTTTGTAATTTTTGTAATTTTTGTAATTTTTGTAATTTTTGTAATTTTTGTAATTTTTGTAATTTTTGTAATTTTTGTAATTTTTGTAATTTTTGTAATTTTTGTAATTTTTGTAATTT
Source organism: Uranotaenia lowii (assembly GCF_029784155.1). Lineage (NCBI taxonomy): Eukaryota > Metazoa > Arthropoda > Insecta > Diptera > Culicidae > Uranotaenia > Uranotaenia lowii. The sequence goes on from NC_073692.1 coordinate 80,874,956, forward strand.
TTGTTATTTTTGTAATTTTTGTAATTTTTGTAATTTTTGTAATTTTTGTAATTTTTGTAATTTTTGTAATTTTTGTAATTTTTGTAATTTTTGTAATTTTTGTAATTTTTGTAATTTTTGTAATTTTTGTCATTTTTGTAATTTTTGTAATTTTTGTAATTTTTGTAATTTTTGTAATTTTTGTAATTTTTGTAATTTTTGTAATTTTTGTAATTTTTGTAATTTTTGTAATTTTTGTAATTTTTGTAATTTTTGTAATTTTTGTAATTTTTGTAATGTTTGTAATTTTTGTTATTTTTGTTATTTTTGTAATGTTTGTAATTTTTGTAATTTTTGTAATTTTTGTCAATTTTGTCATTGTTGTAATTTTTGTAATTTTTGTTTTTTTTTGTAATTTTTGCAATTTATGTTATTTTGTAACTTTTGTAATTTTTGTTATTTTTGTAATTTTTGTCATTTTTGTAATTTTTGTAATTTTTGTCAATTTCGTCAGTTTTGTTATTTTTGTCATTTTTGTCATTTTTGTCATTTTTGTCATTTTTGTCATTTTTGTCATTTTTGTCATTTTTGTCATTTTTGTCATTTTTGTCATTTTTGTCATTTTTGTCATTTTTGTCATTTTTGTCATTTTTGTCATTTTTGTCATTTTTGTCATTTTTGTCATTTTTGTCATTTTTGTCATTTTTGTCATTTTTGTCATTTTTGTCATTTTTGTCATTTTTGTCATTTTTGTCATTTTTGTCATTTTTGTCATTTTTGTAATTTTTGTCATTTTTGTCATTTTTGTCATTTTTGTCATTTTTGTCATATTTGTCATTTTTGTCATTTCTGTCATTTTTGTCATTTTTGTCATTTTTGTCATTTTTGTCATTTTTGTCATTTTTGTCATTTTTGTCATTTTTGTCATTTTTGTCATTTTTGTCATTTTTGTCATTTTTGTCATTTTTGTCATTTTTGTCATTTTTGTCATTTTTGTCATTTTTGTCATTTTTGTCATTTTTGTCATTTTTGTCATTTTTGTCATTTTTGTCATTTTTGTCATTTTTGTCATTTTTGTCATTTTTGTCATTTTTGTCATTTTTGTCATTTTTGTCATTTTTGTCATTTTTGTCATTTTTGTCATTTTTGTCATTTTTGTCATTTTTGTCATTTTTGTCATTTTTGTCATTTTTGTCATTTTTGTCATTTTTGTCATTTTTTGTCATTTTTGTCATTTTTGTCATTTTTGTCATTTTTGTCATTTTTGTCATTTTTGTCATTTTTGTCATTTTTGTCATTTTTGTCATTTTTGTCCTTTTTGTCATTTTTGTCATTTTTGTCACTTTAGTCATTTTAGTCATTTTTGTCATTTTTGTCATTTTTGTCATTTTTGTCATTTTTGTCATTTTTGTCATTTTTGTCATTTTTGTCATTTTTGTCATTTTTGTCATTTTTGTCATTTTTGTCATTTTTGTCATTTTTGTCATTTTTGTCATTTTTGTCATTTTTGACATTTTTGACATTTTTGTCATTTTTGTCATTTTTGTCATTTTTGTCATTTTTGTCATTTTTGTCATTTTTGTCATTTTTGTCATTTTTGTCATTTTTGTCATTTTTGTCATTTTTGTCATTTTTGTCATTTTTGTCATTTTTGTCATTTTTGTCATTTTTGTCATTTTTGTCATTTTTGTCATTTTTGTCATTTTTGTCATTTTTGTCATTTTTGTCATTTTTGTCATTTTTGTCATTTTTGTCATTTTTGTCATTTTTGTCATTTTTGTCATTTTTGTCATTTTTGTCATTTTTGTCATTTTTGTCATTTTTGTCATTTTTGTCATTTTTGTCATTTTTGTCATTTTTGTCATTTTTGTCATTTTTGTCATTTTTGTCATTTTTGTCATTTTTGTCATTTTTGTCATTTTTGTCATTTTTGTCATTTTTGTCATTTTTGTCATTTTTGTCATTTTTGTCATTTTTGTCATTTTTGTCATTTTTGTCATTTTTGTCATTTTTGTCATTTTTGTCATTTTTGTCATTTTTGTCATTTTTGTCATTTTTGTCATTTTTGTCATTTTTGTCATTTTTGTCATTTTTGTCATTTTTGTCATTTTTGTCATTTTTGTCATTTTTGTCATTTTTGTCATTTTTGTCATTTTTGTCATTTTTGTCATTTTTGTCATTTTTATCATTTTTGTCATTTTTGTCATTTTTGTCATTTTTGTCATTTTTGTCATTTTTGTCATTTTTGTCATTTTTGTCATTTTTGTCATTTTTGTCATTTTTGTCATTTTTGTCATTTTTGTCATTTTTGTCATTTTTGTCATTTTTGTCATTTTTGTCATTTTTGTCATTTTTGTCATTTTTGTCATTTTTGTCATTTTTGTCATTTTTGTCATTTTTGTCATTTTTGTCATTTTTGTCATTTTTGTCATTTTTGTCATTTTTGTCATTTTTGTCATTTTTGTCATTTTTGTCATTTTTGTCTTTTTTGTCATTTTTGTCATTTTTGTCATTTTTGTCATTTTTGTCATTTTTGTCATTTTTGTCATTTTTGTCATTTTTGTCATTTTTGTCATTTTTGTCATTTTTGTCATTTTTGTCATTTTTGTCATTTTTGTCATTTTTGTCATTTTTGTCATTTTTGTCATTTTTGTCATTTTTGTCATTTTTGTCATTTTTGTCATTTTTGTCATTTTTGTCATTTTTGTCATTTTTGTCATTTTTGTCATTTTTGTCATTTTTGTCATTTTTGTCATTTTTGTCATTTTTGTCATTTTTGTCATTTTTGTCATTTTTGTCATTTTTGTCATTTTTGTCATTTTTGTCATTTTTGTCATTTTTGTCATTTTTGTCATTTTTGTCATTTTTGTCATTTTTGTCATTTTTGTCATTTTTGTCATTTTTGTCATTTTTGTCATTTTTGTCATTTTTGTCATTTTTGTCATTTTTGTCATTTTTGTCATTTTTGTCATTTTTGTCATTTTTGTCATTTTTGTCATTTTTGTCATTTTTGTCATTTTTGTCATTTTTGTCATTTTTGTCATTTTTGTCATTTTTGTCATTTTTGTCATTTTTGTCATTTTTGTCATTTTTGTCATTTTTGTCATTTTTGTCATTTTTGTCATTTTTGTCATTTTTGTCATTTTTGTCATTTTTGTCATTTTTGTCATTTTTGTCATTTTTGTCATTTTTGTCATTTTTGTCATTTTTGTCATTTTTGTCATTTTTGTCATTTTTGTCATTTTTGTCATTTTTGTCATTTTTGTCATTTTTGTCATTTTTGTCATTTTTGTCATTTTTGTCATTTTTGTCATTTTTGTCATTTTTGTCATTTTTGTCATTTTTGTCATTTTTGTCATTTTTGTCATTTTTGTCATTTTTGTCATTTTTGTCATTTTTGTCATTTTTGTCATTTTTGTCATTTTTGTCATTTTTGTCATTTTTGTCATTTTTGTCATTTTTGTCATTTTTGTCATTTTTGTCATTTTTGTCATTTTTGTCATTTTTGTCATTTTTGTCATTTTTGTCATTTTTGTCATTTTTGTCATTTTTGTCATTTTTGTCATTTTTGTCATTTTTGTCATTTTTGTCATTTTTGTCATTTTTGTCATTTTTGTCATTTTTGTCATTTTTGTCATTTTTGTCATTTTTGTCATTTTTGTCATTTTTGTCATTTTTGTCATTTTTGTCATTTTTGTCATTTTTGTCATTTTTGTCATTTTTGTCATTTTTGTCATTTTTTGTCATTTTGTAGATAAGCTAGCGTGCATGTCGGCATGAAAAATATGACGTCATATTTTTTACCATCTTGATTTGTGGTTTCTGGATGACCTTAGTTTGCTAACCGACTCAGATGGTGCACTGGGTGAGATATCGGACTGGGAAGCCGAGATGAGAATGTTGCCGTGAGTTCGATTCTCACCATTTTTTTTATGTATTTTTCAAAGGTTGAAAATTCCTTAAAATATTTTTCTTGTTTTGCTTGAATGTAGTGGTCATACATCATTTTGCTAGGGAGCTCAAGTATTTATGTCAGTAGTGCTTCTCGGATCATATCATCTTTAGTACAGTAAACTTTTCAGCGCATTTTCGGCACAGGAATAGGCATTGGATTCTAGCAACCTCTTCTTTGGGTCTAGAAGATTAGAATTGTATCACATTTTGAGATTTTTTCAAAGTTTCGATCTAAAATAAATAAATTTTTCGAACTTTCAAGTCAAAAGTTAAAAAAACTATTTATTTTAAAAAATAAATTTGGCTTGTCATTATACTACTGGTAGCTTTTCTTAGCTGCCAGCTCAACGAACGACAGTGTTCTTTTAAAACCTAACAAATCCTTCTTACTAACAAGCAGTATACGCGAGCCGCCGCCGCGTAGAATGGGTCGGTTGGTGTGTGAATATTAAATTTTGTAATCGCTTGAGCGCAACTCCCACGCACCGAATGTGTCTTGTCTGGTTTGGTCGACTCTCGGCGGCTCTATGGGTGACTGGAACTCGGTACACACAGAGGCTACACGGTTAAGTTTGAGGTTTGTACGCCGCGGCCGTTTCGAAGAGATTTAAAAATGCAACCGGCTGACTGTTGCGTCTTGGTTGTGGAACGGGTGGAAAAAGGGGGTGTTTGGGATTTGAGTTGGGGGGAGGTGATTTGATTAATGTGATTAATAATGTTTTTTCAACGACGGCTTTTTGTCTACTGTTTGCTGAGTCATGAAAGGGAAGGAAGAAATAGGTGAGCCAAAGGGGTAGAACTAATACTTGGCCAAGTTTCTTCACAGTGTGTATGAATACAGGTATGTGAACCGGTTAGCGACAAGTTGTCCGGCTGTTAAAGTTCACCCTTGAAAGAACGAGGTAGTGAGAATGTGTTTAAAAGTTGATGAAAAATAATTATTTTGTTCGAACACGAATACTGTCCTCCTAATTATAAGTTTGCTGTCCCCATTTAGGACTTTCTCAGGATCGAGAAAGCATGTTATCATAAAAAAATATTGGTGAGCCACTTTCTCGCCGAGAACGCGAAGAAGCGACGAAAAACCGCGAAAGTCATACCGTAATTATCTGATATCACCGGTCTTGACTGGGGAGACCAAGAAACTGGACAGGGTCCGTAAAAATCGTCACCCGTCAGCATTCTTTTTGCGCTGCACCATGCATCATGGAAAGAGATGAGAAAATACATCAATGGTCCGGTCATCAACGGACATCGACATTGGCATCGGTAATGATCGCTGCCGGTGCTGAACACTTGCTCCTTTATGGGAAACGAATTCGTTCGATGTGCGCGACTCAACCTTGCGCCCATGGGAGGTATTCTGTGCGTACATCCGATATGACTTCCGAACGATCGCCGCCACCGGACAGGAAAACTTGATCGGAATGGAAGCATTTTTTGCACTAATTACGGACGTATGCAGGTATCGGTACTTCCGCTGATTATCTCAGAGTAGAATTGCAATGGGTGCCTTGGTAAAGTAAAAAAAATATAAGCTCAATTTTTCTCAGATCGAAAAACGATGCAGTTTGTTAACTAAAAAAATCTCAAACTCATTAGTTTAAAAGTAAAATATTGTGCTGTACTGTGTTGTTAAACTAAGGTTGCCAGAATTTTTTTCACTACCATCCGGGCCTAGCAATTCCGGGCATTTTTTCAAAAAAACCTGGCAAAATCCGGGCATGGATTTCAATTTTTCAAATCCAAAAACCGGGCAAAAACCGGGCAAAATTTAGGTGTTATTATATATAAAAGCAAAGCAAAAATGCAAACAAAATCGAAATTAATATTTTATTAATGTAATTGCAGACTTCCAACAAATTTTTGGAACACATAAATATTTAAAGGCTTATAAAATTAAATCAGCGAAATTATTTGAAACAACCGTTGAAAATTTCTATACCGATAATCGATTTTGATGAAACTTACTCAAAAAATTTTGATTATTTTTGGTTTCTTTGTGAAAATTGTGAAAAAACCGGGCAATATCCGGACTTTTTTCACGATATCCGGGCAACCGGGCCGGGCCGGACTTTCTCGAAATTTTGCATCAAATATCCGGGCAAACCCGGATAAAACCGGGCAATCTGGCAAGCTTATGTTAAACACTTATAGATATTTTCTATCATTTCAAGTATAACCAATGGATGCATCTCTCTATACCTTTCTTATCGTTTTTCCAACAATGTGAACAAACGATGCTGCAGCCCGTGGCGTAGAGGATAGCTTTCAATTTTTCTAAGTCAGCGGGCATGAGATCGAGTCCCGGTCATGGCAAACATAATTCACTTTCTGTGGGTAGGTGGTTTTAGCATTTGTAAGATGCTAGCCATCATATCCTCAAAAGATGTACGCTTAGAGTTAAGATAAACGAATCTCTTCGAAGAAACATCAAGTTTCATATCGATCTTGTATGTGTTTGTATTCGTTTTGCACTATTATTATCTTCTTTTACATATGTTATTTAGTATGTTTGTTTGTTTCTATATTTTTATGCACCTTTTACAAATCCACACCGCTAAATCGATCAGCTAAAAATTTGATATAGTGTGATTGGAAATGCGAAATATCGGGGTAATAGCTAACATACTTAATCAACATTTGCCACTGTCGTTTTCTCCATACAATAAAAAGGCGACAGCATCAGCATCCTCTAGCGGACAAAATGGAAGCTGTTATTCGAGATACTCGTGTAACTTGTGATTGCGTGTATTCCGGACACTACTTTGTCAGGGATGCCAGTTATAATAATAATAAATAAACATTTCTATACCTATACTTTCACCATGAAAATTTCAGGAATTTGGAATAATTAAAATGATAAAAAATATTTTAAATCATCACTTATCAAAGTTTTATCTTGAATAGAGGAAAATAATATACATCCAACATCGAGGGACGATAGCAAACATTTCTTTTTAATTTTCATAACTTTTGAACCGCATTCCAGGTTACAAATAATTGCCGAAGATCCTGTACCAAAGGAAAACAAAAGGCTTAATCATACTTTCGCTTGAATATTCCGAAAGATTGGTGTGGAATCAAGATTGAATAGAGATTAAAATATAATTAAAATAAACAAATTGTTATTTTTGCAATTAGCTTCTTTAAATTGTCTTTAAATTCTCTGCCGCCGGCCGCGGCCTAGAGGATAGCGTTCCAGTCTTCTAAGCCAGAGTCCATGAGATCGAATCCCGATCGCGGCACACATAGTACTCTTTCTGTGGTCTGGTGGTTTTAGCATTTGTAAGATGCTAGCCATAATATCCTTGAAAGATGTACGCCTTAGAGTTAAGTAAATTAGATCTCTTCAAAGAAACATGAAGTTTCACTGAGATCCTATATGTGTGTGTTCGTTTATTAAATTGGTAAAAGCTAATTCATCTCCAAAGAGTATAAACTAACATTATTTTTTCCACTATTATTATAAAATTAAATAAAAGCAATTTTGACTAACGCCTAATTAACCTCAACATATTTCTATCGACAACTTTTGTTTATATCTTTTATCAATAGAACTATGCTGATTGCTGTTCGTGCTGACTAATGAAAATTGAAGATTAAATCTGATTTCTCAAAAAAAATGTTATCATTGTACGTGAATTAAAGAAAAAAGTGATGAAAATGTATTCGGACGGCATCCCTGATCAACTCTTTTTGCGCAAGGCGTGTAAAGCTTCAGGTGTGTTCTTATACCAATGCACAGAATCGTCCAACTTGTGACAGGCAATCGTAATCGTAGGCATGGTAGGCGAACAATTGGCTGTCAAAAAGCGCTCCGTCTCCACCCCCCACCAATGAGAAACTTTTGGTACCCCTTGCCTACTTTTCCTCAATATGCACCCACCCGTACCTGGAGGCACTCTGCTTTTTGCGATTGTTTATCAAAGGTGCCAGGTGGGTTTGTCAAAAATCAGAACACCGTGAAGAAAAAAAAAATGATTTTTTCAAGACTCCAATAAATTTCATAAACAAAGGCTAAATACAGGTGCCGAGCAACTTCTTGGCTGGACTGCAGGTCATATTGAAAAAAACCATTTGAATATCATTTGAACCGAAGATTACCATCCATTTCAGATTTATTCGATGTTCTCATAACATACCCAAGAAACCATATGCACTAACGAATTGTCAAAATGCTATCCAATAACAATTTTAGAGCTTCTATGCCCTTTCTTAGCACTGTGAGCCGGTTCTGGCGAAATTAACTTCTATATTGGTGCTTATGGTTACTTGGGTAGCTACAAATTCCATCCTTATTGAGATGCTTTTTTCCGAAAATCAGGACAATTCATGACATTTTAATGTATAAACCAGAGGCTTAAAATCTTTTATAAAATACAGAACAAAAAATTCAGACAAATCCGTAAAAAACAGGACACCTGGCACCAAAGTTGTGGAAAAATATTCTGTGTGTTGACGAAAAAAAAGTTCTGACTTTCTGTAATTTTACTCAAAACTTCTGTGTCGGTCCTCTGTGATGATTTTTTTTTTAATTTTATTCAAAAGTCATTACAAATGGCGTCTTTTTTACATATAAGTTAAGATAAATAAAAAATTATCCAAATAATCCAAAATTTATATCGATACGAAATAATCATAAATTTATATCGACTTAAAAATTTGAATTTTCGAAAAACGTCTAAAATTTTAAAATTCTGTGAAATCTCTGAATATTCTACAAAGCAAAGTTCATGTGTACTGGTTTACAGTCAAAGCTTGCTAGATCATACAAAATTTGAAAGGGAAAATTTTGGCAGTTTTTTTTTTCACAGCTGTTTGTAGCATGGAGCACAAAAACGAAGTTCTTGGATGAAATAATGAGCCTAATAAAAATCAGTCATTAGACGCTAGAAAACCAAATCGATATTCAAGGAGCGACCATTCTCATTTAAATTTTGAACGTAAAATATCTGGAAAAGCAAAAACATCCAAATTTTACGCATAAAACTTTTAAGTATTTAAATCTGAAGTCTTCAGTTCAGTGCAAGTCAATTTCGTTGGTCAGGAAGTAGGCGATGGCAGCGCACAAGTTTTTCGTCGTTCGCGGAAATTTGTTTATTTATCGGTTGAAAAAGGTCAGTTTAAAGGTGATAATACAGTACTAAAATTAATTTGATATTAAGATGAAGGACATTCAAATGTGTTAATATCAGTGGTTAATAGTGAATTTAATTTCACTTATTTATTGGTTGTTATTTACTCTAAGTGTATTGTGTTTATCGCGTAAATAACTGTAATCGCGAAAGTGAAAGTAATTGAAGTAATTGAAGGAAAACTATTGGGGATGACGAAAATTGAAGTATCAAATTTTCATTAATGGAAGTAACTTGTTACAGTAGACTGAATCGATTTGGGGTCATTTTTGAATTTCTCAAACCCTGGGGTCTAAAAAGCGTTAAGAACTCATCCACGGTTTTTTGCAGAATTTTTAAGTAACGTTTATTTCGTCTTATCACAACTACAAAAAAATTGACAATGTAACGGATCATCTTAACTTTAATCATACACAGTGATTTTTCGATTTTATCACTGTTCGATTTTTCAATACTCGCTAAATTCACGCTCGATTTGATCACGGTTTGTGTTTCACGTTGTTTTTAGAAATCATTCGGAAATAATTAGGCATTTTTAAATTTTTATTCCAAGTTTCGCCAAATTAACGGTTTTTCCATTACCACGGTGAATTATGCGTGATAAAATCGAAAAACTACTGCCATTTAGTTTCCTAACTTCTAAAATTTTTAGTAAAACCCCTTTTTTTTTTTAAATATGTCCAAATTGAATGGGATCCTTAGCATGTATCTTAAAAAACACAGTTTTAGAAGTGGAAGATAAAAGCTGAAATTTTCAACCGATTTTTTTGAAAATTTTCGTCGGATTGTTAATTACAACAATTTTTGTAATTAGACAGTTAAAGTCATGTCATGTCTGTTAAAATGTTCCCAACTATATTGAAGTTTTAGCGTTTAGCGTTAATGATTGACGTAATGTTGTTAAAACTTATTCTATCTTAACATTATTTTCAAATAACTGTAGAATAAAACGTTATAAGTTAAAACATAATAACTTTTTTAACTATAGTGTATTTCGAAGTTCTGAGAAACATACACGGGATAGAAAAGCACTCAAAGGTAATTTTTTTATCGAAGCAAATTATCTAATCCCGTATTATTGTTTTTATTATATCATTGAATATGTATCAAACTTGCAAAGCAGATGATTTTACTTGAAGTTATCAGCCACCACAAAAAAAAAGAAATATCGTAATTCCAGAAAAAAAATATTTCCTGTTCTATCAGCTGGCGCCCGCATTGACGAACTTACAAAAGTAATGGATGCAAGCAAAAAGTGTGAAGAAAAAAAAAATCAAAGGATTGATCAAAGATTCAAAAATATTAAAAAAGTAAACTAAGTTTCGGAGAGCTTCTCAACGAGAACAGAATCGAAATGGAAAATTGAAAAAAGGGTCTGAATGAAATACGTTCTAAACTTATTTATATTCATTACTTTAAATTTTCTACTTTTTCAAATATGATAAATGTTAAATTAACAAATTTTTTGAAAAAAAAAAAAGAAAGTTTCATCTGTCCGAATTGAAAAATGAAATGTTTGATTTTTTATAAGCTTAACATCCACTATTTTCTTCCCAACTGACATAATCGAACTTGTTGTAAAATTTTACTAGACATGTTCTCTTTGGTCGTATTCCAAAAAATGTTATAAAAGTTATGATGAAAAGGTATGTTTTAAAAATTTTCTCATCAAACTAATAAGAAAGATAATCATATGCAGAATCAGAACAAAGATTGGGTACGCTGATACACTTTTCCTTTATGTGTCCATAATTAGGAACACATATGTTAACAATAAGGAACAATTAGTGCCAAATTAGGAACATTGACACACTTTAAAAAACACACTAGTTTTCGAAAACTAAAGCTTAAAATGATTATTTCAAACTTCAACCGAGAGCCTTAAAGAATTTGGAATTAAGCAACCAAAAAATTTCATAGCTAACAATTGAAGATTTTGCTTACCCTTATCAAATCTAAAAACCCCTGACAAAATATAGCGAAATTAGGTACACTTATCCTACTGAAAAATCATCATCATTTTAGTTTCCTCGTGCAACAGAGCCTGCTAATGGGTTTTGTGCCGATTTATAAATTCTTTAAAGGAAATTTGCCGCTGAACAACTTTGTCGAAGACGGTAACTACGTATCTTATTAGACAAAAAATTCTTTAAAAAATCATGAATGAGTTTTGACCCAAAAGGACGCTTTTTAGACCACAGAGAAATTCAAAAAATGACCTCAAATCGACTCAGTCTACTGACCCCTCAATCGAGATTGTTTTCTATAGCGATCGGCAGTATTATTTTGAATTTCTAATTTTATCTTAGAGATATTTTGATGTTTTATTTGCATTCCTTCTATAATTTTTTAATTTCTGTTAAAGTATAAATGTTTATCTTCATTAGTTTTTTTCAAATGTGCTTATGAAGTTATCGATATATTGGACATTTTCTCTCTAATTTCGTTTTGACATGGTTTTTTTTTATCAAATGAAATTTTTAGTATGGGAGAGTGGGGTATCATGGGCCACTTTTTTTCGTTGTTCCATAACTTCTTAATTATAGAAGATGAAATGAAAATAAAAAATGGTATGGTTTTCGACATTTTCAAGGTATCATAAGGTTTTTTTTTTAATTTTCATTAAGTTATTTTTCCCAAAATCTGACTGTTTAAAAAAAAGTAATATTTTTTGAATTTTGAAAAATGGTGGGGAATCGTGGGCCACCAAATCCAAATTGACCAAATAAAATGCGAAGTTAATGAGTAGACCCAAAACTGTGATTTCCTAATTCATTTCGTTATTTAAAAGCAATTTCAGATGATGAAATAAAAAATAGAGCTGTGTATGATCGCATAGATTCCAAAACCTGGCTCGCGAACGTTTTGGCAAAATTTCTTATATAAGATGGACAAAATATTTTTCATAACTCTTAATTATGCATAAGAAAACTTTGCAGATACGTTAAACGTATTTTAAGTTCTGAATGTGTATAAAAACATAAAAATATAGGTGATTCAAGATGTGTGGCCCACGATTCCCCACAAGCTATGATTTGCAAATTGGTTGCGTTTGTTTGACTTATTGATGTTTCATCAAAAATTCCTTTTCCACGTTAAAGATCATGACAAAACTAAGATCATAAGCGTATGAGCATATTTTTGTTATGCACTTTAGGTTTCCCCTCGATGAAATTAGCGGGTGTTTTTTTAATTATGTAAGTGAATTTTTCTAACTTTTTTTAACTTGATAAATAAAAAAAACATATGATGCGTATTTCAGTCAAAAACATATAGGAATATATGCTCACGCAAAGCGACGACGATGACAGTTGGTTTGAGATGTTTATCTCAACACACATCTGAGATATTAAAAGTGGCCCACGTTTCCCCATGGCCCACGATACCCCACTCTCCCCTATCTATTGGAAAACAGTGTTAAGAAGACATATAATTTGTTTTTACTACAATTAAATTAGAAAAAACAAATTTGAAAATTTTCTGCAGATATACCTATCACTAAAAAAAATTAGAAAAAATATGCTCCGAGACCCCCGAAGGCTCAATTCCTGGCCATTAGTAAATTTAGTTTATCAAGTCTTTTTTTAATAATCTAAGGGCTCGTGATAAAGCAAAGTTGGCAAATCATTTGCCTACTGAGCCGAAGTTCGGGAATTCGAGCTCAAGAGTCAACATCGAACACAGTTGTACCGAATATGTTTTTTAATAACTGTCCGTTAATGTTAAGTCGTGGATGCCATAAAAATGGTTAAACGACTATTATTAAAACAAAAAAAATATAGCTATCTTAAAGAAGCTAACAAATATCATTTTTCAAAAATAGTCTGGTAAAACGAACACTGTGGAAAAGTATTGTTTATTTCTGTACAAGTACATACTTATATGAATTAGACATTTGAGGATAATTTTAAACCAAAATGAAATCAACTGGTAGAATCTGAAATTTATGTTGATAGAACATTTATCATTCTGGAAAAACGTACAAAATTTCAAGAATCTGAAATCTATGAAAACTTCCAAAACTCTGTGTTCTGTGACACTGAATCTGTGATGACAATTTGCTAAAAAAAATCTGTGAAATTACAGATTATTCTGTGATTTCGGCAACCTTGGTCAAGGAGCGAAACATTGGGGTTTTCGGAATCTACTGGAATCACCGGAAATCCACTTTTGTCTGATTCTTTTTTGCCTCTTTGAAATACTGAATGCAATTCGACCGACAATTGCTCTTGTCAAGGTCTTTTTTGGAGGCATATGATAGGATCTAACCGATGAAAAATTTGAAATACCTGGAAAAACATATGTGTTCGTTTTACCCGACCCTAAAGTGTCCGTCTTACCCGACCTAGCAGCTTTTTTTTCAAAACGTTCGTTGCTAGTCCGTCGACCAAAATTCATTGGATTTTCTCAAGATGGTCAATGAAGGCTTAAAAAACATTCCATCGTCGAAAATGGATGAAATTCGAGGGCTTGGTGCGGCCCTGGTAATGACTTAAATCGGTTTTCTCTATGGTGGAAAATGAATCTAGCTCTTATTTCTTGTTTATGGAATCATCTTGCAAGTTGCAAGCAGGGCTCTAAAAATAGTTTCCCGACCACTTCCCAACAACCTGCACTGACTATCCAGAGTTTGGTATGGCAGAATCCACAGGTTCTCCCCAAAGGCAGAAGCTCTTCCGTATACATATGTTTCGGTTACTCTTGACATGAAAGGCCATTAATCTTCCGGTGTTTCGGTCCAGCGAGAGAAAGGATTCACAACCGGCGCAGATGAAGAATCAAAACAACACCAGCTGTTGTTTTTTTGTCGTCTACGTCGTCGTGGTCCCGGTAGACTCATTTTTTCGCCATACTTTTACAATCATCTAAGGAGCGCAGTGAAAAAGATCGAAACCGAAGGTTTAGCTGTTAACTACAGCGATGTTTGGTCAAAAGCCAACATTTTTAAAAACAAAAAAAAATGGAACCCGGGGAATATTGTGCGTAGTCGACTAATTAGCCGAATTTCCTCCGCGCTCGGGCCGGGTTCACAGGGGTAAAAATTTCGCTCAATGGGGGGTCGTAAAATAAAATGAAATCGGCTTAAATCAAGATCATTCTCCAATCGGCACCTTGTAGCCTCAAGGGGTCTTCCGAATGGGGGAAGGTTAGCTGGGTGCGAATTTCAGCCGAAGCAGTCAGGGC